>NC_135548.1:64797261-65106241 GCF_045843805.1 Urocitellus parryii
GCTCTAGCCCTACCATGCAAGTGATGTGACTTGAAAGAGTCACTTAGTCTTAGTAACCATCATCACTAACAACTAAGTCAATGAATAAAGGTCCTCAGGTGCCAAGCTACAAAATGTGGGATGAGCATGGATGAGGATGGGTGGGAGAAGTCTCCAACTCTAACACAATTAGGGAAGGATGTGCTGACCTCAAGTGGCTGGGGGGCTGGGATCCTGCCACAGAGGGGGATTCCAAACCTCACATCCCCTGACCCAGGCCAGAAGACCAGGTAGAGTCCAAGGACCCTGGGGTGGCCCAATGGCAATAAAGGTCAAAAGGAACTAGGGATCTGCCTGGTCCCTCAATCCCCTACTCTGAGCAGGGCTGCATGACGAGGCCAGAGGCCATCCACAGCAATCTGCCTTTACAGGAAAACAGGGACTGCAGGCTGCCTCTGGCTCACTGAATCAGGGTGGTGTTTTCATAAAGCAAGACCACTTCCTCACATTTGACCAGCAGCTCATGTGTTGACAGCACAATGACTGACTTGACTCAGGCCCTGATGAATGAAATAGAAAATTCATAGCAAACCCATCTTTAGCTCTTCCACATCATCAGGGGCTCTGATTCAATTCCGTCCAGAAAGGTGTCTGAAATGATTTCTAAACATGCTGGGGACTCACCTCTGTGTGGAACTTTTCAGGAAAAAGGGGATCAAATCTCATGAAGCAACTCTTCTCTCTTCTAGCCCATGGGCAATGCAAGGAACCTGCATGATACCAGAGGCTCACTTCTCTCTTCTCATGTCTTCTGGAAAGGATTCGTTAATGCTTCCTGCAAGGTGAAGCAGAAGCCTGCATCCCCAGCTGCACAGAAGTGTTTTAGGGCAGTGTCTCCCTTAAAACCCAAAAATAAAAAAACAGGTCTTTCAACAGGCACATGGATTCGAGTACATGTTCAATGATCCCTCCTCCCTGGAGCCTTCCACATGCCCATCTTCCACATTCACAGAGCAATGCTTGGCCATTCTCAAGACCAGGAGACCATGATGCTCATCACCAGGAAGTCAATAAGGAACATGAAGAGAGCAGCATGGATTGCAGAAGGTGGCACATCAAGGATCTTCAGCTCTGCTGCTAGAACACAAGAGCTTAACTTCAGTATTGACTTTTTGCCAACTACCAAGTACGATAGCAGTGTCAAGCCCAATATGCAGATATGCAAGTAGTAGGTGACACCCCGCATCCATTCACAAAAGTGGGCAACATCTGCATCAGAACAAGGAAGTATCTTACCCTTACTCATAAAAATCATCAGAAACAAAATAAAATGGATGCAAGACTTCTCATTTCACTATTAGGTAGCTGTTGGAATTCCCTATTAAATAATACCTCCTCCAAAATAAAAAGTATCTCAGACATGTGTCAACTATTCAATGGATGACATTTTAAAAACTATGGACTTTACTTAATATTTATGTATGCTATATCCCTGCCTAAGGCTCTATGAGAAAGGAGCACATAGAATTGGATCTTTGAAAATCTCACATTTGCTGATAAATATTACTGCTGATCTCAGGCATGGCGAAGTGAAAAGTGGGACTTTGGATATTCCAAGAATGCTATGTTGTGGGATTGGTGTCCCTGATTCATACATAGCATATGGTTTCTATGAAATCCAGTGAGGGAGCAGGAGTAACGAAGCTGATTGCACAGATGACCTCAGGGAATACTGACAGATAGGCCAAATGAAAAATATGCTCCAGCTAACCATTGGTATTTGGGCTTCTGATCCCAGTCCTGTTTTTAAAAAAGGTGCAGACAGGCAGTGTTCATTAAAAACTGTCTACCATGTAAAAGTGGGTAATTTAAATGGCATCTAGTTACACATCTGATAGAATGGTCTGGCAACATATGAATTTCATTCTAACAACAACAACAACAACAAAACATAGAAAATGAGACATAAAGATAAAACCTTGTCTTCACCAGGATGCCTAAAAATAGGTTTTATTTGGCTCATGCCAATAAATATCTTTCAATAGAATTTCTGATTTCTGAATGAATCCATTCAACTTCATACTGCACAGATCACAAGGTTTTCTTTACAGAATATTCTCTTCTTCTTCTTAAAGCCTCACATGGAAAATGTCTCACAGGACATAGGAGGGGAATGACCCAAAGGATGAGAGAATGGCTGGAACCGTTCTCAAATGTGCCCATGTAGCCTAAAGTTTGAAGGCATCTAATTGTACTCTAAAACAATTATGAACCTATTCGATCCATTATTAATAAATATCACCACTTTACCACTTGAACCAAATCACAGAAAATTGGAAACAGATGATCATTGCCTTTGATACCTTTACTTCTGTTTCATTACTCAGAGTCGATCAACTCTATACTTCAAGTGACACAGATTTATTACAGAATGCCTAAGATCCTAAGGATCTATTTTAGCTCAGCCCATGGTATTGCTTCATTATTTTATTATTTTGTAAGTAATAAAATATAACTTCATGTTGGATGATATATTCAAGCCATGAATATATCATCCAACATTGTTCTTCCCAAAATATTAGCCCAATTTCTGCGCACGCTCACTTACTGTTCAGGAATTTTACTAATTGTTTGAAGGTTCTAGAGGACCTGTTAGACTCCTAATGGACAAATCATACAACATACTCCAGAGAACGGACGAGTGCCATAAGAAGAAAATAAGGTCAGCCTACAGCAATGGGCAGCTGCCTGCCCTCGGCTGGGAGGAGCCCTGGCCATGGCACCAGGGCTGCTGGGCAGCAGAAGCCTCCACAGCCCTTCAGGGAGCCTGGAGCACAGCTCTGCCTAACCATGCTCAGCCCTGGACAGATGCACATGAGTTCCCATCACAGGCTCGAGTGTGACAGTCCCAGGTGCATGCCTGTCATGCCAGCCACCAGGGAGGCTGAGGCAAGAGGAACGTTTGAGGTCAGCCTTGGCAACTTAGACCCCGAGGCAAAGGGGAAATAATTTTACAGGGGTTTCTGAGGGTGTAGCTCAGGTAGGTCACTTGCCTCACAGGCTCAAGGCCCTGGGTTCAATCCCCAGAACCCACGTACACACAAAAAGTGAACTTGGAATATTGTTTAAAATGATGGGTCAGGTACACACAAGGACTTCAATATGACCTCTCAGAGGAGCTCAATTTGAGATCAGACTGAACAAAAGACCACCTGGACCATTGACTCAGTGTCTGAAACCCTCTGTGAGCATGGGAAGCACTGCTGGCAAGACACCAGAGGGCCA
Source organism: Urocitellus parryii (assembly GCF_045843805.1). Lineage (NCBI taxonomy): Eukaryota > Metazoa > Chordata > Mammalia > Rodentia > Sciuridae > Urocitellus > Urocitellus parryii. The sequence goes on from NC_135548.1 coordinate 64,800,526, forward strand.
AAGCACTTGTGCCCCCTGCAGGGGTGTCTCTTGTCTACCGCCAAAGACTGTTCCCCTCCTGGGGCAGCTGAGAGCAAGCTGGGCCTTGGAGCAAGGACTAGTGCTTTAGATATAGACTATGCAAGCAAGGGGCAATGTCTTTAATAAAACTAAAATTAAAAAGTCACATTGAAAAAATTTTAAAAAGAAGAAAATAAGGTCAAGTAGAGGAAGCCCATTTTCACAGGAAATAATCCCCCAGTGAAAAGCATCAGAATAGATACCAAGAAAAATACCAACAAAAACAGTGTGCTCCCACTATGTATCTACTCAACCTGCAAAAGTTAGAAAGCTAGATAATACAATCCTGGCCACAGGTAGAGCTATGCAGAAGAGCCACCTGGCAGTGCTTAGTCAAAGAAGTAAACATGCACACTTTGACCTAGAAATTCCACCTGTGTGTAAACCAGGCGGTGCTTAAGCAGTTTCACAAGGGGACATGCACAGGGAAATTTATCCTCAGGTTCTTATAGAGTTGTCTGTGCTTACAGGGAGTTGATGGTTGTCAAGATGCCCACAGCTGCGAAAGTCAAAAGCTAAAAAAATAATAGATGCCAACCTGGATATATTAATAATCCCGTATCTATGATCACCTTCATAAGGTAGCTTCCCAACTTCTGTGTGGAAGTGAGTTTCTCCTTGGCCCTTACACTGTTGTGGAGACCACTAGGAGTTCAGCTTTGTGCAGGATCATCTGACCTGGACTTTTGGCAAGACCTGTACAGCCCTCACACATGCTCAGATGCTACAGGACTTTTCAGACCAGTCCAGACAACAGTAGGCATCCATTCATTGTCTGCACTCTACAGATTCCTAGATGCACGACATTCATTACCATCAAATGCAGAATTTTCATCAAAAACTAATATATATATCATTCCAATCTGAATCAAGAAAATCGGAAATATCCCCAAATCCAAAGAGTGGATCCCCATTGTGATGCTACAAGTTGAAAATTCCACAGCTGACCTCATGGGATGGTTCACAGTCAAAAGACAGCTGCATGAAAAATATTACATGACCTTCCTGCTATGTGAAAAGTGGCATGTGAAGTACACATGCATGTCTTCCTCAGACATGGGTTCATTTGCAAGACACCTTGTGCAATTGAAAATACTCCAAAAGGGGAGAAATCAGAACCATGTCTCCAAAGTATTTCAGCAGAGACCAACTCCATCTGTCTATCTATCTCTCAGTGAGTGTGTGTGCTCTTGTGTGTGTTTGTGTGTCTTTGTTTGTGTTTGTACCATCACAGCTGATACTTCATTGCCCCCATTGGAAAACTGACTCAGATAATGCCATCTGCCAAACTCCTAAAAACCAAAGTTCTTGCTGATAGAATGAAACATTCCTTCCTGTTGGTTTGGATGTGTCCTTTAGGAATCACTGCTACATTTAGTATACTCAAATCATCACAGTAGATCAGGTAACAAAAACATATATATTTTAAAATAATAATAATATATTAATGGAAACAACAAATACAGGATAGAGTAACAACTGTGTTACTAAACAAGGTCAAGGACAATGGCAAACTATAGATTCAAACTTTGAAGAAAATAATAATCAATGTAAATATTCCTGGGCTGCCTCAGCCCCGCCCAGGCACACAGCAACAGAATGGTTTTGCAAGCATCCTCAGGAGGGCAGGAGCCTTCTTTGCAGGACGAGAGGGAGGTTGAGGCTCGATCCACCCATCATTCTTTTGGGAGAGGCTCCTTTTCCTCAGCACAAAGTTGGATTTTTTGTGAGGATTCTTGGCATCAAATACGTTGGCCTCTGCTGGAATCCTCAGCTCTGGGGAGAGAGGGGTGTACAAAAAGAAGGTGGCACTCAGGAGGTGCTCCCTAGGACACGCCAACATCTGAGAGCCTGTGCCAGAAAAGGCCAGAGCCACACACCTGAGAGCTCTCCAATTCAGCACCAATACCAACAAAGACAGCCTCCACAGTCCTCCCTGAGGAAGAACTAGGCAGAGCACTTCAACAGACCTAATGTCTGTTCCTACCGAAGGCTTTGGACTCCAGAATATCTCAGGTCCTCTTGCATCTGCCAAAGCACACCACTAGGGTTTGCATCTGAAATCTCCCACAAAAGGCTCCTGTGCCGAAGATTCAGTCCCCACATGAGCCATCTTCATAGGTGGGTTTGGAGGGAAGCATTGGATGGTGAGTGCTCTGATGTCAACATGAAATTCTCATTCAAGATGAATACACTACTGGGGGGTGGGAGGGACTGGAAGAAAGGTTGAGCATGGTTGGAGTAAGACCTAAACAGGGTTGTGCCCTGGGCAACAGTACCTTGTTCCTGTTGGCTCCACTGAATCCTCATTCTCCAAGGAGAGGTCCTCCCTCTCCATCTTTCTCTCTCTCCCTCTCTGCCAGCCTCGTTCTCTCTCTCCCAGTCTATGCCTTTGTGGCAAGGGCTGAGGAGCTCTCCACTGCCACACACTAGAGCTTTATGGACAGCCTCAGTGCACAACCAAAGAGAAAGCTATGAAACCCAGAGAAAAAAGGCCTAGGATTCCTCCTCTGAGTTATTTTCCTCAAGTATGGCCACAGTGAGGACAGGCTGACCAGCACGGATACCACGTTAGAGCCATGCTTCTGCGTTGGTGGAGCCCGCCTCCATGTGAACCAGGCTTCTGAGAATGGAGGCCACATTCCAAATACTGCCCTACTGAGAACAATGGTTCCAAAGACCAGCAAAGGGACTGCTTCCCTCCAACATGGCGTATGGCCCAGTGGTGCCATGACCCCGAGTGGGGGAATACAACAGCCGCTTCTCCTTCCTCTGAACATGTGTTTCCTGTCGCCCTCCTCTAAACTAGAGCCTGTTCTCCATTCCTTCTAGGTTGGATGTGGAGATCTCTGCTATGAATTTCTTAGGCTACCAAGGCCCCAGACAGACTTCCTCTTCCATAGACTCTACTAACCTAACAGTAGGTTAAGATAGGAGACAAGTGATCCTAGAACTCATAGGGATGGTGGTCTTCAGGGTACATAGGCTGGGATAATGGCTGCTGTGGTGTTTGGCTCACAAAAACCAACCAACCAACCAACGAAAAAGCGCTGGCATTATTATCAGATGAGCTCTGTGGCTACGTGCTCAGGAAGCCCTCATCTGACTTTAGTTAGGGATCACAACCTGGCTATTGTGATCACTCCTTGCCTAGTGGACTCAGGTGCGTAAGACCATGGAATTTATGCAAAAACAGATGATTCAGGCTGTCTCCCAGGCTGTGTTTTCTTCCCAATTTCATCCTGTTACTGCTTGCTAGAATCCTGGCAATGCTCTGCCCAGGCAGTGGTTTTTTGGTCACACAGAAGGCTTTCAATAGTACTGCTTCAGTCCACAAAATGCCAGTTCCCTCTTTAGCCCATGCATTCCCATGTTCCTTTGAAACCACTCCTATCCCAGACCATGAAAACATACTGCTCCTGGAGAGAGGCTTTCCTCCTCACTCCTCAAAGATGTCAGCTTTGGATGCCTGTTCATGTCCAGGGGAGGGCACCTGGTGGGGAGCCGCAATATCCACCGGGGTATACCATTGGACCTCAAGACCTTCCACCAGCAGAAGTGCAGTTGGCTTTGTGCACGAACCCAACACACCTGTTGGAGTGTTCTTGGGGGTCAGAGACTACTCTTTGTTGCTAAGAGTTGACCTGAGTCCACATCCTGACCCTTGCTCTCTGCTATCTGATTGTCTCACTTACTCTGACGGCGAGAGATGATTTGGCCCAGCTCATAATCCTCTGGATTCTCCTCAGTAAGGAAGTGTAGGTTGAGGGCGCTGCGGATGACGACAGGAGCCCTATCGTGGCAGGTCACCTGGAGCAGCATGGGAGACAGGCCTTCAGGAAATGGGCCTTGAAGTGACTACTCAAGGACAGTGGGCAGGGGCATTCTGGAGGCACCTCCACTCTAAATACAAGGGCAACATCCATGACCCTACTACCCGAGGCTGACCTCCTGCTCATCGTGTGGGCTCTTCCCACAGGCTACTAGCCCAATCCTTGTACATAGGACTTCCTGGGCCTGCCATTGCTCTTTGTGGAGCTGCACTCCTCTCGGAGTGAAAGGACCCCACTACCTGCATACAGATGCAATCTCATCCCACAAGTTGGGAGGAATGGGACAATAGCCTCCAAGATCCCAGGTCTGCCCGAGGATGCAGGCGGCATTGGGAATGGCCTAGGCACAAAACCTAGAGGCTTTGGTCTGGATTGCCAGGGCCAAAAACAGACCCAGGAACATGACCACACACAGGAGAGCTGAAAGATAGCCACGAGAGCTCCTGGCCTCCAGAGGCTCAGTGCTGGCTGGGATGTAGGAGGCACCTCATCCGGCAAGGGTGGTCATTGGGTTACCTGGACATTTAGTGTGCTTGCTCCACATCCATATCGACTCTGCAGAGAGACTCTCTCAGCTCCTTGTTCAAGGAACATGGAGAACCTCACACTGCTGTCCTCCTCCATAGACGTCAGCATCCCATACAAGGGAACCTGCAACCTAGTTCCTGTCCTATTTTCATCTGTCACCCATACCTGTCCCTGCCCTTCTGGACTGCATGCTGCCACCTGACACACAGACTCCCTCAGACATGGCAGTGGACAAGCTGCTGCACTCGCTCATCTCAGCTCCAGCCCTTCACACTGACCTCTCCCTTCTTGATTCCCATCTATCCTCCTGATCATCCAGAAGCTCCAAATTCAAGAGGGCTTGAGTAGTCCATGGTATTGGACCAGTGTCTGCTCCCCACCCAGGTGTAAGCACCACGGGACACCCCTGCTCCCAGGCTTACCAGAACACTCTTGGCCATCTCTGGACTTTGTGTTTCTAAGTGGACACGAATTAAGCAGGTGTCTCCCACCTGCTTGTGGGAAAGCGGCCTGGAGGACTTGCAGGTTGATTCTGAGAACTGTGGGGGATGGAACATCAGCAAACCCAGAAACAGAAAGCCACCCCAGACTGTCAGTTGGCTCTATGGGCTTCCAGCAAATATGTCCAGGTGCTGAGGCTTCTTATTTCCTCAGGTCGGAGTGGAATGGCAGCACATGCACAGCTTGAATAAGGTAGGTGTTTACCTCCTTTCCCTTGACCTGGGGGCGTTTCCTCACCATGAAATATTGTATTCCCAGATTCATGGACAGACACACGAGTGAGTGGTCAGAGACCTTGATTTCTGCAGAGCGAAGTGGAGAGAATTGTTAGGTGGCACTCAAGGATTATACCACAAAACACCCACAACCCCTGAGAGTCTCCGCCAGGCCCATCACACTTTGGTATTTTGGGGCCAAGGCCCACTTTCTCTTGGCTGTCAGTTATCCTGAGCCCACTGTGGATCATGTCTCCCCACTGTCTGATTGTCCTACTTACTCTCATCCTCAGACATCATATACAGCAGCTCAAAGTTGTCCACATCCTCATGCTGCAACAAATTTTGGTCCAAGGCCCTGCGGATGAGGCTTGTCACCGTCTCCTGAAAGGTCACCTGGATCAGGGTGGGACAAATGTCATCAGAGAATGGCTTTTAGAAGAGCTACCCAGAAGACTGTGGTCAAACATTCAGGAGAAATCTCAGCTACATATACAAGGGCACAATCTTGTTATCCTGCTACCTGAGTGTGTCCTCCATATACCACCTGGGTTCTTGCAATGTGCTACTAGAACAATCCTGGTACAAATATCTGCCTGTACCTGCCATCTCCCCTCCCCCTGGGGAGCCACATTCCACTCATGTCAAAGGACCAAACTGCCTATGCACAGACACACTCTCATCTCACTGAGATGAGAGCAATGGGCCAGGGATCTGCGCACCAAGTGTGATCTGGGATGCAGGCTGCCTTTGTGGGTGCAAGAGGCAGATGCACTGAAAACTTGGGTCCTGACTGCCACGACACAAAACAGACTCAGATACAAGAGTGTGCACTTGAGTGCTTCATGATAGCTTTGAGAGGCCCTGGCCTCTGGAAGCTCGGTGCGGGTCTGGTTGTCATGATGTACTTGACTCAGCACTGGCAGTCACTGAACATGTCTCCTCTGCAGCTGGACACCTGCAGCATTAGCGTGTCTACTGCACATCCATAGAAATTCTGCCAAGAACCCCTTTAGCTCCGTATTTACATACATGCAAAGCCTAACATTCCGAAGCTTTGGCATGACCCCCCAGGTGATCCCGACCCCAAATTCCTACACCTAGTCATGCTAAGGAGGTTCTCTTCCCTGCCACCAGGAACACATCCCCTCCTACACATGTGACAAGTCACTGCCACCTCCTCTGCTCCAACTTCACTCATTGAGAATACCAAGTTCTAGGCACTGCAGCCTGCACCCTGGACATATCTCTGCCTTCATCTGTCCACAGCACTTCCGTCTGCACTTCTGGCCTGCAAAACCCACAATACACAGGCCCACTCACCACTGAAGCTGGGCATGCTGATGCTCTCCCTCCTCAGGTCAAGCCCTTAAGACGGACCTCTCTCTTCTTTATTTCCCACCATAGCCCTGGGGTTGGCTGTGTCTCCTGCCTTCCACTGTGTGGACACCCAGGAGGCAGCCCTGCTGTCGGGCTTACCGGGATGCGCTTTGTCTCCCTCAGGCTCTGTCCCTCTAGGAGGACGTGAACAACGCGGCTGTCTTCCACCTGCTCGCTGGAGTGAAGCAGTGAGGAGCTGCTACTCACAGCTGCTGGGTTCCTGGATGCCACTGCCACAGAAGGTTCCAAGAACTGTGGGGGATGACAACATCAGCAAAGCCCAGCAACTGCACCCCACCCAGCCTGGCAGTTGGCTCTGTGGGCATTCTACAACATCCATCCAGAACCTGAGGTTCTTGTCCCCTTGGAGGATGTGGAGTGGCACCAGGAGTAAAGACTGAAGAAGGTGGCTGTTTTGGGAACAAGAGATCCAGCACCTGCTGGGTGGGGATGAAATCCCAGGAGATTAACCCCATGTTGCTGCTGAAATGTAGGTTCCTCCCACAAATGACAGGCAGGAGCTCATTCCTAAGCTGGTCCTGCCTGTAAGGTTAAAGGCTCTGAACCCTGAAGGGCTCCTCCGTGTTCTGATCATTTTCACCCTGGGTTGGGACCAAGAATGGTGGGTTCAAAATGGAAATGGTGACAAACAGAAAAATGACTTGTGCCAATACACTAGAGTCAAAGCACAATGGGACAGTTCCCATCAGTACAAACACACACACACACACACACACACACACACACACACACACACACACAGAGTCAGAAGAGGAGTCCTGGGCCATTCATCAGGGATCAGACTAGAGGGCCTGCTGGGCTCACCTGCCCTGTGCTACTCACTGTTACTCTTGAGCTCCTCTGCGACAATCGCCAGAGGCTCTGGCGTCTAAGATGAAGCCTCACCCAGTGTATCCACAAAAGGGCTAGTTGGCCCCCCTGAGATTCCTGGGAGCCTGAGGCTCGGCATTGTCTGCAACCACAGGAGAACATCCTTCTCCCTCCAGTGGCTCCAACCAAGTGAGCTCGGATGGCTTGGTCAGTGAAGTGGGTGCCTGGATACCAGGGTTCCATGTTCTGTTTGATCCATTGTCAAGGCAATGATGTCATTTCCTGTGCCCATACCTGAGCCTCTTTTCACATAAGACCACTTTCAACAGCCCTATGGGCTGCCGATTTCTCCTCCATGCCTACCCATCTCAGGTGCGCAGGTGTTCACCAACAACTACCCAAACATCCCCACCAGCATCTGCCCTGCTTGGTGCCACTAGAGTTCCAGCTTGGAGCCTTCAAAAATGCATTCACAACCAGTCCTTCCCTCTCAGCAGCTTTTGGACCCTGGTCCCATCATTGTGCAACTCACGGTGTGCCCAGTCTTTTCTGGAAAGTAGGGTAGCATCTAATCTCTAGGGTTTATTGTGTCTATTGGCCCATAACACCCTCTGTTCTCTCTGAAACCAGAGATGGGACTCACAGGTGGCTAAAGCACAAATGTAGAGATGGGATAATCACAAGAAAGGGAGAGACAAAGAATGCACCCTAACTCAATCAGGCCTGTGTCCCACACAGGGACATGGCCAATGTCCGTCCCATCGTGGCTGCAGTTCCCTCTCTACACCATGGCAAGTTGGAGGGGACTGAGATGCAGAGGCTGCTCCCCTCTGCCATACAACTTCCCAAGGCTTCTCCTAAGATTTCAAAAGGGCCAAGTGTGTCTAGTGTTGGGGTCTCACAGAGACTCCGAGGTACCACAGCATCCTGCTGCCCAGAACCGGTTCACCCCTCACCTCAAGGGGGCTCAGCCTCTGGATTCATGGGAATTGAAGTGGGTACAGGTAATGGGATATCACCTCCAAGACTGAGTTATGCCAAGTCCATGACCCCTGTCTGCATCCCTGTCTCCAGCACCACTCCCCCCTCTCTCTTTCCTCCTCAGAGCAAACAAATCCATTTAGCAAGTGTGTCCTGTGATAAAGACATGACGGTCACCCATCCTCTCATTACAAAAACACTGAGGCTCAGCCAACATGGATCCTACAGGGAACACAGGCATAAACTCAGACTCCGATCCTCCCAGCCGAGCCTCAGTGGAGCCTGGACTCCCAGCCTCCTGAGTCAAGGAAACAGAGGTTCCTAGCCGAGCCACCTTGGATGCAGCCGCACACAAACTGAACTCATCAATGCCCCTTGCTCTCAGTTGTGAGTAAGAGGGGAAGTGGTGTTTCACAACCCTGGACATCAAGTGCAGTCTCCAGGCTTTGGGGTGTGCCCTGGCCTCTGTCTATCTGCCCAGGCTCTCCAACCCACACTGGCCTCTTACCCAACCTCCTCCTAGGGCCAAACTCAATCCTGCCTCTCAATTTCTGCTGCCTTCCCCAACACACTGCTCCCCAAAATGAGCAGGGCTGGCTCTTGGTTATCATGCTGGTGCCAGCAGCAATGCCACCCCACTGACATAATTCTGAGTCCCAACCTAGGCACTCCAGCTGTCTTTGCCACACCTGGCCTGTTTGGGCTCTGGCTCTTGCTCTTTTCTTTCATGTGCATGTGTTTTGAGGTTTTGAGTTTCTCCCACTGCAGAACTGCAGCAGTGGCAGGGTAGAGCTCATGAGGGTGACATTCTGAGCCACATCCAATCCCATCAGGACTGTTCACTGGGGTGACTGCTGGAACACAGTGATGAGTGAACACATGGGAGGTGGTTGGACCCACCTTGCCTCTGAGTGGCTTCCTTTCAGGACAGGAATGTAGGCATGGGAGCCCCTGGCGTGGGATGCTTTGCACAAGGCGTGACCATGGGCTCTCTTTCCTGGCAAAAATGGCTCCACGCAGCATGGAGAGCACTGTCATTCCTGGTGGCTAACAACAGCCCTGGACCCCAGAAAGGAACCCACACTCAAGATTAACGTCTGAGTGTGCGTGTCCTCGAGGAAATGAGGTCTCCTGATCCCAGGTGCAAAGGGGTAAGTCCTCTAACTCCAGGGGCCATGAAGGGACATCTGAGTTTCCCTTGTCCTTCTTTCCCTCTCTAACTAACCACAGTTAGGACCCTGGCCTCATTCCCCAGTGAGGATCATTAGGCTCCATAAAGGACAGTCTCTAAGATGCTCAGTGGACCAACACCCTCTGCACAACCCATAACCCTATTCACCCAAGAGGCAAGAGGATTTCTATTCAGGAAAACCAGGAAAGGGAGAGCCTTTCTCAAGGACACAAGGACATTAGTGAGTGAGGGAGTGATTAATGGATGGAGAACTATTTCCAACACCAACTTCCAGGAGCATATATGGCCCCCTGGAGAATTCTGCAGTGTGTTGGTGATTTAGGAGAACGTGTGAATTCAGGGGTCACTAGGTCCTCTCAGCCATAAGGAGGGAAACTGCCATAAAGGAACTAGGACAAGGGTGCGAGGAATGCTCACTGGTGGGAGATCGGAAGGAAGGAAAGTGTACTCATTAGAAAAGTGTCGCCTGAAAATTCTTAGCCAGCCAAAAGTCGTGCGAACTTGTGTGGGAAAAGAGTCTTTGCACAGTGATGAAGCTAAGAGCTCACATGATGGAACACAGCATCAACTGGGACCAAATCCAATATCTGATATTCTTGTAGGAAGAGGAGAGTCTGGACCCAGATACCAGGGAGACTGGGGGATACCGGATATGTGAGGTTGGAGCCAGGGCGGGATGCCCATATGGGAACCACAGATCGTGGGCAGCAATAGGAGAGTGGGCAAGGGCTGGGAGAGTTGGGGAGACAGTCCCCTTGAAACCTGGGAGGGGTTATGGCACTGGGACAGCCCAACACCTACTGTGTTGAGCCTCTGGAGCTCAACGGAAGACACTTCCTCTGTTGTCGGCCACCCAGTTAACAGAGTTTGCTTGCAGCAGCCTAGGACCCAGCTGAAGGTCTGAGCATGTTGGCCATGCAGGTTGGATCTGGACCACAGACACCCTCATCAGAGATTGTAGGGTCTCAGCCCTGAGGCAAGACAGGCACTAAGTCAGGCCAGGTGGGGAAACGGATAGGCACACACTCTGGGGGCTGGTGCCTGTGTTACTGGGAGCACTTCTGATCGCAATTCCCTGATCTGCTCCCAACACAGGCTACAGAGGAGGGTACAGAAACACAGACCACGGATCTGCCCCACTCAGTGGGCCCAGGCCAACACCACACCCAGCAGCCTCGTGCCATACCCAATGAGTCTCGAAGCGGCCCCCTCTTCCCATCCTGAGAGCTCTTCCCTTCCTCATGTGCCAATAGCTCCCTACTGTCACTGGCAATATCTACTCTGTGAGATGTCAACATCCGTGGGTACTGTTCTCTCATCCCAGGACAGTGTGGTCCCACACACCCTGGTGAAATGGGCCACCTGGAGGCTGGACCTGGAGGTTGTTGAGGCTGAATGGCAGCGGTGGTCCTCTGGCACTTAATATTATTTAAGTTAAAAAAAAAAAAACAAAAACAAAAACAAAAAACGGGTCTTGGTGCTCAAAAATGTTTGATTTGCATATTCTCATCCCCTAACCCCAATATTTTCATTATTTCCTCACATATGAAATCTTACTAGCATAAAGGTAATTTCGTATTAAACAAAGTGGATTGAAATAACATTGGTAAAAATAATCAATCACCATACTTTCAATTTTTGTTCTGCTTTCCTATTAGAAACCACTTGGATACAAGAGAACAGAGGACAGACTCATGGAAATGCTTGAAATGACAAGAAGCTCCCACTCAAGCTCAGCATTCAGTCCTGGACAGGGTAAGACCAGGCCACTTTGACATCTGTGCCAAAGAGTCTACCAGACAGAATCCTCTGACTGATCCCTGACTGAGCCATAGGAACTGGCTAGAAAAGCCTTCACATCCTCAATACATTCTTCACGTCAGAATACTTGACAACCATTGATATCCATCTCTCGTTAACTTGCTCCCCAGCCAACCATTCTTCAACAAATTCAAAGGAGTAACTCATGCAAGCACACAGAAAGGGGTGTTCACTACACACATCCATGTGCGAAAAAGACAACTGGTATTTCTTGTTTGGGCTATTTCAAATGAAATCCCTTCTGCATGACCTCCACAAACCAAAGGAAAATATTTGTGAAATTCCCACGTAGAAGACAAGATACACTTGCCAAGGAGGCAGTGGCAAGAATTTTGACACTCCAAATGTAGAGTGTGTGTTTAGGAAGCAGTCACAGTTTCCATGAGAGAGTCCCATGAAATCAATTAGGAAGATCCATGCTCTAGCCCTACCATGCAAGTGATGTGACTTGAAAGAGTCACTTAGTCTTAGTAACCATCATCACTAACAACTAAGTCAATGAATAAAGGTCCTCAGGTGCCAAGCTACAAAATGTGGGATGAGCATGGATGAGGATGGGTGGGAGAAGTCTCCAACTCTAACACAATTAGGGAAGGATGTGCTGACCTCAAGTGGCTGGGGGGCTGGGATCCTGCCACAGAGGGGGATTCCAAACCTCACATCCCCTGACCCAGGCCAGAAGACCAGGTAGAGTCCAAGGACCCTGGGGTGGCCCAATGGCAATAAAGGTCAAAAGGAACTAGGGATCTGCCTGGTCCCTCAATCCCCTACTCTGAGCAGGGCTGCATGACGAGGCCAGAGGCCATCCACAGCAATCTGCCTTTACAGGAAAACAGGGACTGCAGGCTGCCTCTGGCTCACTGAATCAGGGTGGTGTTTTCATAAAGCAAGACCACTTCCTCACATTTGACCAGCAGCTCATGTGTTGACAGCACAATGACTGACTTGACTCAGGCCCTGATGAATGAAATAGAAAATTCATAGCAAACCCATCTTTAGCTCTTCCACATCATCAGGGGCTCTGATTCAATTCCGTCCAGAAAGGTGTCTGAAATGATTTCTAAACATGCTGGGGACTCACCTCTGTGTGGAACTTTTCAGGAAAAAGGGGATCAAATCTCATGAAGCAACTCTTCTCTCTTCTAGCCCATGGGCAATGCAAGGAACCTGCATGATACCAGAGGCTCACTTCTCTCTTCTCATGTCTTCTGGAAAGGATTCGTTAATGCTTCCTGCAAGGTGAAGCAGAAGCCTGCATCCCCAGCTGCACAGAAGTGTTTTAGGGCAGTGTCTCCCTTAAAACCCAAAAATAAAAAAACAGGTCTTTCAACAGGCACATGGATTCGAGTACATGTTCAATGATCCCTCCTCCCTGGAGCCTTCCACATGCCCATCTTCCACATTCACAGAGCAATGCTTGGCCATTCTCAAGACCAGGAGACCATGATGCTCATCACCAGGAAGTCAATAAGGAACATGAAGAGAGCAGCATGGATTGCAGAAGGTGGCACATCAAGGATCTTCAGCTCTGCTGCTAGAACACAAGAGCTTAACTTCAGTATTGACTTTTTGCCAACTACCAAGTACGATAGCAGTGTCAAGCCCAATATGCAGATATGCAAGTAGTAGGTGACACCCCGCATCCATTCACAAAAGTGGGCAACATCTGCATCAGAACAAGGAAGTATCTTACCCTTACTCATAAAAATCATCAGAAACAAAATAAAATGGATGCAAGACTTCTCATTTCACTATTAGGTAGCTGTTGGAATTCCCTATTAAATAATACCTCCTCCAAAATAAAAAGTATCTCAGACATGTGTCAACTATTCAATGGATGACATTTTAAAAACTATGGACTTTACTTAATATTTATGTATGCTATATCCCTGCCTAAGGCTCTTTGAGAAAGGAGCACATAGAATTGGATCTTTGAAAATCTCACATTTGCTGATAAATATTACTGCTGATCTCAGGCATGGCGAAGTGAAAAGTGGGACTTTGGATATTCCAAGAATGCTATGTTGTGGGATTGGTGTCCCTGATTCATACATAGCATATGGTTTCTATGAAATCCAGTGAGGGAGCAGGAGTAACGAAGCTGGTTGCACAGATGACCTCAGGGAATACTGACAGATAGGCCAAATGAAAAATATGCTCCAGCTAACCATTGGTATTTGGGCTTCTGATCCCAGTCCTGTTTTTAAAAAAGGTGCAGACAGGCAGTGTTCATTAAAAACTGTCTACCATGTAAAAGTGGGTAATTTAAATGGCATCTAGTTACACATCTGATAGAATGGTCTGGCAACATATGAATTTCATTCTAACAACAACAACAACAACAAAACATAGAAAATGAGACATAAAGATAAAACCTTGTCTTCACCAGGATGCCTAAAAATAGGTTTTATTTGGCTCATGCCAATAAATATCTTTCAATAGAATTTCTGATTTCTGAATGAATCCATTCAACTTCATACTGCACAGATCACAAGGTTTTCTTTACAGAATATTCTCTTCTTCTTCTTAAAGCCTCACATGGAAAATGTCTCACAGGACATAGGAGGGGAATGACCCAAAGGATGAGAGAATGGCTGGAACCGTTCTCAAATGTGCCCATGTAGCCTAAAGTTTGAAGGCATCTAATTGTACTCTAAAACAATTATGAACCTATTCGATCCATTATTAATAAATATCACCACTTTACCACTTGAACCAAATCACAGAAAATTGGAAACAGATGATCATTGCCTTTGATACCTTTACTTCTGTTTCATTACTCAGAGTCGATCAACTCTATACTTCAAGTGACACAGATTTATTACAGAATGCCTAAGATCCTAAGGATCTATTTTAGCTCAGCCCATGGTATTGCTTCATTATTTTATTATTTTGTAAGTAATAAAATATAACTTCATGTTGGATGATATATTCAAGCCATGAATATATCATCCAACATTGTTCTTCCCAAAATATTAGCCCAATTTCTGCGCACGCTCACTTACTGTTCAGGAATTTTACTAATTGTTTGAAGGTTCTAGAGGACCTGTTAGACTCCTAATGGACAAATCATACAACATACTCCAGAGAACGGACGAGTGCCATAAGAAGAAAATAAGGTCAGCCTACAGCAATGGGCAGCTGCCTGCCCTCGGCTGGGAGGAGCCCTGGCCATGGCACCAGGGCTGCTGGGCAGCAGAAGCCTCCACAGCCCTTCAGGGAGCCTGGAGCACAGCTCTGCCTAACCATGCTCAGCCCTGGACAGATGCACATGAGTTCCCATCACAGGCTCGAGTGTGACAGTCCCAGGTGCATGCCTGTCATGCCAGCCACCAGGGAGGCTGAGGCAAGAGGAACGTTTGAGGTCAGCCTTGGCAACTTAGACCCCGAGGCAAAGGGGAAATAATTTTACAGGGGTTTCTGAGGGTGTAGCTCAGGTAGGTCACTTGCCTCACAGGCTCAAGGCCCTGGGTTCAATCCCCAGAACCCACGTACACACAAAAAGTGAACTTGGAATATTGTTTAAAATGATGGGTCAGGTACACACAAGGACTTCAATATGACCTCTCAGAGGAGCTCAATTTGAGATCAGACTGAACAAAAGACCACCTGGACCATTGACTCAGTGTCTGAAACCCTCTGTGAGCATGGGAAGCACTGCTGGCAAGACACCAGAGGGCCAAAGCACTTGTGCCCCCTGCAGGGGTGTCTCTTGTCTACCGCCAAAGACTGTTCCCCTCCTGGGGCAGCTGAGAGCAAGCTGGGCCTTGGAGCAAGGACTAGTGCTTTAGATATAGACTATGCAAGCAAGGGGCAATGTCTTTAATAAAACTAAAATTAAAAAGTCACATTGAAAAAATTTTAAAAAGAAGAAAATAAGGTCAAGTAGAGGAAGCCCATTTTCACAGGAAATAATCCCCCAGTGAAAAGCATCAGAATAGATACCAAGAAAAATACCAACAAAAACAGTGTGCTCCCACTATGTATCTACTCAACCTGCAAAAGTTAGAAAGCTAGATAATACAATCCTGGCCACAGGTAGAGCTATGCAGAAGAGCCACCTGGCAGTGCTTAGTCAAAGAAGTAAACATGCACACTTTGACCTAGAAATTCCACCTGTGTGTAAACCAGGCGGTGCTTAAGCAGTTTCACAAGGGGACATGCACAGGGAAATTTATCCTCAGGTTCTTATAGAGTTGTCTGTGCTTACAGGGAGTTGATGGTTGTCAAGATGCCCACAGCTGCGAAAGTCAAAAGCTAAAAAAATAATAGATGCCAACCTGGATATATTAATAATCCCGTATCTATGATCACCTTCATAAGGTAGCTTCCCAACTTCTGTGTGGAAGTGAGTTTCTCCTTGGCCCTTACACTGTTGTGGAGACCACTAGGAGTTCAGCTTTGTGCAGGATCATCTGACCTGGACTTTTGGCAAGACCTGTACAGCCCTCACACATGCTCAGATGCTACAGGACTTTTCAGACCAGTCCAGACAACAGTAGGCATCCATTCATTGTCTGCACTCTACAGATTCCTAGATGCACGACATTCATTACCATCAAATGCAGAATTTTCATCAAAAACTAATATATATATCATTCCAATCTGAATCAAGAAAATCGGAAATATCCCCAAATCCAAAGAGTGGATCCCCATTGTGATGCTACAAGTTGAAAATTCCACAGCTGACCTCATGGGATGGTTCACAGTCAAAAGACAGCTGCATGAAAAATATTACATGACCTTCCTGCTATGTGAAAAGTGGCATGTGAAGTACACATGCATGTCTTCCTCAGACATGGGTTCATTTGCAAGACACCTTGTGCAATTGAAAATACTCCAAAAGGGGAGAAATCAGAACCATGTCTCCAAAGTATTTCAGCAGAGACCAACTCCATCTGTCTATCTATCTCTCAGTGAGTGTGTGTGCTCTTGTGTGTGTTTGTGTGTCTTTGTTTGTGTTTGTACCATCACAGCTGATACTTCATTGCCCCCATTGGAAAACTGACTCAGATAATGCCATCTGCCAAACTCCTAAAAACCAAAGTTCTTGCTGATAGAATGAAACATTCCTTCCTGTTGGTTTGGATGTGTCCTTTAGGAATCACTGCTACATTTAGTATACTCAAATCATCACAGTAGATCAGGTAACAAAAACATATATATTTTAAAATAATAATAATATATTAATGGAAACAACAAATACAGGATAGAGTAACAACTGTGTTACTAAACAAGGTCAAGGACAATGGCAAACTATAGATTCAAACTTTGAAGAAAATAGTAATCAATGTAAATATTCCTGGGCTGCCTCAGCCCCGCCCAGGCACACAGCAACAGAATGGTTTTGCAAGCATCCTCAGGAGGGCAGGAGCCTTCTTTGCAGGACGAGAGGGAGGTTGAGGCTCGATCCACCCATCATTCTTTTGGGAGAGGCTCCTTTTCCTCAGCACAAAGTTGGATTTTTTGTGAGGATTCTTGGCATCAAATACGTTGGCCTCTGCTGGAATCCTCAGCTCTGGGGAGAGAGGGGTGTACAAAAAGAAGGTGGCACTCAGGAGGTGCTCCCTAGGACACGCCAACATCTGAGAGCCTGTGCCAGAAAAGGCCAGAGCCACACACCTGAGAGCTCTCCAATTCAGCACCAATACCAACAAAGACAGCCTCCACAGTCCTCCCTGAGGAAGAACTAGGCAGAGCACTTCAACAGACCTAATGTCTGTTCCTACCGAAGGCTTTGGACTCCAGAATATCTCAGGTCCTCTTGCATCTGCCAAAGCACACCACTAGGGTTTGCATCTGAAATCTCCCACAAAAGGCTCCTGTGCCGAAGATTCAGTCCCCACATGAGCCATCTTCATAGGTGGGTTTGGAGGGAAGCATTGGATGGTGAGTGCTCTGATGTCAACATGAAATTCTCATTCAAGATGAATACACTACTGGGGGGTGGGAGGGACTGGAAGAAAGGTTGAGCATGGTTGGAGTAAGACCTAAACAGGGTTGTGCCCTGGGCAACAGTACCTTGTTCCTGTTGGCTCCACTGAATCCTCATTCTCCAAGGAGAGGTCCTCCCTCTCCATCTTTCTCTCTCTCCCTCTCTGCCAGCCTCGTTCTCTCTCTCCCAGTCTATGCCTTTGTGGCAAGGGCTGAGGAGCTCTCCACTGCCACACACTAGAGCTTTATGGACAGCCTCAGTGCACAACCAAAGAGAAAGCTATGAAACCCAGAGAAAAAAGGCCTAGGATTCCTCCTCTGAGTTATTTTCCTCAAGTATGGCCACAGTGAGGACAGGCTGACCAGCGCGGATACCACGTTAGAGCCATGCTTCTGCGTTGGTGGAGCCCGCCTCCATGTGAACCAGGCTTCTGAGAATGGAGGCCACATTCCAAATACTGCCCTACTGAGAACAATGGTTCCAAAGACCAGCAAAGGGACTGCTTCCCTCCAACATGGCGTATGGCCCAGTGGTGCCATGACCCCGAGTGGGGGAATACAACAGCCGCTTCTCCTTCCTCTGAACATGTGTTTCCTGTCGCCCTCCTCTAAACTAGAGCCTGTTCTCCATTCCTTCTAGGTTGGATGTGGAGATCTCTGCTATGAATTTCTTAGGCTACCAAGGCCCCAGACAGACTTCCTCTTCCATAGACTCTACTAACCTAACAGTAGGTTAAGATAGGAGACAAGTGATCCTAGAACTCATAGGGATGGTGGTCTTCAGGGTACATAGGCTGGGATAATGGCTGCTGTGGTGTTTGGCTCACAAAAACCAACCAACCAACCAACGAAAAAGCGCTGGCATTATTATCAGATGAGCTCTGTGGCTACGTGCTCAGGAAGCCCTCATCTGACTTTAGTTAGGGATCACAACCTGGCTATTGTGATCACTCCTTGCCTAGTGGACTCAGGTGCGTAAGACCATGGAATTTATGCAAAAACAGATGATTCAGGCTGTCTCCCAGGCTGTGTTTTCTGTTACTGCTTGCTAGAATCCTGGCAATGCTCTGCCCAGGCAGTGGTTTTTTGGTCACACAGAAGGCTTTCAATAGTACTGCTTCAGTCCACAAAATGCCAGTTCCCTCTTTAGCCCATGCATTCCCATGTTCCTTTGAAACCACTCCTATCCCAGACCATGAAAACATACTGCTCCTGGAGAGAGGCTTTCCTCCTCACTCCTCAAAGATGTCAGCTTTGGATGCCTGTTCATGTCCAGGGGAGGGCACCTGGTGGGGAGCCGCAATATCCACCGGGGTATACCATTGGACCTCAAGACCTTCCACCAGCAGAAGTGCAGTTGGCTTTGTGCACGAACCCAACACACCTGTTGGAGTGTTCTTGGGGGTCAGAGACTACTCTTTGTTGCTAAGAGTTGACCTGAGTCCACATCCTGACCCTTGCTCTCTGCTATCTGATTGTCTCACTTACTCTGACGGCGAGAGATGATTTGGCCCAGCTCATAATCCTCTGGATTCTCCTCAGTAAGGAAGTGTAGGTTGAGGGCGCTGCGGATGACGACAGGAGCCCTATCGTGGCAGGTCACCTGGAGCAGCATGGGAGACAGGCCTTCAGGAAATGGGCCTTGAAGTGACTACTCAAGGACAGTGGGCAGGGGCATTCTGGAGGCACCTCCACTCTAAATACAAGGGCAACATCCATGACCCTACTACCCGAGGCTGACCTCCTGCTCATCGTGTGGGCTCTTCCCACAGGCTACTAGCCCAATCCTTGTACATAGGACTTCCTGGGCCTGCCATTGCTCTTTGTGGAGCTGCACTCCTCTCGGAGTGAAAGGACCCCACTACCTGCATACAGATGCAATCTCATCCCACAAGTTGGGAGGAATGGGACAATAGCCTCCAAGATCCCAGGTCTGCCCGAGGATGCAGGCGGCATTGGGAATGGCCTAGGCACAAAACCTAGAGGCTTTGGTCTGGATTGCCAGGGCCAAAAACAGACCCAGGAACATGACCACACACAGGAGAGCTGAAAGATAGCCACGAGAGCTCCTGGCCTCCAGAGGCTCAGTGCTGGCTGGGATGTAGGAGGCACCTCATCCGGCAAGGGTGGTCATTGGGTTACCTGGACATTTAGTGTGCTTGCTCCACATCCATATCGACTCTGCAGAGAGACTCTCTCAGCTCCTTGTTCAAGGAACATGGAGAACCTCACACTGCTGTCCTCCTCCATAGACGTCAGCATCCCATACAAGGGAACCTGCAACCTAGTTCCTGTCCTATTTTCATCTGTCACCCATACCTGTCCCTGCCCTTCTGGACTGCATGCTGCCACCTGACACACAGACTCCCTCAGACATGGCAGTGGACAAGCTGCTGCACTCGCTCATCTCAGCTCCAGCCCTTCACACTGACCTCTCCCTTCTTGATTCCCATCTATCCTCCTGATCATCCAGAAGCTCCAAATTCAAGAGGGCTTGAGTAGTCCATGGTATTGGACCAGTGTCTGCTCCCCACCCAGGTGTAAGCACCACGGGACACCCCTGCTCCCAGGCTTACCAGAACACTCTTGGCCATCTCTGGACTTTGTGTTTCTAAGTGGACACGAATTAAGCAGGTGTCTCCCACCTGCTTGTGGGAAAGCGGCCTGGAGGACTTGCAGGTTGATTCTGAGAACTGTGGGGGATGGAACATCAGCAAACCCAGAAACAGAAAGCCACCCCAGACTGTCAGTTGGCTCTATGGGCTTCCAGCAAATATGTCCAGGTGCTGAGGCTTCTTATTTCCTCAGGTCGGAGTGGAATGGCAGCACATGCACAGCTTGAATAAGGTAGGTGTTTACCTCCTTTCCCTTGACCTGGGGGCGTTTCCTCACCATGAAATATTGTATTCCCAGATTCATGGACAGACACACGAGTGAGTGGTCAGAGACCTTGATTTCTGCAGAGCGAAGTGGAGAGAATTGTTAGGTGGCACTCAAGGATTATACCACAAAACACCCACAACCCCTGAGAGTCTCCGCCAGGCCCATCACACTTTGGTATTTTGGGGCCAAGGCCCACTTTCTCTTGGCTGTCCGTTATCCTGAGCCCACTGTGGATCATGTCTCCCCACTGTCTGATTGTCCTACTTACTCTCATCCTCAGACATCATATACAGCAGCTCAAAGTTGTCCACATCCTCATGCTGCAACAAATTTTGGTCCAAGGCCCTGCGGATGAGGCTTGTCACCGTCTCCTGAAAGGTCACCTGGATCAGGGTGGGACAAATGTCATCAGAGAATGGCTTTTAGAAGAGCTACCCAGAAGACTGTGGTCAAACATTCAGGAGAAATCTCAGCTACATATACAAGGGCACAATCTTGTTATCCTGCTACCTGAGTGTGTCCTCCATATACCACCTGGGTTCTTGCAATGTGCTACTAGAACAATCCTGGTACAAATATCTGCCTGTACCTGCCATCTCCCCTCCCCCTGGGGAGCCACATTCCACTCATGTCAAAGGACCAAACTGCCTATGCACAGACACACTCTCATCTCACTGAGATGAGAGCAATGGGCCAGGGATCTGCGCACCAAGTGTGATCTGGGATGCAGGCTGCCTTTGTGGGTGCAAGAGGCAGATGCACTGAAAACTTGGGTCCTGACTGCCACGACACAAAACAGACTCAGATACAAGAGTGTGCACTTGAGTGCTTCATGATAGCTTTGAGAGGCCCTGGCCTCTGGAAGCTCGGTGCGGGTCTGGTTGTCATGATGTACTTGACTCAGCACTGGCAGTCACTGAACATGTCTCCTCTGCAGCTGGACACCTGCAGCATTAGCGTGTCTACTGCACATCCATAGAAATTCTGCCAAGAACCCCTTTAGCTCCGTATTTACATACATGCAAAGCCTAACATTCCGAAGCTTTGGCATGACCCCCCAGGTGATCCCGACCCCAAATTCCTACACCTAGTCATGCTAAGGAGGTTCTCTTCCCTGCCACCAGGAACACATCCCCTCCTACACATGTGACAAGTCACTGCCACCTCCTCTGCTCCAACTTCACTCATTGAGAATACCAAGTTCTAGGCACTGCAGCCTGCACCCTGGACATATCTCTGCCTTCATCTGTCCACAGCACTTCCGTCTGCACTTCTGGCCTGCAAAACCCACAATACACAGGCCCACTCACCACTGAAGCTGGGCATGCTGATGCTCTCCCTCCTCAGGTCAAGCCCTTAAGACGGACCTCTCTCTTCTTTATTTCCCACCATAGCCCTGGGGTTGGCTGTGTCTCCTGCCTTCCACTGTGTGGACACCCAGGAGGCAGCCCTGCTGTCGGGCTTACCGGGATGTGCTTTGTCTCCCTCAGGCTCTGTCCCTCTAGGAGGACGTGAACAACGCGGCTGTCTTCCACCTGCTCGCTGGAGTGAAGCAGTGAGGAGCTGCTACTCACAGCTGCTGGGTTCCTGGATGCCACTGCCACAGAAGGTTCCAAGAACTGTGGGGGATGACAACATCAGCAAAGCCCAGCAACTGCACCCCACCCAGCCTGGCAGTTGGCTCTGTGGGCATTCTACAACATCCATCCAGAACCTGAGGTTCTTGTCCCCTTGGAGGATGTGGAGTGGCACCAGGAGTAAAGACTGAAGAAGGTGGCTGTTTTGGGAACAAGAGATCCAGCACCTGCTGGGTGGGGATGAAATCCCAGGAGATTAACCCCATGTTGCTGCTGAAATGTAGGTTCCTCCCACAAATGACAGGCAGGAGCTCATTCCTAAGCTGGTCCTGCCTGTAAGGTTAAAGGCTCTGAACCCTGAAGGGCTCCTCCGTGTTCTGATCATTTTCACCCTGGGTTGGGACCAAGAATGGTGGGTTCAAAATGGAAATGGTGACAAACAGAAAAATGACTTGTGCCAATACACTAGAGTCAAAGCACAATGGGACAGTTCCCATCAGTACAAACACACACACACACACACACACACACACACACACACACACACAGAGTCAGAAGAGGAGTCCTGGGCCATTCATTAGGGATCAGACTAGAGGGCCTGCTGGGCTCACCTGCCCTGTGCTACTCACTGTTACTCTTGAGCTCCTCTGCGACAATCGCCAGAGGCTCTGGCGTCGAAGATGAAGCCTCACACAGTGTATCCACAAAAGGGCTAGTTGGCCCCCCTGAGATTCCTGGGAGCCTGAGGCTCGGCATTGTCTGCAACCACAGGAGAACATCCTTCTCCCTCCAGTGGCTCCAACCAAGTGAGCTCGGATGGCTTGGTCAGTGAAGTGGGTGCCTGGATACCAGGGTTCCATGTTCTGTTTGATCCATTGTCAAGGCAATGATGTCATTTCCTGTGCCCATACCTGAGCCTCTTTTCACATAAGACCACTTTCAACAGCCCTATGGGCTGCCGATTTCTCCTCCATGCCTACCCATCTCAGGTGCGCAGGTGTTCACCAACAACTACCCAAACATCCCCACCAGCATCTGCCCTGCTTGGTGCCACTAGAGTTCCAGCTTGGAGCCTTCAAAAATGCATTCACAACCAGTCCTTCCCTCTCAGCAGCTTTTGGACCCTGGTCCCATCATTGTGCAACTCACGGTGTGCCCAGTCTTTTCTGGAAAGTAGGGTAGCATCTAATCTCTAGGGTTTATTGTGTCTATTGGCCCATAACACCCTCTGTTCTCTCTGAAACCAGAGATGGGACTCACAGGTGGCTAAAGCACAAATGTAGAGATGGGATAATCACAAGAAAGGGAGAGACAAAGAATGCACCCTAACTCAATCAGGCCTGTGTCCCACACAGGGACATGGCCAATGTCCGTCCCATCGTGGCTGCAGTTCCCTCTCTACACCATGGCAAGTTGGAGGGGACTGAGATGCAGAGGCTGCTCCCCTCTGCCATACAACTTCCCAAGGCTTCTCCTAAGATTTCAAAAGGGCCAAGTGTGTCTAGTGTTGGGGTCTCACAGAGACTCCGAGGTACCACAGCATCCTGCTGCCCAGAACCGGTTCACCCCTCACCTCAAGGGGGCTCAGCCTCTGGATTCATGGGAATTGAAGTGGGTACAGGTAATGGGATATCACCTCCAAGACTGAGTTATGCCAAGTCCATGACCCCTGTCTGCATCCCTGTCTCCAGCACCACTCCCCCCTCTCTCTTTCCTCCTCAGAGCAAACAAATCCATTTAGCAAGTGTGTCCTGTGATAAAGACATGACGGTCACCCATCCTCTCATTACAAAAACACTGAGGCTCAGCCAACATGGATCCTACAGGGAACACAGGCATAAACTCAGACTCCGATCCTCCCAGCCGAGCCTCAGTGGAGCCTGGACTCCCAGCCTCCTGAGTCAAGGAAACAGAGGTTCCTAGCCGAGCCACCTTGGATGCAGCCGCACACAAACTGAACTCATCAATGCCCCTTGCTCTCAGTTGTGAGTAAGAGGGGAAGTGGTGTTTCACAACCCTGGACATCAAGTGCAGTCTCCAGGCTTTGGGGTGTGCCCTGGCCTCTGTCTATCTGCCCAGGCTCTCCAACCCACACTGGCCTCTTACCCAACCTCCTCCTAGGGCCAAACTCAATCCTGCCTCTCAATTTCTGCTGCCTTCCCCAACACACTGCTCCCCAAAATGAGCAGGGCTGGCTCTTGGTTATCATGCTGGTGCCAGCAGCAATGCCACCCCACTGACATAATTCTGAGTCCCAACCTAGGCACTCCAGCTGTCTTTGCCACACCTGGCCTGTTTGGGCTCTGGCTCTTGCTCTTTTCTTTCATGTGCATGTGTTTTGAGGTTTTGAGTTTCTCCCACTGCAGAACTGCAACAGTGGCAGGGTAGAGCTCATGAGGGTGACATTCTGAGCCACATCCAATCCCATCAGGACTGTTCACTGGGGTGACTGCTGGAACACAGTGATGAGTGAACACATGGGAGGTGGTTGGACCCACCTTGCCTCTGAGTGGCTTCCTTTCAGGACAGGAATGTAGGCATGGGAGCCCCTGGCGTGGGATGCTTTGCACAAGGCGTGACCATGGGCTCTCTTTCCTGGCAAAAATGGCTCCACGCAGCATGGAGAGCACTGTCATTCCTGGTGGCTAACAACAGCCCTGGACCCCAGAAAGGAACCCACACTCAAGATTAACGTCTGAGTGTGCGTGTCCTCGAGGAAATGAGGTCTCCTGATCCCAGGTGCAAAGGGGTAAGTCCTCTAACTCCAGGGGCCATGAAGGGACATCTGAGTTTCCCTTGTCCTTCTTTCCCTCTCTAACTAACCACAGTTAGGACCCTGGCCTCATTCCCCAGTGAGGATCATTAGGCTCCATAAAGGACAGTCTCTAAGATGCTCAGTGGACCAACACCCTCTGCACAACCCATAACCCTATTCACCCAAGAGGCAAGAGGATTTCTATTCAGGAAAACCAGGAAAGGGAGAGCCTTTCTCAAGGACACAAGGACATTAGTGAGTGAGGGAGTGATTAATGGATGGAGAACTATTTCCAACACCAACTTCCAGGAGCATATATGGCCCCCTGGAGAATTCTGCAGTGTGTTGGTGATTTAGGAGAACGTGTGAATTCAGGGGTCACTAGGTCCTCTCAGCCATAAGGAGGGAAACTGCCATAAAGGAACTAGGACAAGGGTGCGAGGAATGCTCACTGGTGGGAGATCGGAAGGAAGGAAAGTGTACTCATTAGAAAAGTGTCGCCTGAAAATTCTTAGCCAGCCAAAAGTCGTGCGAACTTGTGTGGGAAAAGAGTCTTTGCACAGTGATGAAGCTAAGAGCTCACATGATGGAACACAGCATCAACTGGGACCAAATCCAATATCTGATATTCTTGTAGGAAGAGGAGAGTCTGGACCCAGATACCAGGGAGACTGGGGGATACCGGATATGTGAGGTTGGAGCCAGGGCGGGATGCCCATATGGGAACCACAGATCGTGGGCAGCAATAGGAGAGTGGGCAAGGGCTGGGAGAGTTGGGGAGACAGTCCCCTTG
This sequence comes from Urocitellus parryii, assembly GCF_045843805.1. NCBI lineage: Eukaryota > Metazoa > Chordata > Mammalia > Rodentia > Sciuridae > Urocitellus > Urocitellus parryii. The sequence continues at coordinate 64,825,810 of NC_135548.1, forward strand.
AAACCTGGGAGGGGTTATGGCACTGGGACAGCCCAACACCTACTGTGTTGAGCCTCTGGAGCTCAACGGAAGACACTTCCTCTGTTGTCGGCCACCCAGTTAACAGAGTTTGGTTGCAGCAGCCTAGGACCCAGCTGAAGGTCTGAGCATGTTGGCCATGCAGGTTGGATCTGGACCACAGACACCCTCATCAGAGATTGTAGGGTCTCAGCCCTGAGGCAAGACAGGCACTAAGTCAGGCAAGGTGGGGAAACGGATAGGCACACACTCTGGGGGCTGGTGCCTGTGTTACTGGGAGCACTTCTGATCGCAATTCCCTGATCTGCTCCCAACACAGGCTACAGAGGAGGGTACAGAAACACAGACCACGGATCTGCCCCACTCAGTGGGCCCAGGCCAACACCACACCCAGCAGCCTCGTGCCATACCCAATGAGTCTCGAAGCGGCCCCCTCTTCCCATCCTGAGAGCTCTTCCCTTCCTCATGTGCCAATAGCTCCCTACTGTCACTGGCAATATCTACTCTGTGAGATGTCAACATCCGTGGGTACTGTTCTCTCATCCCAGGACAGTGTGGTCCCACACACCCTGGTGAAATGGGCCACCTGGAGGCTGGACCTGGAGGTTGTTGAGGCTGAATGGCAGCGGTGGTCCTCTGGCACTTAATATTATTTAAGTTAAAAAAAAAAAACAAAAACAAAAACAAAAAACGGGTCTTGGTGCTCAAAAATGTTTGATTTGCATATTCTCATCCCCTAACCCCAATATTTTCATTATTTCCTCACATATGAAATCTTACTAGCATAAAGGTAATTTCGTATTAAACAAAGTGGATTGAAATAACATTGGTAAAAATAATCAATCACCATACTTTCAATTTTTGTTCTGCTTTCCTATTAGAAACCACTTGGATACAAGAGAACAGAGGACAGACTCATGGAAATGCTTGAAATGACAAGAAGCTCCCACTCAAGCTCAGCATTCAGTCCTGGACAGGGTAAGACCAGGCCACTTTGACATCTGTGCCAAAGAGTCTACCAGACAGAATCCTCTGACTGATCCCTGACTGAGCCATAGGAACTGGCTAGAAAAGCCTTCACATCCTCAATACATTCTTCACGTCAGAATACTTGACAACCATTGATATCCATCTCTCGTTAACTTGCTCCCCAGCCAACCATTCTTCAACAAATTCAAAGGAGTAACTCATGCAAGCACACAGAAAGGGGTGTTCACTACACACATCCATGTGCGAAAAAGACAACTGGTATTTCTTGTTTGGGCTATTTCAAATGAAATCCCTTCTGCATGACCTCCACAAACCAAAGGAAAATATTTGTGAAATTCCCACGTAGAAGACAAGATACACTTGCCAAGGAGGCAGTGGCAAGAATTTTGACACTCCAAATGTAGAGTGTGTGTTTAGGAAGCAGTCACAGTTTCCATGAGAGAGTCCCATGAAATCAATTAGGAAGATCCATGCTCTAGCCCTACCATGCAAGTGATGTGACTTGAAAGAGTCACTTAGTCTTAGTAACCATCATCACTAACAACTAAGTCAATGAATAAAGGTCCTCAGGTGCCAAGCTACAAAATGTGGGATGAGCATGGATGAGGATGGGTGGGAGAAGTCTCCAACTCTAACACAATTAGGGAAGGATGTGCTGACCTCAAGTGGCTGGGGGGCTGGGATCCTGCCACAGAGGGGGATTCCAAACCTCACATCCCCTGACCCAGGCCAGAAGACCAGGTAGAGTCCAAGGACCCTGGGGTGGCCCAATGGCAATAAAGGTCAAAAGGAACTAGGGATCTGCCTGGTCCCTCAATCCCCTACTCTGAGCAGGGCTGCATGACGAGGCCAGAGGCCATCCACAGCAATCTGCCTTTACAGGAAAACAGGGACTGCAGGCTGCCTCTGGCTCACTGAATCAGGGTGGTGTTTTCATAAAGCAAGACCACTTCCTCACATTTGACCAGCAGCTCATGTGTTGACAGCACAATGACTGACTTGACTCAGGCCCTGATGAATGAAATAGAAAATTCATAGCAAACCCATCTTTAGCTCTTCCACATCATCAGGGGCTCTGATTCAATTCCGTCCAGAAAGGTGTCTGAAATGATTTCTAAACATGCTGGGGACTCACCTCTGTGTGGAACTTTTCAGGAAAAAGGGGATCAAATCTCATGAAGCAACTCTTCTCTCTTCTAGCCCATGGGCAATGCAAGGAACCTGCATGATACCAGAGGCTCACTTCTCTCTTCTCATGTCTTCTGGAAAGGATTCGTTAATGCTTCCTGCAAGGTGAAGCAGAAGCCTGCATCCCCAGCTGCACAGAAGTGTTTTAGGGCAGTGTCTCCCTTAAAAACCAAAAATAAAAAAACAGGTCTTTCAACAGGCACATGGATTCGAGTACATGTTCAATGATCTCTCCTCCCTGGAGCCTTCCACATGCCCATCTTCCACATTCACAGAGCAATGCTTGGCCATTCTCAAGACCAGGAGACCATGATGCTCATCACCAGGAAGTCAATAAGGAACATGAAGAGAGCAGCATGGATTGCAGAAGGTGGCACATCAAGGATCTTCAGCTCTGCTGCTAGAACACAAGAGCTTAACTTCAGTATTGACTTTTTGCCAACTACCAAGTACGATAGCAGTGTCAAGCCCAATATGCAGATATGCAAGTAGTAGGTGACACCCCGCATCCATTCACAAAAGTGGGCAACATCTGCATCAGAACAAGGAAGTATCTTACCCTTACTCATAAAAATCATCAGAAACAAAATAAAATGGATGCAAGACTTCTCATTTCACTATTAGGTAGCTGTTGGAATTCCCTATTAAATAATACCTCCTCCAAAATAAAAAGTATCTCAGACATGTGTCAACTATTCAATGGATGACATTTTAAAAACTATGGACTTTACTTAATATTTATGTATGCTATATCCCTGCCTAAGGCTCTATGAGAAAGGAGCACATAGAATTGGATCTTTGAAAATCTCACATTTGCTGATAAATATTACTGCTGATCTCAGGCATGGCGAAGTGAAAAGTGGGACTTTGGATATTCCAAGAATGCTATGTTGTGGGATTGGTGTCCCTGATTCATACATAGCATATGGTTTCTATGAAATCCAGTGAGGGAGCAGGAGTAACGAAGCTGATTGCACAGATGACCTCAGGGAATACTGACAGATAGGCCAAATGAAAAATATGCTCCAGCTAACCATTGGTATTTGGGCTTCTGATCCCAGTCCTGTTTTTAAAAAAGGTGCAGACAGGCAGTGTTCATTAAAAACTGTCTACCATGTAAAAGTGGGTAATTTAAATGGCATCTAGTTACACATCTGATAGAATGGTCTGGCAACATATGAATTTCATTCTAACAACAACAACAACAACAAAACATAGAAAATGAGACATAAAGATAAAACCTTGTCTTCACCAGGATGCCTAAAAATAGGTTTTATTTGGCTCATGCCAATAAATATCTTTCAATAGAATTTCTGATTTCTGAATGAATCCATTCAACTTCATACTGCACAGATCACAAGGTTTTCTTTACAGAATATTCTCTTCTTCTTCTTAAAGCCTCACATGGAAAATGTCTCACAGGACATACGAGGGGAATGACCCAAAGGATGAGAGAATGGCTGGAACCGTTCTCAAATGTGCCCATGTAGCCTAAAGTTTGAAGGCATCTAATTGTACTCTAAAACAATTATGAACCTATTCGATCCATTATTAATAAATATCACCACTTTACCACTTGAACCAAATCACAGAAAATTGGAAACAGATGATCATTGCCTTTGATACCTTTACTTCTGTTTCATTACTCAGAGTCGATCAACTCTATACTTCAAGTGACACAGATTTATTACAGAATGCCTAAGATCCTAAGGATCTATTTTAGCTCAGCCCATGGTATTGCTTCATTATTTTATTATTTTGTAAGTAATAAAATATAACTTCATGTTGGATGATATATTCAAGCCATGAATATATCATCCAACATTGTTCTTCCCAAAATATTAGCCCAATTTCTGCGCACGCTCACTTACTGTTCAGGAATTTTACTAATTGTTTGAAGGTTCTAGAGGACCTGTTAGACTCCTAATGGACAAATCATACAACATACTCCAGAGAACGGACGAGTGCCATAAGAAGAAAATAAGGTCAGCCTACAGCAATGGGCAGCTGCCTGCCCTCGGCTGGGAGGAGCCCTGGCCATGGCACCAGGGCTGCTGGGCAGCAGAAGCCTCCACAGCCCTTCAGGGAGCCTGGAGCACAGCTCTGCCTAACCATGCTCAGCCCTGGACAGATGCACATGAGTTCCCATCACAGGCTCGAGTGTGACAGTCCCAGGTGCATGCCTGTCATGCCAGCCACCAGGGAGGCTGAGGCAAGAGGAACGTTTGAGGTCAGCCTTGGCAACTTAGACCCCGAGGCAAAGGGGAAATACTTTTACAGGGGTTTCTGAAGGTGTAGCTCAGGTAGGTCACTTGCCTCACAGGCTCAAGGCCCTGGGTTCAATCCCCAGAACCCACGTACACACAAAAAGTGAACTTGGAATATTGTTTAAAATGATGGGTCAGGTACACACAAGGACTTCAATATGACCTCTCAGAGGAGCTCAATTTGAGATCAGACTGAACAAAAGACCACCTGGACCATTGACTCAGTGTCTGAAACCCTCTGTGAGCATGGGAAGCACTGCTGGCAAGACACCAGAGGGCCAAAGCACTTGTGCCCCCTGCAGGGGTGTCTCTTGTCTACCGCCAAAGACTGTTCCCCTCCTGGGGCAGCTGAGAGCAAGCTGGGCCTTGGAGCAAGGACTAGTGCTTTAGATATAGACTATGCAAGCAAGGGGCAATGTCTTTAATAAAACTAAAATTAAAAAGTCACATTGAAAAAATTTTAAAAAGAAGAAAATAAGGTCAAGTAGAGGAAGCCCATTTTCACAGGAAATAATCCCCCAGTGAAAAGCATCAGAATAGATACCAAGAAAAATACCAACAAAAACAGTGTGCTCCCACTATGTATCTACTCAACCTGCAAAAGTTAGAAAGCTAGATAATACAATCCTGGCCACAGGTAGAGCTATGCAGAAGAGCCACCTGGCAGTGCTTAGTCAAAGAAGTAAACATGCACACTTTGACCTAGAAATTCCACCTGTGTGTAAACCAGGCGGTGCTTAAGCAGTTTCACAAGGGGACATGCACAGGGAAATTTATCCTCAGGTTCTTATAGAGTTGTCTGTGCTTACAGGGAGTTGATGGTTGTCAAGATGCCCACAGCTGCGAAAGTCAAAAGCTAAAAAAATAATAGATGCCAACCTGGATATATTAATAATCCCGTATCTATGATCACCTTCATAAGGTAGCTTCCCAACTTCTGTGTGGAAGTGAGTTTCTCCTTGGCCCTTACACTGTTGTGGAGACCACTAGGAGTTCAGCTTTGTGCAGGATCATCTGACCTGGACTTTTGGCAAGACCTGTACAGCCCTCACACATGCTCAGATGCTACAGGACTTTTCAGACCAGTCCAGACAACACTAGGCATCCATTCATTGTCTGCACTCTACAGATTCCTAGATGCACGACATTCATTACCATCAAATGCAGAATTTTCATCAAAAACTAATATATATATCATTCCAATCTGAATCAAGAAAATCGGAAATATCCCCAAATCCAAAGAGTGGATCCCCATTGTGATGCTACAAGTTGAAAATTCCACAGCTGACCTCATGGGATGGTTCACAGTCAAAAGACAGCTGCATGAAAAATATTACATGACCTTCCTGCTATGTGAAAAGTGGCATGTGAAGTACACATGCATGTCTTCCTCAGACATGGGTTCATTTGCAAGACACCTTGTGCAATTGAAAATACTCCAAAAGGGGAGAAATCAGAACCATGTCTCCAAAGTATTTCAGCAGAGACCAACTCCATCTGTCTATCTATCTCTCAGTGAGTGTGTGTGCTCTTGTGTGTGTTTGTGTGTCTTTGTTTGTGTTTGTACCATCACAGCTGATACTTCATTGCCCCCATTGGAAAACTGACTCAGATAATGCCATCTGCCAAACTCCTAAAAACCAAAGTTCTTGCTGATAGAATGAAACATTCCTTCCTGTTGGTTTGGATGTGTCCTTTAGGAATCACTGCTACATTTAGTATACTCAAATCATCACAGTAGATCAGGTAACAAAAACATATATATTTTAAAATAATAATAATATATTAATGGAAACAACAAATACAGGATAGAGTAACAACTGTGTTACTAAACAAGGTCAAGGACAATGGCAAACTATAGATTCAAACTTTGAAGAAAATAGTAATCAATGTAAATATTCCTGGGCTGCCTCAGCCCCGCCCAGGCACACAGCAACAGAATGGTTTTGCAAGCATCCTCAGGAGGGCAGGAGCCTTCTTTGCAGGACGAGAGGGAGGTTGAGGCTCGATCCACCCATCATTCTTTTGGGAGAGGCTCCTTTTCCTCAGCACAAAGTTGGATTTTTTGTGAGGATTCTTGGCATCAAATACGTTGGCCTCTGCTGGAATCCTCAGCTCTGGGGAGAGAGGGGTGTACAAAAAGAAGGTGGCACTCAGGAGGTGCTCCCTAGGACACGCCAACATCTCAGAGCCTGTGCCAGAAAAGGCCAGAGCCACACACCTGAGAGCTCTCCAATTCAGCACCAATACCAACAAAGACAGCCTCCACAGTCCTCCCTGAGGAAGAACTAGGCAGAGCACTTCAACAGACCTAATGTCTGTTCCTACCGAAGGCTTTGGACTCCAGAATATCTCAGGTCCTCTTGCATCTGCCAAAGCACACCACTAGGGTTTGCATCTGAAATCTCCCACAAAAGGCTCCTGTGCCGAAGATTCAGTCCCCACATGAGCCATCTTCATAGGTGGGTTTGGAGGGAAGCATTGGATGGTGAGTGCTCTGATGTCAACATGAAATTCTCATTCAAGATGAATACACTACTGGGGGGTGGGAGGGACTGGAAGAAAGGTTGAGCATGGTTGGAGTAAGACCTAAACAGGGTTGTGCCCTGGGCAACAGTACCTTGTTCCTGTTGGCTCCACTGAATCCTCATTCTCCAAGGAGAGGTCCTCCCTCTCCATCTTTCTCTCTCTCCCTCTCTGCCAGCCTCGTTCTCTCTCTCCCAGTCTATGCCTTTGTGGCAAGGGCTGAGGAGCTCTCCACTGCCACACACTAGAGCTTTATGGACAGCCTCAGTGCACAACCAAAGAGAAAGCTATGAAACCCAGAGAAAAAAGGCCTAGGATTCCTCCTCTGAGTTATTTTCCTCAAGTATGGCCACAGTGAGGACAGGCTGACCAGCGCGGATACCACGTTAGAGCCATGCTTCTGCGTTGGTGGAGCCCGCCTCCATGTGAACCAGGCTTCTGAGAATGGAGGCCACATTCCAAATACTGCCCTACTGAGAACAATGGTTCCAAAGACCAGCAAAGGGACTGCTTCCCTCCAACATGGCGTATGGCCCAGTGGTGCCATGACCCCGAGTGGGGGAATACAACAGCCGCTTCTCCTTCCTCTGAACATGTGTTTACTGTCGCCCTCCTCTAACCTAGAGCCTGTTCTCCATTCCTTCTAGGTTGGATGTGGAGATCTCTGCTATGAATTTCTTAGGCTACCAAGGCCCCAGACAGACTTCCTCTTCCATAGACTCTACTAACCTAACAGTAGGTTAAGATAGGAGACAAGTGATCCTAGAACTCATAGGGATGGTGGTCTTCAGGGTACATAGGCTGGGATAATGGCTGCTGTGGTGTTTGGCTCACAAAAACCAACCAACCAACCAACGAAAAAGCGCTGGCATTATTATCAGATGAGCTCTGTGGCTACGTGCTCAGGAAGCCCTCATCTGACTTTAGTTAGGGATCACAACCTGGCTATTGTGATCACTCCTTGCCTAGTGGACTCAGGTGCGTAAGACCATGGAATTTATGCAAAAACAGATGATTCAGGCTGTCTCCCAGGCTGTGTTTTCTTCCCAATTTCATCCTGTTACTGCTTGCTAGAATCCTGGCAATGCTCTGCCCAGGCAGTGGTTTTTTGGTCACACAGAAGGCTTTCAATAGTACTGCTTCAGTCCACAAAATGCCAGTTCCCTCTTTAGCCCATGCATTCCCATGTTCCTTTGAAACCACTCCTATCCCAGACCATGAAAACATACTGCTCCTGGAGAGAGGCTTTCCTCCTCACTCCTCAAAGATGTCAGCTTTGGATGCCTGTTCATGTCCAGGGGAGGGCACCTGGTGGGGAGCCGCAATATCCACCGGGGTATACCATTGGACCTCAAGACCTTCCACCAGCAGAAGTGCAGTTGGCTTTGTGCACGAACCCAACACACCTGTTGGAGTGTTCTTGGGGGTCAGAGACTACTCTTTGTTGCTAAGAGTTGACCTGAGTCCACATCCTGACCCTTGCTCTCTGCTATCTGATTGTCTCACTTACTCTGACGGCGAGAGATGATTTGGCCCAGCTCATAATCCTCTGGATTCTCCTCAGTAAGGAAGTGTAGGTCGAGGGCGCTGCGGATGACGACAGGAGCCCTATCGTGGCAGGTCACCTGGAGCAGCATGGGAGACAGGCCTTCAGGAAATGGGCCTTGAAGTGACTACTCAAGGACAGTGGGCAGGGGCATTCTGGAGGCACCTCCACTCTAAATACAAGGGCAACATCCATGACCCTACTACCCGAGGCTGACCTCCTGCTCATCGTGTGGGCTCTTCCCACAGGCTACTAGCCCAATCCTTGTACATAGGACTTCCTGGGCCTGCCATTGCTCTTTGTGGAGCTGCACTCCTCTCGGAGTGAAAGGACCCCACTACCTGCATACAGATGCAATCTCATCCCACAAGTTGGGAGGAATGGGACAATAGCCTCCAAGATCCCAGGTCTGCCCGAGGATGCAGGCGGCATTGGGAATGGCCTAGGCACAAAACCTAGAGGCTTTGGTCTGGATTGCCAGGGCCAAAAACAGACCCAGGAACATGACCACACACAGGAGAGCTGAAAGATAACCACGAGAGCTCCTGGCCTCCAGAGGCTCAGTGCTGGCTGGGATATAGGAGGGCACCTCATCCGGCAAGGGTGGTCATTGGGTTACCTGGACATTTAGTGTGCTTGCTCCACATCCATATCGACTCTGCAGAGAGACTCTCTCAGCTCCTTGTTCAAGGAACATGGAGAACCTCACACTGCTGTCCTCCTCCATAGACGTCAGCATCCCATACAAGGGAACCTGCAACCTAGTTCCTTTCCTATTCTCATCTGTCACCCATACCTGTCCCTGCCCTTCTGGACTGCATGCTGCCACCTGACACACAGACTCCCTCAGACATGGCAGTGGACAAGCTGCTGCACTCGCTCATCTCAGCTCCAGCCCTTCACACTGACCTCTCCCTTCTTGATTCCCATCTATCCTCCTGATCATCCAGAAGCTCCAAATTCAAGAGGGCATGAGTAGTCCATGGTATTGGACCAGTGTCTGCTCCCCACCCAGGTGTAAGCACCACGGGACACCCCTTCTCCCAGGCTTACCAGAACACTCTTGGCCATCTCTGGACTTTGTGTTTCTAAGTGGACACGAATTAAGCAGGTGTCTCCCACCTGCTTGTGGGAAAGCGGCCTGGAGGACTTGCAGGTTGATTCTGAGAACTGTGGGGGATGGAACATCAGCAAACCCAGAAACAGAAAGCCACCCCAGACTGTCAGTTGGCTCTATGGGCTTCCAGCAAATATGTCCAGGTGCTGAGGCTTCTTATTTCCTCAGGTTGGAGTGGAATGGCAGCACATGCACAGCTTGAATAAGGTAGGTGTTTACCTCCTTTCCCTTGACCTGGGGGCGTTTCCTCACCATGAAATATTGTATTCCCAGATTCATGGACAGACACACGAGTGAGTGGTCAGAGACCTTGATTTCTGCAGAGCGAAGTGGAGAGAATTGTTAGGTGGCACTCAAGGATTATACCACAAAACACCCACAACCCCTGAGAGTCTCCGCCAGGCCCATCACACTTTGGTATTTTGGGGCCAAGGCCCACTTTCTCTTGGCTGTCAGTTATCCTGAGCCCACTGTGGATCATGTCTCCCCACTGTCTGATTGTCCTACTTACTCTCATCCTCAGACATCATATACAGCAGCTCAAAGTTGTCCACATCCTCATGCTGCAACAAATTTTGGTCCAAGGCCCTGCGGATGAGGCTTGTCACCGTCTCCTGAAAGGTCACCTGGATCAGGGTGGGACAAATGTCATCAGAGAATGGCTTTTAGAAGAGCTACCCAGAAGACTGTGGTCAAACATTCAGGAGAAATCTCAGCTACATATACAAGGGCACAATCTTGTTATCCTGCTACCTGAGTGTGTCCTCCATATACCACCTGGGTTCTTGCAATGTGCTACTAGAACAATCCTGGTACAAATATCTGCCTGTACCTGCCATCTCCCCTCCCCCTGGGGAGCCACATTCCACTCATGTCAAAGGACCAAACTGCCTATGCACAGACACACTCTCATCTCACTGAGATGAGAGCAATGGGCCAGGGATCTGCGCACCAAGTGTGATCTGGGATGCAGGCTGCCTTTGTGGGTGGAAGAGGCAGATGCACTGAAAATTTGGGTCCTGACTGCCACGACACAAAACAGACTCAGATACAAGAGTGTGCACTTGAGTGCTTCATGATAGCTTTGAGAGGCCCTGGCCTCTGGAAGCTCGGTGCGGGTCTGGTTGTCATGATGTACTTGACTCAGCACTGGCAGTCACTGAACATGTCTCCTCTGCAGCTGGACACCTGCAGCATTAGCGTGTCTACTGCACATCCATAGAAATTCTGCCAAGAACCCCTTTAGCTCCGTATTTACATACATGCAAAGCCTAACATTCCGAAGCTTTGGCATGACCCCCCAGGTGATCCCGACCCCAAATTCCTACACCTAGTCATGCTAAGGAGGTTCTCTTCCCTGCCACCAGGAACACATCCCCTCCTACACATGTGACAAGTCACTGCCACCTCCTCTGCTCCAACTTCACTCATTGAGAATACCAAGTTCTAGGCACTGCAGCCTGCACCCTGGACATATCTCTGCCTTCATCTGTCCACAGCACTTCCGTCTGCACTTCTGGCCTGCAAAACCCACAATACACAGGCCCACTCACCACTGAAGCTGGGCATGCTGATGCTCTCCCTCCTCAGGTCAAGCCCTTAAGACGGACCTCTCTCTTCTTTATTTCCCACCATAGCCCTGGGGTTGGCTGTGTCTCCTGCCTTCCACTGTGTGGACACCCAGGAGGCAGCCCTGCTGTCGGGCTTACCGGGATGCGCTTTGTCTCCCTCAGGCTCTGTCCCTCTAGGAGGACGTGAACAACGCGGCTGTCTTCCACCTGCTCGCTGGAGTGAAGCAGTGAGGAGCTGCTACTCACAGCTGCTGGGGTCCTGGATGCCACTGCCACAGAAGGTTCCAAGAACTGTGGGGGATGACAACATCAGCAAAGCCCAGCAACTGCACCCCACCCAGCCTGGCAGTTGGCTCTGTGGGCATTCTACAACATCCATCCAGAACCTGAGGTTCTTGTCCCCTTGGAGGATGTGGAGTGGCACCAGGAGTAAAGACTGAAGAAGGTGGCTGTTTTGGGAACAAGAGATCCAGCACCTGCTGGGTGGGGATGAAATCCCAGGAGATTAACCCCATGTTGCTGCTGAAATGTAGGTTCCTCCCACAAATGACAGGCAGGAGCTCATTCCTAAGCTGGTCCTGCCTGTAAGGTTAAAGGCTCTGAACCCTAAAGGGCTCCTCCGTGTTCTGATCATTTTCACCCTGGGTTGGGACCAAGAATGGTGGGTTCAAAATGGAAATGGTGACAAACAGAAAAATGACTTGTGCCAATACACTAGAGTCAAAGCACAATGGGACAGTTCCCATCAGTACAAACACACACACACACACACACACACACACACACACACACAGAGTCAGAAGAGGAGTCCTGGGCCATTCATCAGGGATCAGACTAGAGGGCCTGCTGGGCTCACCTGCCCTGTGCTACTCACTGTTACTCTTGAGCTCCTCTGTGACAATCGCCAGAGGCTCTGGCATCTAAGATGAAGCCTCACCCAGTGTATCCACAAAAGGGCGAGTTGGCCCCCCTGAGATTCCTGGGAGCCTGAGGCTCGGCATTGTCTGCAACCACAGGAGAACATCCTTCTCCCTCCAGTGGCTCCAACCAAGTGAGCTCGGATGGCTTGGTCAGTGAAGTGGGTGCCTGGATACCAGGGTTCCATGTTCTGTTTGATCCATTGTCAAGGCAATGATGTCATTTCCTGTGCCCATACCTGAGCCTCTTTTCACATAAGACCACTTTCAACAGCCCTATGGGCTGCCGATTTCTCCTCCATGCCTACCCATCTCAGGTGCGCAGGTGTTCACCAACAACTACCCAAACATCCCCACCAGCATCTGCCCTGCTTGGTGCCACTAGAGTTCCAGCTTGGAGCCTTCAAAAATGCATTCACAACCAGTCCTTCCCTCTCAGCAGCTTTTGGACCCTGGTCCCATCATTGTGCAACTCATGGTGTGCCCAGTCTTTTCTGGAAAGTAGGGTAGCATCTAATCTCTAGGGTTTATTGTGTCTATTGGCCCATAACACCCTCTGTTCTCTCTGAAACCAGAGATGGGACTCACAGGTGGCTAAAGCACAAATGTAGAGATGGGATAATCACAAGAAAGGGAGAGACAAAGAATGCACCCTAACTCAATCAGGCCTGTGTCCCACACAGGGACATGGCCAATGTCCGTCCCATCGTGGCTGCAGTTCCCTCTCTACACCATGGCAAGTTGGAGGGGACTGAGATGCAGAGGCTGCTCCCCTCTGCCATACAACTTCCCAAGGCTTCTCCTAAGATTTCAAATGGGCCAAGTGTGTCTCACAGAGACTCCGAGGTACCACAGCATCCTGCTGCCCAGAACCGGTTCACCCCTCACCTCAAGGGGGCTCAGCCTCTGGATTCATGGGAATTGAAGTGGGTACAGGTGATGGGATATCACCTCCAAGACTGAGTTATGCCAAGTCCATGACCCCTGTCTGCATCCCTGTCTCCAGCACCACTCCCCCCTCTCTCTTTCCTCCTCAGAGCAAACAAATCCATTTAGCAAGTGTGTCCTGTGATAAAGACATGACGGTCACCCATCCTCTCATTACAAAAACACTGAGGCTCAGCCAACATGGATCCTACAGGGAACACAGGCATAAACTCAGACTCCGATCCTCCCAGCCGAGCCTCAGTGGAGCCTGGACTCCCAGCCTCCTGAGTCAAGGAAACAGAGGTTCCTAGCCGAGCCACCTTGGATGCAGCCGCACACAAACTGAACTCATCAATGCCCCTTGCTCTCAGTTGTGAGTAAGAGGGGAAGTGGTGTTTCACAACCCTGGACATCAAGTGCAGTCTCCAGGCTTTGGGGTGTGCCCTGGCCTCTGTCTATCTGCCCAGGCTCTCCAACCCACACTGGCCTCTTACCCAACCTCCTCCTAGGGCCAAACTCAATCCTGCCTCTCAATTTCTGCTGCCTTCCCCAACACACTGCTCCCCAAAATGAGCAGGGCTGGCTCTCGGTTATCATGCTGGTGCCAGCAGCAATGCCACCCCACTGACATAATTCTGAGTCCCAACCTAGGCACTCCAGCTGTCTTTGCCACACCTGGCCTGTTTGGGCTCTGGCTCTTGCTCTTTTCTTTCATGTGCATGTGTTTTGAGGTTTTGAGTTTCTCCCACTGCAGAACTGCAGCAGTGGCAGGGTAGAGCTCATGAGGGTGACATTCTGAGCCACATCCAATCCCATCAGGACTGTTCACTGGGGTGACTGCTGGAACACAGTGATGAGTGAACACATGGGAGGTGGTTGGACCCACCTTGCCTCTGAGTGGCTTCCTTTCAGGACAGGAATGTAGGCATGGGAGCCCCTGGCGTGGGATGCTTTGCACAAGGCGTGACCATGGGCTCTCTTTCCTGGCAAAAATGGCTCCACTCAGCATGGAGAGCACTGTCATTCCTGGTGGCTAACAACAGCCCTGGACCCCAGAAAGGAACCCACACTCAAGATTAACGTCTGAGTGTGCGTGTCCTCGAGGAAATGAGGTCTCCTGATCCCAGGTGCAAAGGGGTAAGTCCTCTAACTCCAGGGGCCATGAAGGGACATCTGAGTTTCCCTTGTCCTTCTTTCCCTCTCTAACTAACCACAGTTAGGACCCTGGCCTCATTCCCCAGTGAGGATCATTAGGCTCCATAAAGGACAGTCTCTAAGATGCTCAGTGGACCAACACCCTCTGCACAACCCATAACCCTATTCACCCAAGAGGCAAGAGGATTTCTATTCAGGAAAACCAGGAAAGGGAGAGCCTTTCTCAAGGACACAAGGACATTAGTGAGTGAGGGAGTGATTAATGGATGGAGAACTATTTCCAACACCAACTTCCAGGAGCATATATGGCCCCCTGGAGAATTCTGCAGTGTGTTGGTGATTTAGGAGAACGTGTGAATTCAGGGGTCACTAGGTCCTCTCAGCCATAAGGAGGGAAACTGCCATAAAGGAACTAGGACAAGGGTGCGAGGAATGCTCACTGGTGGGAGATCGGAAGGAAGGAAAGTGTACTCATTAGAAAAGTGTCGCCTGAAAATTCTTAGCCAGCCAAAAGTCGTGCGAACTTGTGTGGGAAAAGAGTCTTTGCACAGTGATGAAGCTAAGAGCTCACATGATGGAACACAGCATCAACTGGGACCAAATCCAATATCTGATATTCTTGTAGGAAGAGGAGAGTCTGGACCCAGATACCAGGGAGACTGGGGGATACCGGATATGTGAGGTTGGAGCCAGGGCGGGATGCCCATATGGGAACCACAGATCATGGGCAGCAATAGGAGAGTGGGCAAGGGCTGGGAGAGTTGGGGAGACAGTCCCCTTGAAACCTGGGAGGGGTTATGGCACTGGGACAGCCCAACACCTACTGTGTTGAGCCTCTGGAGCTCAACGGAAGACACTTCCTCTGTTGTCGGCCACCCAGTTAACAGAGTTTGCTTGCAGCAGCCTAGGACCCAGCTGAAGGTCTGAGCATGTTGGCCATGCAGGTTGGATCTGGACCACAGACACCCTCATCAGAGATTGTAGGGTCTCAGCCCTGAGGCAAGACAGGCACTAAGTCAGGCCAGGTGGGGAAACGGATAGGCACACACTCTGGGGGCTGGTGCCTGTGTTACTGGGAGCACTTCTGATCGCAATTCCCTGATCTGCTGCCAACACAGGCTACAGAGGAGGGTACAGAAACACAGACCACGGATCTGCCCCACTCAGTGGGCCCAGGCCAACACCACACCCAGCAGCCTCGTGCCATACCCAATGAGTCTCGAAGCGGCCCCCTCTTCCCATCCTGAGAGCTCTTCCCTTCCTCATGTGCCAATAGCTCCCTACTGTCACTGGCAATATCTACTCTGTGAGATGTCAACATCCGTGGGTACTGTTCTCTCATCCCAGGACAGTGTGGTCCCACACACCCTGGTGAAATGGGCCACCTGGAGGCTGGACCTGGAGGTTGTTGAGGCTGAATGGCAGCGGTGGTCCTCTGGCACTTAATATTATTTAAGTTAAAAAAAAAAAACAAAAACAAAAACAAAAAACGGGTCTTGGTGCTCAAAAATGTTTGATTTGCATATTCTCATCCCCTAACCCCAATATTTTCATTATTTCCTCACATATGAAATCTTACTAGCATAAAGGTAATTTCGTATTAAACAAAGTGGATTGAAATAACATTGGTAAAAATAATCAATCACCATACTTTCAATTTTTGTTCTGCTTTCCTATTAGAAACCACTTGGATACAAGAGAACAGAGGACAGACTCATGGAAATGCTTGAAATGACAAGAAGCTCCCACTCAAGCTCAGCATTCAGTCCTGGACAGGGTAAGACCAGGCCACTTTGACATCTGTGCCAAAGAGTCTACCAGACAGAATCCTCTGACTGATCCCTGACTGAGCCATAGGAACTGGCTAGAAAAGCCTTCACATCCTCAATACATTCTTCACGTCAGAATACTTGACAACCATTGATATCCATCTCTCGTTAACTTGCTCCCCAGCCAACCATTCTTCAACAAATTCAAAGGAGTAACTCATGCAAGCACACAGAAAGGGGTGTTCACTACACACATCCATGTGCGAAAAAGACAACTGGTATTTCTTGTTTGGGCTATTTCAAATGAAATCCCTTCTGCATGACCTCCACAAACCAAAGGAAAATATTTGTGAAATTCCCACGTAGAAGACAAGATACACTTGCCAAGGAGGCAGTGGCAAGAATTTTGACACTCCAAATGTAGAGTGTGTGTTTAGGAAGCAGTCACAGTTTCCATGAGAGAGTCCCATGAAATCAATTAGGAAGATCCATGCTCTAGCCCTACCATGCAAGTGATGTGACTTGAAAGAGTCACTTAGTCTTAGTAACCATCATCACTAACAACTAAGTCAATGAATAAAGGTCCTCAGGTGCCAAGCTACAAAATGTGCAATGAGCATGGATGAGGATGGGTGGGAGAAGTCTCCAACTCTAACACAATTAGGGAAGGATGTGCTGACCTCAAGTGGCTGGGGGGCTGGGATCCTGCCACAGAGGGGGATTCCAAACCTCACATCCCCTGACCCAGGCCAGAAGACCAGGTAGAGTCCAAGGACCCTGGGGTGGCCCAATGGCAATAAAGGTCAAAAGGAACTAGGGATCTGCCTGGTCCCTCAATCCCCTACTCTGAGCAGGGCTGCATGACGAGGCCAGAGGCCATCCACAGCAATCTGCCTTTACAGGAAAACAGGGACTGCAGGCTGCCTCTGGCTCACTGAATCAGGGTGGTGTTTTCATAAAGCAAGACCACTTCCTCACATTTGACCAGCAGCTCATGTGTTGACAGCACAATGACTGACTTGACTCAGGCCCTGATGAATGAAATAGAAAATTCATAGCAAACCCATCTTTAGCTCTTCCACATCATCAGGGGCTCTGATTCAATTCCGTCCAGAAAGGTGTCTGAAATGATTTCTAAACATGCTGGGGACTCACCTCTGTGTGGAACTTTTCAGGAAAAAGGGGATCAAATCTCATGAAGCAACTCTTCTCTCTTCTAGCCCATGGGCAATGCAAGGAACCTGCATGATACCAGAGGCTCACTTCTCTCTTCTCATGTCTTCTGGAAAGGATTCGTTAATGCTTCCTGCAAGGTGAAGCAGAAGCCTGCATCCCCAGCTGCACAGAAGTGTTTTAGGGCAGTGTCTCCCTTAAAACCCAAAAATAAAAAAACAGGTCTTTCAACAGGCACATGGATTCGAGTACATGTTCAATGATCCCTCCTCCCTGGAGCCTTCCACATGCCCATCTTCCACATTCACAGAGCAATGCTTGGCCATTCTCAAGACCAGGAGACCATGATGCTCATCACCAGGAAGTCAATAAGGAACATGAAGAGAGCAGCATGGATTGCAGAAGGTGGCACATCAAGGATCTTCAGCTCTGCTGCTAGAACACAAGAGCTTAACTTCAGTATTGACTTTTTGCCAACTACCAAGTACGATAGCAGTGTCAAGCCCAATATGCAGATATGCAAGTAGTAGGTGACACCCCGCATCCATTCACAAAAGTGGGCAACATCTGCATCAGAACAAGGAAGTATCTTACCCTTACTCATAAAAATCATCAGAAACAAAATAAAATGGATGCAAGACTTCTCATTTCACTATTAGGTAGCTGTTGGAATTCCCTATTAAATAATACCTCCTCCAAAATAAAAAGTATCTCAGACATGTGTCAACTATTCAATGGATGACATTTTAAAAACTATGGACTTTACTTAATATTTATGTATGCTATATCCCTGCCTAAGGCTCTATGAGAAAGGAGCACATAGAATTGGATCTTTGAAAATCTCACATTTGCTGATAAATATTACTGCTGATCTCAGGCATGGCGAAGTGAAAAGTGGGACTTTGGATATTCCAAGAATGCTATGTTGTGGGATTGGTGTCCCTGATTCATACATAGCATATGGTTTCTATGAAATCCAGTGAGGGAGCAGGAGTAACGAAGCTGATTGCACAGATGACCTCAGGGAATACTGACAGATAGGCCAAATGAAAAATATGCTCCAGCTAACCATTGGTATTTGGGCTTCTGATCCCAGTCCTGTTTTTAAAAAAGGTGCAGACAGGCAGTGTTCATTAAAAACTGTCTACCATGTAAAAGTGGGTAATTTAAATGGCATCTAGTTACACATCTGATAGAATGGTCTGGCAACATATGAATTTCATTCTAACAACAACAACAACAACAAAACATAGAAAATGAGACATAAAGATAAAACCTTGTCTTCACCAGGATGCCTAAAAATAGGTTTTATTTGGCTCATGCCAATAAATATCTTTCAATAGAATTTCTGATTTCTGAATGAATCCATTCAACTTCATACTGCACAGATCACAAGGTTTTCTTTACAGAATATTCTCTTCTTCTTAAAGCCTCACATAGAAAATGTCTCACAGGACATAGGAGGGGAATGACCCAAAGGATGAGAGAATGGCTGGAACCGTTCTCAAATGTGCCCATGTAGCCTAAAGTTTGAAGGCATCTAATTGTACTCTAAAACAATTATGAACCTATTCGATCCATTATTAATAAATATCACCACTTTACCACTTGAACCAAATCACAGAAAATTGGAAACAGATGATCATTGGCTTTGATACCTTTACTTCTGTTTCATTACTCAGAGTCGATCAACTCTATACTTCAAGTGACACAGATTTATTACAGAATGCCTAAGATCCTAAGGATCTATTTTAGCTCAGCCCATGGTATTGCTTCATTATTTTATTATTTTGTAAGTAATAAAATATAACTTCATGTTGGATGATATATTCAAGCCATGAATGTATCATCCAACATTGTTCTTCCCAAAATATTAGCCCAATTTCTGCGCGCGCTCACTTACTGTTCAGGAATTTTACTAATTGTTTGAAGGTTCTAGAGGACCTGTTAGACTCCTAATGGACAAACCATACAACATACTCCAGAGAACGGACGAGTGCCATAAGAAGAAAATAAGGTCAGCCTACAGCAATGGGCAGCTGCCTGCCCTCGGCTGGGAGGAGCCCTGGCCATGGCACCAGGGCTGCTGGGCAGCAGAAGCCTCCACAGCCCTGCAGGGAGCCTGGAGCACAGCTCTGCCTAACCATGCTCAGCCCTGGACAGATGCACATGAGTTCCCATCACAGGCTCGAGTGTGACAGTCCCAGGTGCATGCCTGTCATGCCAGCCACCAGGGAGGCTGAGGCAAGAGGAACGTTTGAGGTCAGCCTTGGCAACTTAGACCCCGAGGCAAAGGGGAAATACTTTTACAGGGGTCTCTGAGGGTGTAGCTCAGGTAGGTCACTTGCCTCACAGGCTCAAGGCCCTGGGTTCAATCCCCAGAACCCACGTACACACAAAAAGTGAACTTGGAATATTGTTTAAAATGATGGATCAGGTACACACAAGGACTTCAATATGACCTCTCAGAGGAGCTCAATTTGAGATCAGACTGAACAAAAGACCACCTGGACCATTGACTCAGTGTCTGAAACCCTCTGTGAGCATGGGAAGCACTGCTGGCAAGACACCAGAGGGCCAAAGCACTTGTGCCCCCTGCAGGGGTGTCTCTTGTCTACCGCCAAAGACTGTTCCCCTCCTGGGGCAGCTGAGAGCAAGCTGGGCCTTGGAGCAAGGACTAGTGCTTTAGATATAGACTATGCAAGCAAGGGGCAATGTCTTTAATAAAACTAAAATTAAAAAGTCACATTGAAAAAATTTTAAAAAGAAGAAAATAAGGTCAAGTAGAGGAAGCCCATTTTCACAGGAAAAAATCCCCCAGTGAAAAGCATCAGAATAGATACCAAGAAAAATACCAACAAAAACAGTGTGCTCCCACTATGTATCTACTCAACATGCAAAAGTTAGAAAGCTAGATGATACAATCCTGGCCACAGGTAGAGCTATGCAGAAGAGCCACCTGGCAGTGCTTAGTCAAAGAAGTAAACATGCACACTTTGACCTAGAAATTCCACCTGTGTGTAAACCAGGCGGTGCTTAAGCAGTTTCACAAGGGGACATGCACAGGGAAATTTATCCTCAGGTTCTTATAGAGTTGTCTGTGCTTACAGGGAGTTGATGGTTGTCAAGATGCCCACAGCTGCGAAAGTCAAAAGCTAAAAAAATAATAGATGCCAACCTGGATATATTAATAATCCCGTATCTATGATCACCTTCATAAGGTAGCTTCCCAACTTCTGTGTGGAAGTGTGTTTCTCCTTGGCCCTTACACTGTTGTGGAGACCACTAGGAGTTCAGCTTTGTGCAGGATCATCTGACCTGGACTTTTGGCAAGACCTGTACAGCCCTCACACATGCTCAGATGCTACAGGACTTTTCAGACCAGTCCAGACAACACTAGGCATCCATTCATTGTCTGCACTCTACAGATTCCTAGATGCACGACATTCATTACCATCAAATGCAGAATTTTCATCAAAAACTAATATATATATCATTCCAATCTGAATCAAGAAAATCGGAAATATCCCCAAATCCAAAGAGTGGATCCCCATTGTGATGCTACAAGTTGAAAATTCCACAGCTGACCTCATGGGATGGTTCACAGTCAAAAGACAGCTGCATGAAAAATATTACATGACCTTCCTGCTATGTGAAAAGTGGCATGTGAAGTACACATGCATGTCTTCCTCAGACATGGGTTCATTTGCAAGACACCTTGTGCAATTGAAAATACTCCAAAAGGGGAGAAATCAGAACCATGTCTCCAAAGTATTTCAGCAGAGACCAACTCCATCTGTCTATCTATCTCTCAGTGAGTGTGTGTGCTCTTGTGTGTGTTTGTGTGTCTTTGTTTGTGTTTGTACCATCATAGCTGATACTTCATTGCCCCCATTGGAAAACTGACTCAGATAATGCCATCTGCCAAACTCCTAAAAACCAAAGTTCTTGCTGATAGAATGAAACATTCCTTCCTGTTGGTTTGGATGTGTCCTTTAGGAATCACTGCTACATTTAGTATACTCAAATCATCACAGTAGATCAGGTAACAAAAACATATACATTTTAAAATAATAATAATATATTAATGGAAACAACAAATACAGGATAGAGTAACAACTGTGTTACTAAACAAGGTCAAGGACAATGGCAAACTATAGATTCAAACTTTGAAGAAAATAGTAATCAATGTAAATATTCCTGGGCTGCCTCAGCCCCGCCCAGGCACACAGCAACAGAATGGTTTTGCAAGCATCCTCAGGAGGGCAGGAGCCTTCTTTGCAGGACGAGAGGGAGGTTGAGGCTCGATCCACCCATCATTCTTTTGGGAGAGGCTCCTTTTCCTCAGCACAAAGTTGGATTTTTTGTGAGGATTCTTGGCATCAAATACGTTGGCCTCTGCTGGAATCCTCAGCTCTGGGGAGAGAGGGGTGTACAAAAAGAAGGTGGCACTCAGGAGGTGCTCCCTAGGACACGCCAACATCTGAGAGCCTGTGCCAGAAAAGGCCAGAGCCACACACCTGAGAGCTCTCCAATTCAGCACCAATACCAACAAAGACAGCCTCCACAGTCCTCCCTGAGGAAGAACTAGGCAGAGCACTTCAACAGACCTAATGTCTGTTCCTACCGAAGGCTTTGGACTCCAGAATATCTCAGGTCCTCTTGCATCTGCCAAAGCACACCACTAGGGTTTGCATCTGAAATCTCCCACAAAAGGCTCCTGTGCCGAAGATTCAGTCCCCACATGAGCCATCTTCATAGGTGGGTTTGGAGGGAAGCATTGGATGGTGAGTGCTCTGATGTCAACATGAAATTCTCATTCAAGATGAATACACTACTGGGGGGTGGGAGGGACTGGAAGAAAGGTTGAGCATGGTTGGAGTAAGACCTAAACAGGGTTGTGCCCTGGGCAACAGTACCTTGTTCCTGTTGGCTCCACTGAATCCTCATTCTCCAAGGAGAGGTCCTCCCTCTCCATCTTTCTCTCTCTCCCTCTCTGCCAGCCTCGTTCTCTCTCTCCCAGTCTATGCCTTTGTGGCAAGGGCTGAGGAGCTCTCCACTGCCACACACTAGAGCTTTATGGACAGCCTCAGTGCACAACCAAAGAGAAAGCTATGAAACCCAGAGAAAAAAGGCCTAGGATTCCTCCTCTGAGTTATTTTCCTCAAGTATGGCCACAGTGAGGACAGGCTGACCAGCGCGGATACCACGTTAGAGCCATGCTTCTGCGTTGGTGGAGCCCGCCTCCATGTGAACCAGGCTTCTGAGAATGGAGGCCACATTCCAAATACTGCCCTACTGAGAACAATGGTTCCAAAGACCAGCAAAGGGACTGCTTCCCTCCAACATGGCGTATGGCCCAGTGGTGCCATGACCCCGAGTGGGGGAATACAACAGCCGCTTCTCCTTCCTCTGAACATGTGTTTCCTGTCGCCCTCCTCTAAACTAGAGCCTGTTCTCCATTCCTTCTAGGTTGGATGTGGAGATCTCTGCTATGAATTTCTTAGGCTACCAAGGCCCCAGACAGACTTCCTCTTCCATAGACTCTACTAACCTAACAGTAGGTTAAGATAGGAGACAAGTGATCCTAGAACTCATAGGGATGGTGGTCTTCAGGGTACATAGGCTGGGATAATGGCTGCTGTGGTGTTTGGCTCACAAAAACCAACCAACCAACCAACGAAAAACCGCTGGCATTATTATCAGATGAGCTCTGTGGCTACGTGCTCAGGAAGCCCTCATCTGACTTTAGTTAGGGATCACAACCTGGCTATTGTGATCACTCCTTGCCTAGTGGACTCAGGTGCGTAAGACCATGGAATTTATGCAAAAACAGATGATTCAGGCTGTCTCCCAGGCTGTGTTTTCTTCCCAATTTCATCCTGTTACTGCTTGCTAGAATCCTGGCAATGCTCTGCCCAGGCAGTGGTTTTTTGGTCACACAGAAGGCTTTCAATAGTACTGCTTCAGTCCACAAAATGCCAGTTCCCTCTTTAGCCCATGCATTCCCATGTTCCTTTGAAACCACTCCTATCCCAGACCATGAAAACATACTGCTCCTGGAGAGAGGCTTTCCTCCTCACTCCTCAAAGATGTCAGCTTTGGATGCCTGTTCATGTCCAGGGGAGGGCACCTGGTGGGGAGCCGCAATATCCACCGGGGTATACCATTGGACCTCAAGACCTTCCACCAGCAGAAGTGCAGTTGGCTTTGTGCACGAACCCAACACACCTGTTGGAGTGTTCTTGGGGGTCAGAGACTACTCTTTGTTGCTAAGAGTTGACCTGAGTCCACATCCTGACCCTTGCTCTCTGCTATCTGATTGTCTCACTTACTCTGACGGCGAGAGATGATTTGGCCCAGCTCATAATCCTCTGGATTCTCCTCAGTAAGGAAGTGTAGGTCGAGGGCGCTGCGGATGACGACAGGAGCCCTATCGTGGCAGGTCACCTGGAGCAGCATGGGAGACAGGCCTTCAGGAAATGGGCCTTGAAGTGACTACTCAAGGACAGTGGGCAGGGGCATTCTGGAGGCACCTCCACTCTAAATGCAAGGGCAACATCCATGACCCTACTACCCGAGGCTGACCTCCTGCTCATCGTGTGGGCTCTTCCCACAGGCTACTAGCCCAATCCTTGTACATAGGACTTCCTGGGCCTGCCATTGCTCTTTGTGGAGCTGCACTCCTCTCGGAGTGAAAGGACCCCACTACCTGCATACAGATGCAATCTCATCCCACAAGTTGGGAGGAATGGGACAATAGCCTCCAAGATCCCAGGTCTGCCCGAGGATGCAGGCGGCATTAGGAATGGCCTAGGCACAAAACCTAGAGGCTTTGGTCTGGATTGCCAGGGCCAAAAACAGACCCAGGAACATGACCACACACAGGAGAGCTGAAAGATAGCCACGAGAGCTCCTGGCCTCCAGAGGCTCAGTGCTGGCTGGGATGTAGGAGGCCACCTCATCCGGCAAGGGTGGTCATTGGGTTACCTGGACATTTAGTGTGCTTGCTCCACATCCATATCGACTCTGCAGAGAGACTCTCTCAGCTCCTTGTTCAAGGAACATGGAGAACCTCACACTGCTGTCCTCCTCCATAGACGTCAGCATCCCATACAAGGGAACCTGCAACCTAGTTCCTGTCCTATTCTCATCTGTCACCCATACCTGTCCCTGCCCTTCTGGACTGCATGCTGCCACCTGACACACAGACTCCCTCAGACATGGCAGTGGACAAGCTGCTGCACTCGCTCATCTCAGCTCCAGCCCTTCACACTGACCTCTCCCTTCTTGATTCCCATCTATCCTCCTGATCATCCAGAAGCTCCAAATTCAAGAGGGCATGAGTAGTCCATGGTATTGGACCAGTGTCTGCTCCCCACCCAGGTGTAAGCACCACGGGACACCCCTTCTCCCAGGCTTACCAGAACACTCTTGGCCATCTCTGGACTTTGTGTTTCTAAGTGGACACGAATTAAGCAGGTGTCTCCCACCTGCTTGTGGGAAAGCGGCCTGGAGGACTTGCAGGTTGATTCTGAGAACTGTGGGGGATGGAACATCAGCAAACCCAGAAACAGAAAGCCACCCCAGACTGTCAGTTGGCTCTATGGGCTTCCAGCAAATATGTCCAGGTGCTGAGGCTTCTTATTTCCTCAGGTCGGAGTGGAATGGCAGCACATGCACAGCTTGAATAAGGTAGGTGTTTACCACCTTTCCCTTTACCTGGGGGCCTTTCCTCACGATGAAATATTGTATTCCCAGATTCATGGACAGACACACGAGTGAGTGGTCAGAGACCTTGATTTCTGCAGAGCGAAGTGGAGAGAATTGTTAGGTGGCACTCAAGAATTATACCACAAAACACCCACAACCCCTGAGAGTCTCCGCCAGGCCCCTCACACTTTGGTATTTTTGGGCCAAGGCCCACTTTCTCTTGGCTGTCAGTTATCCTGAGCCCACTGTGGATCATGTCTCCCCACTGTCTGATTGTCCTACTTACTCTCATCCTCAGACATCATATACAGCAGCTCAAAGTTGTCCACATCCTCATGCTGCAACAAATTTTGGTCCAAGGCCCTGCGGATGAGGCTTGTCACCGTCTCCTGAAAGGTCACCTGGATCAGGGTGGGACAAATGTCATCAGAGAATGGCTTTTAGAAGAGCTACCCAGAAGACTGTGGTCAAACATTCAGGAGAAATCTCAGCTACATATACAAGGGCACAATCTTGTTATCCTGCTACCTGAGTGTGTCCTCCATATACCACCTGGGTTCTTGCAATGTGCTACTAGAACAATCCTGGTACAAATATCTGCCTGTACCTGCCATCTCCCCTCCCCCTGGGGAGCCACATTCCACTCATGTCAAAGGACCAAACTGCCTATGCACAGACACACTCTCATCTCACTGAGATGAGAGCAATGGGCCAGGGATCTGCGCACCAAGTGTGATCTGGGATGCAGGCTGCCTTTGTGGGTGGAAGAGGCAGATGCACTGAAAATTTGGGTCCTGACTGCCACGACACAAAACAGACTCAGATACAAGAGTGTGCACTTGAGTGCTTCATGATAGCTTTGAGAGGCCCTGGCCTCTGGAAGCTCGGTGCGGGTCTGGTTGTAATGATGTACTTGACTCAGCACTGGCAGTCACTGAACATGTCTCCTCTGCAGCTGGACACCTGCAGCATTAGCGTGTCTACTGCACATCCATAGAAATTCTGCCAAGAACCCCTTTAGCTCCGTATTTACATACATGCAAAGCCTAACATTCCGAAGCTTTGGCATGACCCCCCAGGTGATCCCGACCCCAAATTCCTACACCTAGTCATGCTAAGGAGGTTCTCTTCCCTGCCACCAGGAACACATCCCCTCCTACACATGTGACAAGTCACTGCCACCTCCTCTGCTCCAACTTCACTCATTGAGAATACCAAGTTCTAGGCACTGCAGCCTGCACCCTGGACATATCTCTGCCTTCATCTGTCCACAGCACTTCCGTCTGCACTTCTGGCCTGCAAAACCCACAATACACAGGCCCACTCACCACTGAAGCTGGGCATGCTGATGCTCTCCCTCCTCAGGTCAAGCCCTTAAGACGGACCTCTCTCTTCTTTATTTCCCACCATAGCCCTGGGGTTGGCTGTGTCTCCTGCCTTCCACTGTGTGGACACCCAGGAGGCAGCCCTGCTGTCGGGCTTACCGGGATGCGCTTTGTCTCCCTCAGGCTCTGTCCCTCTAGGAGGACGTGAACAACGCGGCTGTCTTCCACCTGCTCGCTGGAGTGAAGCAGTGAGGAGCTGCTACTCACAGCTGCTGGGGTCCTGGATGCCACTGCCACAGAAGGTTCCAAGAACTGTGGGGGATGACAACATCAGCAAAGCCCAGCAACTGCACCCCACCCAGCCTGGCAGTTGGCTCTGTGGGCATTCTACAACATCCATCCAGAACCTGAGGTTCTTGTCCCCTTGGAGGATGTGGAGTGGCACCAGGAGTAAAGACTGAAGAAGGTGGCTGTTTTGGGAACAAGAGATCCAGCACCTGCTGGGTGGGGATGAAATCCCAGGAGATTAACCCCATGTTGCTGCTGAAATGTAGGTTCCTCCCACAAATGACAGGCAGGAGCTCATTCCTAAGCTGGTCCTGCCTGTAAGGTTCAAGGCTCTGAACCCTGAAGGGCTCCTCCGTGTTCTGATCATTTTCACCCTGGGTTGGGACCAAGAATGGTGGGTTCAAAATGGAAATGGTGACAAACAGAAAAATGACTTGTGCCAATACACTAGAGTCAAAGCACAATGGGACAGTTCCCATCAGTACAAACACTCACACACACACACACACACACACACACACACACACACACACACAGAGTCAGAATAGGAGTCCTGGGCCATTCATCAGGGATCAGACTAGAGGGCCTGCTGGGCTCACCTGCCCTGTGCTACTCACTGTTACTCTTGAGCTCCTCTGCGACAATCGCCAGAGGCTCTGGCGTCGAAGATGAAGCCTCACACAGTGTATCCACAAAAGGGCTAGTTGGCCCCCCTGAGATTCCTGGGAGCCTGAGGCTCGGCATTGTCTGCAACCACAGGAGAACATCCTTCTCCCTCCAGTGGCTCCAACCAAGTGAGCTCGGATGGCTTGGTCAGTGAAGTGGGTGCCTGGATACCAGGGTTCCATGTTCTGTTTGATCCATTGTCAAGGCAATGATGTCATTTCCTGTGCCCATACCTGAGCCTCTTTTCACATAAGACCACTTTCAACAGCCCTATGGGCTGCCGATTTCTCCTCCATGCCTACCCATCTCAGGTGCGCAGGTGTTCACCAACAACTACCCAAACATCCCCACCAGCATCTGCCCTGCTTGGTGCCACTAGAGTTCCAGCTTGGAGCCTTCAAAAATGCATTCACAACCAGTCCTTCCCTCTCAGCAGCTTTTGGACCCTGGTCCCATCATTGTGCAACTCATGGTGTGCCCAGTCTTTTCTGGAAAGTAGGGTAGCATCTAATCTCTAGGGTTTATTGTGTCTATTGGCCCATAACACCCTCTGTTCTCTCTGAAACCAGAGATGGGACTCACAGGTGGCTAAAGCACAAATGTAGAGATGGGATAATCACAAGAAAGGGAGAGACAAAGAATGCACCCTAACTCAATCAGGCCTGTGTCCCACACAGGGACATGGCCAATGTCCGTCCCATCGTGGCTGCAGTTCCCTCTCTACACCATGGCAAGTTGGAGGGGACTGAGATGCAGAGGCTGCTCCCCTCTGCCATACAACTTCCCAAGGCTTCTCCTAAGATTTCAAAAGGGCCAAGTGTGTCTAGTGTTGGGGTCTCACAGAGACTCCGAGGTACCACAGCATCCTGCTGCCCAGAACCGGTTCACCCCTCACCTCAAGGGGGCTCAGCCTCTGGATTCATGGGAATTGAAGTGGGTACAGGTGATGGGATATCACCTCCAAGACTGAGTTATGCCAAGTCCATGACCCCTGTCTGCATCCCTGTCTCCAGCACCACTCCCCCCTCTCTCTTTCCTCTTCAGAGCAAACAAATCCATTTAGCAAGTGTGTCCTGTGATAAAGACATGACGGTCACCCATCCTCTCATTACAAAAACACTGAGGCTCAGCCAACATGGATCCTACAGGGAACACAGGCATAAACTCAGACTCCGATCCTCCCAGCCCAGCCTCAGTGGAGCCTGGACTCCCAGCCTCCTGAGTCAAGGAAACAGAGGTTCCTAGCCGAGCCACCTTGGATGCAGCCGCACACAAACTGAACTCATCAATGCCCCTTGCTCTCAGTTGTGAGTAAGAGGGGAAGTGGTGTTTCACAACCCTGGACATCAAGTGCAGTCTCCAGGCTTTGGGGTGTGCCCTGGCCTATGTCTATCTGCCCAGGCTCTCCTACCCACACTGGCCTCTTACCCAACCTCCTCCTAGGGCCAAACTCAATCCTGCCTCTCAATTTCTGCTGCCTTCCCCAACACACTGCTCCCCAAAATGAGCAGGGCTGGCTCTCGGTTATCATGCTGGTGCCAGCAGCAATGCCACCCCACTGACATAATTCTGAGTCCCAACCTAGGCACTCCAGCTGTCTTTGCCACACCTGGCCTGTTTGGGCTCTGGCTCTTGCTCTTTTCTTTCATGTGCATGTGTTTTGAGGTTTTGAGTTTCTCCCACTGCAGAACTGCAGCTGTGGCAGGGTAGAGCTCATGAGGGTGACATTCTGAGCCACATCCAATCCCATCAGGACTGTTCACTGGGGTGACTGCTGGAACACAGTGATGAGTGAACACATGGGAGGTGGTTGGACCCACCTTGCCTCTGAGTGGCTTCCTTTCAGGACAGGAATTTAGGCATCGGAGCCCCTGGCGTGGGATGCTTTGCACAAGGCGTGACCATGGGCTCTCTTTCCTGGCAAAAATGGCTCCACTCAGCATGGAGAGCACTGTCATTCCTGGTGGCTAACAACAGCCCTGGACCCCAGAAAGGAACCCACACTCAAGATTAATGTCTGAGTGTGCGTGTCCTCGAGGAAATGAGGTCTCCTGATCCCAGGTGCAAAGGGGTAAGTCCTCTAACTCCAGGGGCCATGAAGGGACATCTGAGTTTCCCTTGTCCTTCTTTCCCTCTCTAACTAACCACAGTTAGGACCCTGGCCTCATTCCCCAGTGAGGATCATTAGGCTCCATAAAGGACAGTCTCTAAGATGCTCAGTGGACCAACACCCTCTGCACAACCCATAACCCTATTCACCCAAGAGGCAAGAGGATTTCTATTCAGGAAAACCAGGAAAGGGAGAGCCTTTCTCAAGGACACAAGGACATTAGTGAGTGAGGGAGTGATTAATGGATGGAGAACTATTTCCAACACCAACTTCCAGGAGCATATATGGCCCCCTGGAGAATTCTGCAGTGTGTTGGTGATTAAGGAGAACGTGTGAATTCAGGGGTCACTAGGTCCTCTCAGCCATAAGGAGGGAAACTACCATAAAGGAACTAGGACAAGGGTGTGAGGAATGCTCACTGGTGGGAGATCGGAAGGAAGGAAAGTGTACTCATTAGAAAAGTGTCGCCTGAAAATTCTTAGCCAGCCAAAAGTCGTGCGAACTTGTGTGGGAAAAGAGTCTTTGCACAGTGATGAAGCTAAGAGCTCACATGATGGAACACAGCATCAACTGGGACCAAATCCAATATCTGATATTCTTGTAGGAAGAGGAGAGTCTGGACCCAGATACCAGGGAGACTGGGGGATACCGGATATGTGAGGTTGGAGCCAGGGCGGGATGCCCATATGGGAACCACAGATCGTGGGCAGCAATAGGAGAGTGGGCAAGGGCTGGGAGAGTTGGGGAGACAGTCCCCTTGAAACCTGGGAGGGGTTAATGCACTGGGACAGCCCAACACCTACTGTGTTGAGCCTCTGGAGCTCAACGGAAGACACTTCCTCTGTTGTCGGCCACCCAGTTAACAGAGTTTGGTTGCAGCAGCCTAGGACCCAGCTGAAGGTCTGAGCATGTTGGCCATGCAGGTTGGATCTGGACCACAGACACCCTCATCAGAGATTGTAGGGTCTCAGCCCTGAGGCAAGACAGGCACTAAGTCAGGCCAGGTGGGGAAACGGATAGGCACACACTCTGGGGGCTGGTGCCTGTGTTACTGGGAGCACTTCTGATCGCAATTCCCTGATCTGCTGCCAACACAGGCTACAGAGGAGGGTACAGAAACACAGACCACGGATCTGCCCCACTCAGTGGGCCCAGGCCAACACCACACCCAGCAGCCTCGTGCCATACCCAATGAGTCTCGAAGCGGCCCCCTCTTCCCATCCTGAGAGCTCTTCCCTTCCTCATGTGCCAATAGCTCCCTACTGTCACTGGCAATATCTACTCTGTGAGATGTCAACATCCGTGGGTACTGTTCTCTCATCCCAGGACAGTGTGGTCCCACACACCCTGGTGAAATGGGCCACCTGGAGGCTGGACCTGGAGGTTGTTGAGGCTGAATGGCAGCGGTGGTCCTCTGGCACTTAATATTATTTAAGTTAAAAAAAAAAACAAAAACAAAAACAAAAAACGGGTCTTGATGCTCAAAAATGTTTGATTTGCATATTCTCATCCCCTAACCCCAATATTTTCATTATTTCCTCACATATGAAATCTTACTAGCATAAAGGTAATTTCGTATTAAACAAAGTGGATTGAAATAACATTGGTAAAAATAATCAATCACCATACTTTCAATTTTTGTTCTGCTTTCCTATTAGAAACCACTTGGATACAAGAGAACAGAGGACAGACTCATGGAAATGCTTGAAATGACAAGAAGCTCCCACTCAAGCTCAGCATTCAGTCCTGGACAGGGTAAGACCAGGCCACTTTGACATCTGTGCCAAAGAGTCTACCAGACAGAATCCTCTGACTGATCCCTGACTGAGCCATAGGAACTGGCTAGAAAAGCCTTCACATCCTCAATACATTCTTCACGTCAGAATACTTGACAACCATTGATATCCATCTCTCGTTAACTTGCTCCCCAGCCAACCATTCTTCAACAAATTCAAAGGAGTAACTCATGCAAGCACACAGAAAGGGGTGTTCACTACACACATCCATGTGCAAAAAAGACAACTGGTATTTCTTGTTTGGGCTATTTCAAATGAAATCCCTTCTGCATGACCTCCACAAACCAAAGGAAAATATTTGTGAAATTCCCACGTAGAAGACAAGATACACTTGCCAAGGAGGCAGTGGCAAGAATTTTGACACTCCAAATGTAGAGTGTGTGTTTAGGAAGCAGTCACAGTTTCCATGAGAGAGTCCCATGAAATCAATTAGGAAGATCCATGCTCTAGCCCTACCATGCAAGTGATGTGACTTGAAAGAGTCACTTAGTCTTAGTAACCATCATCACTAACAACTAAGTCAATGAATAAAGGTCCTCAGGTGCCAAGCTACAAAATGTGGGATGAGCATGGATGAGGATGGGTGGGAGAAGTCTCCAACTCTAACACAATTAGGGAAGGATGTGCTGACCTCAAGTGGCTGGGGGGCTGGGA
This sequence comes from Urocitellus parryii, assembly GCF_045843805.1. Classification (NCBI taxonomy): domain Eukaryota; kingdom Metazoa; phylum Chordata; class Mammalia; order Rodentia; family Sciuridae; genus Urocitellus; species Urocitellus parryii. The sequence continues at coordinate 64,857,526 of NC_135548.1, forward strand.
TCCTGCCACAGAGGGGGATTCCAAACCTCACATCCCCTGACCCAGGCCAGAAGACCAGGTAGAGTCCAAGGACCCTGGGGTGGCCCAATGGCAATAAAGGTCAAAAGGAACTAGGGATCTGCCTGGTCCCTCAATCCCCTACTCTGAGCAGGGCTGCATGACGAGGCCAGAGGCCATCCACAGCAATCTGCCTTTACAGGAAAACAGGGACTGCAGGCTGCCTCTGGCTCACTGAATCAGGGTGGTGTTTTCATAAAGCAAGACCACTTCCTCACATTTGACCAGCAGCTCATGTGTTGACAGCACAATGACTGACTTGACTCAGGCCCTGATGAATGAAATAGAAAATTCATAGCAAACCCATCTTTAGCTCTTCCACATCATCAGGGGCTCTGATTCAATTCCGTCCAGAAAGGTGTCTGAAATGATTTCTAAACATGCTGGGGACTCACCTCTGTGTGGAACTTTTCAGGAAAAAGGGGATCAAATCTCATGAAGCAACTCTTCTCTCTTCTAGCCCATGGGCAATGCAAGGAACCTGCATGATACCAGAGGCTCACTTCTCTCTTCTCATGTCTTCTGGAAAGGATTCGTTAATGCTTCCTGCAAGGTGAAGCAGAAGCCTGCATCCCCAGCTGCACAGAAGTGTTTTAGGGCAGTGTCTCCCTTAAAACCCAAAAATAAAAAAAACAGGTCATTCAACAGGCACATGGATTCGAGTACATGTTCAATGATCCCTCCTCCCTGGAGCCTTCCACATGCCCATCTTCCACATTCACAGAGCAATGCTTGGCCATTCTCAAGACCAGGAGACCATGATGCTCATCACCAGGAAGTCAATAAGGAACATGAAGAGAGCAGCATGGATTGCAGAAGGTGGCACATCAAGGATCTTCAGCTCTGCTGCTAGAACACAAGAGCTTAACTTCAGTATTGACTTTTTGCCAACTACCAAGTACGATAGCAGTGTCAAGCCCAATATGCAGATATGCAAGTAGTAGGTGACACCCCGCATCCATTCAAAAAAGTGGGCAACATCTGCATCAGAACAAGGAAGTATCTTACCCTTACTCATAAAAATCATCAGAAACAAAATAAAATGGATGCAAGACTTCTCATTTCACTATTAGGTAGCTGTTGGAATTCCCTATTAAATAATACCTCCTCCAAAATAAAAAGTATCTCAGACATGTGTCAACTATTCAATGGATGACATTTTAAAAACTATGGACTTTACTTAATATTTATGTATGCTATATCCCTGCCTAAGGCTCTATGAGAAAGGAGCACATAGAATTGGATCTTTGAAAATCTCACATTTGCTGATAAATATTACTGCTGATCTCAGGCATGGCGAAGTGAAAAGTGGGACTTTGGATATTCCAAGAATGCTATGTTGTGGGATTGGTGTCCCTGATTCATACATAGCATATGGTTTCTATGAAATCCAGTGAGGGAGCAGGAGTAACGAAGCTGATTGCACAGATGACCTCAGGGAATACTGACAGATAGGCCAAATGAAAAATATGCTCCAGCTAACCATTGGTATTTGGGCTTCTGATCCCAGTCCTGTTTTTAAAAAAGGTGCAGACAGGCAGTGTTCATTAAAAACTGTCTACCATGTAAAAGTGGGTAATTTAAATGGCATCTAGTTACACATCTGATAGAATGGTCTGGCAACATATGAATTTCATTCTAACAACAACAACAACAACAAAACATAGAAAATGAGACATAAAGATAAAACCTTGTCTTCACCAGGATGCCTAAAAATAGGTTTTATTTGGCTCATGCCAATAAATATCTTTCAATAGAATTTCTGATTTCTGAATGAATCCATTCAACTTCATACTGCACAGATCACAAGGTTTTCTTTACAGAATATTCTCTTCTTCTTCTTAAAGCCTCACATAGAAAATGTCTCACAGGACATAGGAGGGGAATGACCCAAAGGATGAGAGAATGGCTGGAACCGTTCTCAAATGTGCCCATGTAGCCTAAAGTTTGAAGGCATCTAATTGTACTCTAAAACAATTATGAACCTATTCGATCCATTATTAATAAATATCACCACTTTACCACTTGAACCAAATCACAGAAAATTGGAAACAGATGATCATTGGCTTTGATACCTTTACTTCTGTTTCATTACTCAGAGTCGATCAACTCTATACTTCAAGTGACACAGATTTATTACAGAATGCCTAAGATCCTAAGGATCTATTTTAGCTCAGCCCATGGTATTGCTTCAATATTTTATTATTTTGTAAGTAATAAAATGTAACTTCATGTTGGATGATATATTCAAGCCATGAATATATCATCCAACATTGTTCTTCCCAAAATATTAGCCCAATTTCTGCGCGTGCTCACTTACTGTTCAGGAATTTTACTAATTGTTTGAAGGTTCTAGAGGACCTGTTAGACTCCTAATGGACAAACCATACAACATACTCCAGAGAACGGACGAGTGCCATAAGAAGAAAATAAGGTCAGCCTACAGCAATGGGCAGCTGCCTGCCCTCGGCTGGGAGGAGCCCTGGCCATGGCACCAGGTCTGCTGGGCAGCAGAAGCCTCCACAGCCCTGCAGGGAGCCTGGAGCACAGCTCTGCCTAACCATGCTCAGCCCTGGACAGATGCACATGAGTTCCCATCACAGGCTCGAGTGTGACAGTCCCAGGTGCATGCCTGTCATGCCAGCCACCAGGGAGGCTGAGGCAAGAGGAACGTTTGAGGTCAGCCTTGGCAACTTAGACCCCGAGGCAAAGGGGAAATACTTTTACAGGGGTCTCTGAGGGTGTAGCTCAGGTAGGTCACTTGCCTCACAGGCTCAAGGCCCTGGGTTCAATCCCCAGAACCCACGTACACACAAAAAGTGAACTTGGAATATTGTTTAAAATGATGGGTCAGGTACACACAAGGACTTCAATATGACCTCTCAGAGGAGCTCAATTTGAGATCAGACTGAACAAAAGACCACCTGGACCATTGACTCAGTGTCTGAAACCCTCTGTGAGCATGAGAAGCACTGCTGGCAAGACACCAGAGGGCCAAAGCACTTGTGCCCCCTGCAGGGGCGTCTCTTGTCTACCGCCAAAGACTGTTCCCCTCCTGGGGCAGCTGAGAGCAAGCTGGGCCTTGGAGCAAGGACTAGTGCTTTAGATATAGACTATGCAAGCAAGGGGCAATGTCTTTAATAAAACTAAAATTAAAAAGTCACATTGAAAAAATTTTAAAAAGAAGAAAATAAGGTCAAGTAGAGGAAGCCCATTTTCACAGGAAAAAATCCCCCAGTGAAAAGCATCAGAATAGATACCAAGAAAAATACCAACAAAAACAGTGTGCTCCCACTATGTATCTACTCAACCTGCAAAAGTTAGAAAGCTAGATAATACAATCCTGGCCACAGGTAGAGCTATGCAGAAGAGCCACATGGCAGTGCTTAGTCAAAGAAGTAAACATGCACACTTTGACCTAGAAATTCCACCTGTGTGTAAACCAGGCGGTGCTTAAGCAGTTTCACAAGGGGACATGCACAGGGAAATTTATCCTCAGGTTCTTATAGAGTTGTCTGTGCTTACAGGGAGTTCATGGTTGTCAAGATGCCCACAGCTGCGAAAGTCAAAAGCTAAAAAAATAATAGATGCCAACCTGGATATATTAATAATCCCGTATCTATGATCACCTTCATAAGGTAGCTTCCCAACTTCTGTGTGGAAGTGAGTTTCTCCTTGGCCCTTACACTGTTGTGGAGACCACTAGGAGTTCAGCTTTGTGCAGGATCATCTGACCTGGACTTTTGGCAAGACCTGTACAGCCCTCACACATGCTCAGATGCTACAGGACTTTTCAGACCAGTCCAGACAACAGTAGGCATCCATTCATTGTCTGCACTCTACAGATTCCTAGATGCACGACATTCATTACCATCAAATGCAGAATTTTCATCAAAAACTAATATATATATCATTCCAATCTGAATCAAGAAAATCGGAAATATCCCCAAATCCAAAGAGTGGATCCCCATTGTGATGCTACAAGTTGAAAATTCCACAGCTGACCTCATGTGATGGTTCACAGTCAAAAGACAGCTGCATGAAAAATATTGCATGACCTTCCTGCTATTTGAAAAGTGGCATGTGAAGTACACATGCATGTCTTCCTCAGACATGGGTTCATTTGCAAGACACCTTGTGCAATTGAAAATACTCCAAAAGGGGAGAAATCAGAACCATGTCTCCAAAGTATTTCAGCAGAGACCAACTCCATCTGTCTATCTATCTCTCAGTGAGTGTGTGTGCTCTTGTGTGTGTTTGTGTGTCTTTGTTTGTGTTTGTACCATCACAGCTGATACTTCATTGCCCCCATTGGAAAACTGACTCAGATAATGCCATCTGCCAAACTCCTAAAAACCAAAGTTCTTGCTGATAGAATGAAACATTCCTTCCTGTTGGTTTGGATGTGTCCTTTAGGAATCACTGCTACATTTAGTATACTCAAATCATCACAGTAGATCAGGTAACAAAAACATATATATTTTAAAATAATAATAATATATTAATGGAAACAACAAATACAGGATAGAGTAACAACTGTGTTACTAAACAAGGTCAAGGACAATGGCAAACTATAGATTCAAACTTTGAAGAAAATAGTAATCAATGTAAATATTCCTGGGCTGCCTCAGCCCCGCCCAGGCACACAGCAACAGAATGGTTTTGCAAGCATCCTCAGGAGGGCAGGAGCCTTCTTTGCAGGACGAGAGGGAGGTTGAGGCTCGATCCACCCATCATTCTTTTGGGAGAGGCTCCTTTTCCTCAGCACAAAGTTGGATTTTTTGTGAGGATTCTTGGCATCAAATACGTTGGCCTCTGCTGGAATCCTCAGCTCTGGGGAGAGAGGGGTGTACAAAAAGAAGGTGGCACTCAGGAGGTGCTCCCTAGGACACGCCAACATCTGAGAGCCTGTGCCAGAAAAGGCCAGAGCCACACACCTGAGAGCTCTCCAATTCAGCACCAATACCAACAAAGACAGCCTCCACAGTCCTCCCTGAGGAAGAACTAGGCAGAGCACTTCAACAGACCTAATGTCTGTTCCTACCGAAGGCTTTGGACTCCAGAATATCTCAGGTCCTCTTGCATCTGCCAAAGCACACCACTAGGGTTTGCATCTGAAATCTCCCACAAAAGGCTCCTGTGCCGAAGATTCAGTCCCCACATGAGCCATCTTCATAGGTGGGTTTGGAGGGAAGCATTGGATGGTGAGTGCTCTGATGTCAACATGAAATTCTCATTCAAGATGAATACACTACTGGGGGGTGGGAGGGACTGGAAGAAAGGTTGAGCATGGTTGGAGTAAGACCTAAACAGGGTTGTGCCCTGGGCAACAGTACCTTGTTCCTGTTGGCTCCACTGAATCCTCATTCTCCAAGGAGAGGTCCTCCCTCTCCATCTTTCTCTCTCTCCCTCTCTGCCAGCCTCGTTCTCTCTCTCCCAGTCTATGCCTTTGTGGCAAGGGCTGAGGAGCTCTCCACTGCCACACACTAGAGCTTTATGGACAGCCTCAGTGCACAACCAAAGAGAAAGCTATGAAACCCAGAGAAAAAAGGCCTAGGATTCCTCCTCTGAGTTATTTTCCTCAAGTATGGCCACAGTGAGGACAGGCTGACCAGCACGGATACCACGTTAGAGCCATGCTTCTGCGTTGGTGGAGCCCGCCTCCATGTGAACCAGGCTTCTGAGAATGGAGGCCACATTCCAAATACTGCCCTACTGAGAACAATGGTTCCAAAGACCAGCAAAGGGACTGCTTCCCTCCAACATGGTGTATGGCCCAGTGGTGCCATGACCCCGAGTGGGGGAATACAACAGCCGCTTCTCCTTCCTCTGAACATGTGTTTCCTGTCGCCCTCCTCTAACCTAGAGCCTGTTCTCCATCCATTATGGGTTGGATGTGGAGATCTCTGCTATGAATTTCTTAGGCTACCAAGGCCCCAGACAGACTTCCTCTTCCATAGACTCTACTAACCTAACAGTAGGTTAAGATAGGAGACAAGTAATCCTAGAACTCATAGGGATGGTGGTCTTCAGGGTACATAGGCTGGGATAATGGCTGCTGTGGTGTTTGGCTCACAAAAACCAACCAACCAACCAACGAAAAAGCGCTGGCATTATTATCAGATGAGCTCTGTGGCTACGTGCTCAGGAAGCCCTCATCTGACTTTAGTTAGGGATCACAACCTGGCTATTGTGATCACTCCTTGCCTAGTGGACTCAGGTGCGTAAGACCATGGAATTTATGCAAAAACAGATGATTCAGGCTGTCTCCCAGGCTGTGTTTTCTTCCCAATTTCATCCTGTTACTGCTTGCTAGAATCCTGGCAATGCTCTGCCCAGGCAGTGGTTTTTTGGTCACACAGAAGGCTTTCAATAGTACTGCTTCAGTCCACAAAATGCCAGTTCCCTCTTTAGCCCATGCATTCCCATGTTCCTTTGAAACCACTCCTATCCCAGACCATGAAAACATACTGCTCCTGGAGAGAGGCTTTCCTCCTCACTCCTCAAAGATGTCAGCTTTGGATGCCTGTTCATGTCCAGGGGAGGGCACCTGGTGGGGAGCCGCAATATCCACCGGGGTATACCATTGGACCTCAAGACCTTCCACCAGCAGAAGTGCAGTTGGCTTTGTGCACGAACCCAACACACCTGTTGGAGTGTTCTTGGGGGTCAGAGACTACTCTTTGTTGCTAAGAGTTGACCTGAGTCCACATCCTGACCCTTGCTCTCTGCTATCTGATTGTCTCACTTACTCTGACAGCGAGAGATGATTTGGCCCAGCTCATAATCCTCTGGATTCTCCTCAGTAAGGAAGTGTAGGTCGAGGGCGCTGCGGATGACGACAGGAGCCCTATCGTGGCAGGTCACCTGGAGCAGCATGGGAGACAGGCCTTCAGGAAATGGGCCTTGAAGTGACTACTCAAGGACAGTGGGCAGGGGCATTCTGGAGGCACCTCCACTCTAAATGCAAGGGCAACATCCATGACCCTACTACCCGAGGCTGACCTCCTGCTCATCGTGTGGGCTCTTCCCACAGGCTACTAGCCCAATCCTTGTACATAGGACTTCCTGGGCCTGCCATTGCTCTTTGTGGAGCTGCACTCCTCTCGGAGTGAAAGGACCCCACTACCTGCATACAGATGCAATCTCATCCCACAAGTTGGGAGGAATGGGACAATAGCCTCCAAGATCCCAGGTCTGCCCGAGGATGCAGGCGGCATTGGGAATGGCCTAGGCACAAAACCTAGAGGCTTTGGTCTGGATTGCCAGGGCCAAAAACAGACCCAGGAACATGACCACACACAGGAGAGCTGAAAGATAGCCACGAGAGCTCCTGGCCTCCAGAGGCTCAGTGCTGGCTGGGATGTAGGAGGCCACCTCATCCGGCAAGGGTGGTCATTGGGTTACCTGGACATTTAGTGTGCTTGCTCCACATCCATATCGACTCTGCAGAGAGACTCTCTCAGCTCCTTGTTCAAGGAACATGGAGAACCTCACACTGCTGTCCTCCTCCATAGACGTCAGCATCCCATACAAGGGAACCTGCAACCTAGTTCCTGTCCTATTCTCATCTGTCACCCATACCTGTCCCTGCCCTTCTGGACTGCATGCTGCCACCTGACACACAGACTCCCTCAGACATGGCAGTGGACAAGCTGCTGCACTCGCTCATCTCAGCTCCAGCCCTTCACACTGACCTCTCCCTTCTTGATTCCCATCTATCCTCCTGATCATCCAGAAGCTCCAAATTCAAGAGGGCATGAGTAGTCCATGGTATTGGACAAGTGTCTGCTCCCCACCCAGGTGTCAGCACCACGGGACACCCCTGCTCCCAGGCTTACCAGAACACTCTTGGCCATCTCTGGACTTTGTGTTTCTAAGTGGACACGAATTAAGCAGGTGTCTCCCACCTGCTTGTGGGAAAGCGGCCTGGAGGACTTGCAGGTTGATTCTGAGAACTGTGGGGGATGGAACATCAGCAAACCCAGAAACAGAAAGCCACCCCAGACTGTCAGTTGGCTCTATGGGCTTCCAGCAAATATGTCCAGGTGCTGAGGCTTCTTATTTCCTCAGGTCGGAGTGGAATGGCAGCACATGCACAGCTTGAATAAGGTAGGTGTTTACCTCCTTTCCCTTGACCTGGGGGCGTTTCCTCACCATGAAATATTGTATTCCCAGATTCATGGACAGACACACGAGTGAGTGGTCAGAGACCTTGATTTCTGCAGAGCGAAGTGGAGAGAATTGTTAGGTGGCACTCAAGGACTATACCACAAAACACCCACAACCCCTGAGAGTCTCCGCCAGGCCCATCACACTTTGGTATTTTGGGGCCAAGGCCCACTTTCTCTTGGCTGTCAGTTATCCTGAGCCCACTGTGGATCATGTCTCCCCACTGTCTGATTGTCCTACTTACTCTCATCCTCAGACATCATATACAGCAGCTCAAAGTTGTCCACATCCTCATGCTGCAACAAATTTTGGTCCAAGGCCCTGCGGATGAGGCTTGTCACCGTCTCCTGAAAGGTCACCTGGATCAGGGTGGGACAAATGTCATCAGAGAATGGCTTTTAGAAGAGCTACCCAGAAGACTGTGGTCAAACATTCAGGAGAAATCTCAGCTACATATACAAGGGCACAATCTTGTTATCCTGCTACCTGAGTGTGTCCTCCATATACCACCTGGGTTCTTGCAATGTGCTACTAGAACAATCCTGGTACAAATATCTGCCTGTACCTGCCATCTCCCCTCCCCCTGGGGAGCCACATTCCACTCATGTCAAAGGACCAAACTGCCTATGCACAGACACACTCTCATCTCACTGAGATGAGAGCAATGGGCCAGGGATCTGCGCACCAAGTGTGATCTGGGATGCAGGCTGCCTTTGTGGGTGGAAGAGGCAGATGCACTGAAAATTTGGGTCCTGACTGCCACGACACAAAACAGACTCAGATACAAGAGTGTGCACTTGAGTGCTTCATGATAGCTTTGAGAGGCCCTGGCCTCTGGAAGCTCGGTGCGGGTCTGTTTGTCATGATGTACTTGACTCAGCACTGGCAGTCACTGAACATGTCTGCTCTGCAGCTGGACACCTGCAGCATTAGCGTGTCTACTGCACATCCATAGAAATTCTGCCAAGAACCCCTTTAGCTCCGTATTTACATACATGCAAAGCCTAACATTCCGAAGCTTTGGCATGACCCCCCAGGTGATCCCGACCCCAAATTCCTACACCTAGTCATGCTAAGGAGGTTCTCTTCCCTGCCACCAGGAACACATCCCCTCCTACACATGTGACAAGTCACTGCCACCTCCTCTGCTCCAACTTCACTCATTGAGAATACCAAGTTCTAGGCACTGCAGCCTGCACCCTGGACATATCTCTGCCTTCATCTGTCCACAGCACTTCCGTCTGCACTTCTGGCCTGCAAAACCCACAATACACAGGCCCACTCACCACTGAAGCTGGGCATGCTGATGCTCTCCCTCCTCAGGTCAAGCCCTTAAGACGGACCTCTCTCTTCTTTATTTCCCACCATAGCCCTGGGGTTGGCTGTGTCTCCTGCCTTCCACTGTGTGGACACCCAGGAGGCAGCCCTGCTGTCGGGCTTACTGGGATGCGCTTTGTCTCCCTCAGGCTCTGTCCCTCTAGGAGGACGTGAACAACGCGGCTGTCTTCCACCTGCTCGCTGGAGTGAAGCAGTGAGGAGCTGCTACTCACAGCTGCTGGGGTCCTGGATGCCACTGCCACAGAAGGTTCCAAGAACTGTGGGGGATGACAACATCAGCAAAGCCCAGCAACTGCACCCCACCCAGCCTGGCAGTTGGCTCTGTGGGCATTCTACAACATCCATCCAGAACCTGAGGTTCTTGTCCCCTTGGAGGATGTGGAGTGGCACCAGGAGTAAAGACTGAAGAAGGTGGCTGTTTTGGGAACAAGAGATCCAGCACCTGCTGGGTGGGGATGAAATCCCAGGAGATTAACCCCATGTTGCTGCTGAAATGTAGGTTCCTCCCACAAATGACAGGCAGGAGCTCATTCCTAAGCTGGTCCTGCCTGTAAGGTTCAAGGCTCTGAACCCTGAAGGGCTCCTCCGTGTTCTGATCATTTTCACCCTGTGTTGGGACCAAGAATGGTGGGTTCAAAATGGAAATGGTGACAAACAGAAAAATGACTTGTGCCAATACACTAGAGTCAAAGCACAATGGGACAGTTCCCATCAGTACAAACACACACACACACACACACACACACACACAGAGTCAGAATAGGAGTCCTGGGCCATTCATCAGGGATCAGACTAGAGGGCCTGCTGGGCTCACCTGCCCTGTGCTACTCACTGTTACTCTTGAGCTCCTCTGCGACAATCGCCAGAGGCTGTGGCGTCTAAGATGAAGCCTCACACAGTGTATCCACAAAAGGGCTAGTTGGCCCCCCTGAGATTCCTGGGAGCCTGAGGCTCGGCATTGTCTGCAACCACAGGAGAACATCCTTCTCCCTCCAGTGGCTCCAACCAAGTGAGCTCGGATGGCTTGGTCAGTGAAGTGGGTGCCTGGATACCAGGGTTCCATGTTCTGTTTGATCCATTGTCAAGGCAATGATGTCATTTCCTGTGCCCATACCTGAGCCTCTTTTCACATAAGACCACTTTCAACAGCCCTATGGGCTGCCGATTTCTCCTCCATGCCTACCCATCTCAGGTGCGCAGGTGTTCACCAACAACTACCCAAACATCCCCACCGGCATCTGCCCTGCTTGGTGCCACTAGAGTTCCAGCTTGGAGCCTTCAAAAATGCATTCACAACCAGTCCTTCCCTCTCAGCAGCTTTTGGACCCTGGTCCCATCATTGTGCAACTCATGGTGTGCCCAGTCTTTTCTGGAAAGTAGGGTAGCATCTAATCTCTAGGGTTTATTGTGTCTATTGGCCCATAACACCCTCTGTTCTCTCTGAAACCAGAGATGGGACTCACAGGTGGCTAAAGCACAAATGTAGAGATGGGATAATCACAAGAAAGGGAGAGACAAAGAATGCACCCTAACTCAATCAGGCCTGTGTCCCACACAGGGACATGGCCAATGTCCGTCCCATCGTGGCTGCAGTTCCCTCTCTACACCATGGCAAGTTGGAGGGGACTGAGATGCAGAGGCTGCTCCCCTCTGCCATACAACTTCCCAAGGCTTCTCCTAAGATTTCAAAAGGGCCAAGTGTGTCTAGTGTTGGGGTCTCACAGAGACTCCGAGGTACCACAGCATCCTGCTGCCCAGAACCGGTTCACCCCTCACCTCAAGGGGGCTCAGCCTCTGGATTCATGGGAATTGAAGTGGGTACAGGTGATGGGATATCACCTCCAAGACTGAGTTATGCCAAGTCCATGACCCCTGTCTGCATCCCTGTCTCCAGCACCACTCCCCCCTCTCTCTTTCCTCCTCAGAGCAAACAAATCCATTTAGCAAGTGTGTCCTGTGATAGAGACATGATGGTCACCCATCCTCTCATTACAAAAACACTGAGGCTCAGCCAACATGGATCCTACAGGGAACACAGGCATAAACTCAGACTCCGATCCTCCCAGCCGAGCCTCAGTGGAGCCTGGACTCCCAGCCTCCTGAGTCAAGGAAACAGAGGTTCCTAGCCGAGCCACCTTGGATGCAGCGGCACACAAACTGAACTCATCAATGCTCTCAGTTGTGAGTAAGAGGGGAAGTGGTGTTTCACAACCCTGGACATCAAGGGCAGTCTCCAGGCTTTGCGGTGTGCCCTGGCCTCTGTCTATATGCCCAGGCTCTCCAACCCACACTGGCCTCTTACCCAACCTCCTCCTAGGGCCAAACTCAATCCTGCCTCTCAATTTCTGCTGCCTTCCCCAACACACTGCTCCCCAAAATGAGCAGGGCTGGCTCTCGGTTATCATGCTGGTGCCAGCAGCAATGCCACCCCACTGACATAATTCTGAGTCCCAACCTAGGCACTCCAGCTGTCTTTGCCACACCTGGCCTGTTTGGGCTCTGGCTCTTGCTCTTTTCTTTCATGTGCATGTGTTTTGAGGTTTTGAGTTTCTCCCACTGCAGAACTGCAGCTGTGGCAGGGTAGAGCTCATGAGGGTGACATTCTGAGCCACATCCAATCCCATCAGGACTGTTCACTGGGGTGACTGCTGGAACACAGTGATGAGTGAACACATGGGAGGTGGTTGGACCCACCTTGCCTCTGGGTGGCTTCCTTTCAGGACAGGAATGTAGGCATGGGAGCCCCTGGCGTGGGATGCTTTGCACAAGGCGTGACCATGGGCTCTCTTTCCTGGCAAAAATGGCTCCACTCAGCATGGAGAGCACTGTCATTCCTGGTGGCTAACAACAGCCCTGGACCCCAGAAAGGAACCCACACTCAAGATTAACGTCTGAGTGTGCGTGTCCTCGAGGAAATGAGGTCTCCTGATCCCAGGTGCAAAGGGGTAAGTCCTCTAACTCCAGGGGCCATGAAGGGACATCTGAGTTTCCCTTGTCCTTCTTTCCCTCTCTAACTAACCACAGTTAGGACCCTGGCCTCATTCCCCAGTGAGGATCATTAGGCTCCATAAAGGACAGTCTCTAAGATGCTCAGTGGACCAACACCCTCTGCACAACCCATAACCCTATTCACCCAAGAGGCAAGAGGATTTCTATTCAGGAAAACCAGGAAAGGGAGAGCCTTTCTCAAGGACACAAGGACATTAGTGAGTGAGGGAGTGATTAATGGATGGAGAACTATTTCCAACACCAACTTCCAGGAGCATATATGGCCCCCTGGAGAATTCTGCAGTGTGTTGGTGATTAAGGAGAACGTGTGAATTCAGGGGTCACTAGGTTCTCTCAGCCATAAGGAGGGAAACTGCCATAAAGGAACTAGGACAAGGGTGCGAGGAATGCTCACTGGTGGGAGATCGGAAGGAAGGAAAGTGTACTCATTAGAAAAGTGTCGCCTGAAAATTCTTAGCCAGCCAAAAGTCGTGCGAACTTGTGTGGGAAAAGAGTCTTTGCACAGTGATGAAGCTAAGAGCTCACATGATGGAACACAGCATCAACTGGGACCAAATCCAATATCTGATATTCTTGTAGGAAGAGGAGAGTCTGGACCCAGATACCAGGGAGACTGGGGGATACCGGATATGTGAGGTTGGAGCCAGGGCGGGATGCCCATATGGGAACCACAGATCGTGGGCAGCAATAGGAGAGTGGGCAAGGGCTGGGAGAGTTGGGGAGACAGTCCCCTTGAAACCTGGGAGGGGTTATGGCACTGGGACAGCCCAACACCTACTGTGTTGAGCCTCTGGAGCTCAACGGAAGACACTTCCTCTGTTGTCGGCCACCCAGTTAACAGAGTTTGGTTGCAGCAGCCTAGGACCCAGCTGAAGGTCTGAGCATGTTGGCCATGCAGGTTGGATCTGGACCACAGACACCCTCATCAGAGATTGTAGGGTCTCAGCCCTGAGGCAAGACAGGCACTAAGTCAGGCCAGGTGGGGAAACGGATAGGCACACACTCTGGGGGCTGGTGCCTGTGTTACTGGGAGCACTTCTGATCGCAATTCCCTGATCTGCTGCCAACACAGGCTACAGAGGAGGGTACAGAAACACAGACCACGGATCTGCCCCACTCAGTGGGCCCAGGCCAACACCACACCCAGCAGCCTCGTGCCATACCCAATGAGTCTCGAAGCGGCCCCCTCTTCCCATCCTGAGAGCTCTTCCCTTCCTCATGTGCCAATAGCTCCCTACTGTCACTGGCAATATCTACTCTGTGAGATGTCAACATCCGTGGGTACTGTTCTCTCATCCCAGGACAGTGTGGTCCCACAAACCCTGGTGAAATGGGCCACCTGGAGGCTGGACCTGGAGGTTGTTGAGGCTGAATGGCAGCGGTGGTCCTCTGGCACTTAATATTATTTAAGTTAAAAAAAAACAAAAACAAAAACAAAAAACGGGTCTTGGTGCTCAAAAATGTTTGATTTGCATATTCTCATCCCCTAACCCCAATATTTTCATTATTTCCTCACATATGAAATCTTACTAGCATAAAGGTAATTTCGTATTAAACAAAGTGGATTGAAATAACATTGGTAAAAATAATCAATCACCATACTTTCAATTTTTGTTCTGCTTTCCTATTAGAAACCACTTGGATACAAGAGAACAGAGGACAGACTCATGGAAATGCTTGAAATGACAAGAAGCTCCCACTCAAGCTCAGCATTCAGTCCTGGACAGGGTAAGACCAGGCCACTTTGACATCTGTGCCAAAGAGTCTACCAGACAGAATCCTCTGACTGATCCCTGACTGAGCCATAGGAACTGGCTAGAAAAGCCTTCACATCCTCAATACATTCTTCACGTCAGAATACTTGACAACCATTGATATCCATCTCTCGTTAACTTGCTCCCCAGCCAACCATTCTTCAACAAATTCAAAGGAGTAACTCATGCAAGCACACAGAAAGGGGTGTTCACTACACACATCCATGTGCGAAAAAGACAACTGGTATTTCTTGTTTGGGCTATTTCAAATGAAATCCCTTCTGCATGACCTCCACAAACCAAAGGAAAATATTTGTGAAATTCCCACGTAGAAGACAAGATACACTTGCCAAGGAGGCAGTGGCAAGAATTTTGACACTCCAAATGTAGAGTGTGTGTTTAGGAAGCAGTCACAGTTTCCATGAGAGAGTCCCATGAAATCAATTAGGAAGATCCATGCTCTAGCCCTACCATGCAAGTGATGTGACTTGAAAGAGTCACTTAGTCTTAGTAACCATCATCACTAACAAGTAAGTCAATGAATAAAGGTCCTCAGGTGCCAAGCTACAAAATGTGGGATGAGCATGGATGAGGATGGGTGGGAGAAGTCTCCAACTCTAACACAATTAGGGAAGGATGTGCTGACCTCAAGTGGCTGGGGGGGCTGGGATCCTGCCACAGAGGGGGATTCCAAACCTCACATCCCCTGACCCAGGCCAGAAGACCAGGTAGAGTCCAAGGACCCTGGGGTGGCCCAATGGCAATAAAGGTCAAAAGGAACTAGGGATCTTCCTGGTCCCTCAATCCCCTACTCTGAGCAGGGCTGCATGACGAGGCCAGAGGCCATCCACAGCAATCTGCCTTTACAGGAAAACAGGGACTGCAGGCTGCCTCTGGCTCACTGAATCAGGGTGGTGTTTTCATAAAGCAAGACCACTTCCTCACATTTGACCAGCAGCTCATGTGTTGACAGCACAATGACTGACTTGACTCAGGCCCTGATGAATGAAATAGAAAATTCATAGCAAACCCATCTTTAGCTCTTCCACATCATCAGGGGCTCTGATTCAATTCCGTCCAGAAAGGTGTCTGAAATGATTTCTAAACATGCTGGGGACTCACCTCTGTGTGGAACTTTTCAGGAAAAAGGGGATCAAATCTCATGAAGCAACTCTTCTCTCTTCTAGCCCATGGGCAATGCAAGGAACCTGCATGATACCAGAGGCTCACTTCTCTCTTCTCATGTCTTCTGGAAAGGATTCGTTAATGCTTCCTGCAAGGTGAAGCAGAAGCCTGCATCCCCAGCTGCACAGAAGTGTTTTAGGGCAGTGTCTCCCTTAAAACCCAAAAATAAAAAAACAGGTCATTCAACAGGCACATGGATTCGAGTACATGTTCAATGATCCCTCCTCCCTGGAGCCTTCCACATGCCCATCTTCCACATTCACAGAGCAATGCTTGGCCATTCTCAAGACCAGGAGACCATGATGCTCCTCACCAGGAAGTCAATAAGGAACATGAAGAGAGCAGCATGGATTGCAGAAGGTGGCACATCAAGGATCTTCAGCTCTGCTGCTAGAACACAAGAGCTTAACTTCAGTATTGACTTTTTGCCAACTACCAAGTACGATAGCAGTGTCAAGCCCAATATGCAGATATGCAAGTAGTAGGTGACACCCCGCATCCATTCACAAAAGTGGGCAACATCTGCATCAGAACAAGGAAGTATCTTACCCTTACTCATAAAAATCATCAGAAACAAAATAAAATGGATGCAAGACTTCTCATTTCACTATTAGGTAGCTGTTGGAATTCCCTATTAAATAATACCTCCTCCAAAATAAAAAGTATCTCAGACATGTGTCAACTATTCAATGGATGACATTTTAAAAACTATGGACTTTACTTAATATTTATGTATGCTATATCCCTGCCTAAGGCTCTATGAGAAAGGAGCACATAGAATTGGATCTTTGAAAATCTCACATTTGCTGATAAATATTACTGCTGATCTCAGGCATGGCGAAGTGAAAAGTGGGACTTTGGATATTCCAAGAATGCTATGTTGTGGGATTGGTGTCCCTGATTCATACATAGCATATGGTTTCTATGAAATCCAGTGAGGGAGCAGGAGTAACGAAGCTGATTGCACAGATGACCTGAGGGAATACTGACAGATAGGCCAAATGAAAAATATGCTCCAGCTAACCATTGGTATTTGGGCTTCTGATCCCAGTCCTGTTTTTAAAAAAGGTGCAGACAGGCAGTGTTCATTAAAAACTGTCTACCATGTAAAAGTGGGTAATTTAAATGGCATCTAGTTACACATCTGATAGAATGGTCTGGCAACATATGAATTTCATTCTAACAACAACAACAACAACAAAACATAGAAAATGAGACATAAAGATAAAACCTTGTCTTCACCAGGATGCCTAAAAATAGGTTTTATTTGGCTCATGCCAATAAATATCTTTCAATAGAATTTCTGATTTCTGAATGAATCCATTCAACTTCATACTGCACAGATCACAAGGTTTTCTTTACAGAATATTCTCTTCTTCTTCTTAAAGCCTCACATAGAAAATGTCTCACAGGACATAGGAGGGGAATGACCCAAAGGATGAGAGAATGGCTGGAACCGTTCTCAAATGTGCCCATGTAGCCTAAAGTTTGAAGGCATCTAATTGTACTCTAAAACAATTATGAACCTATTCGATCCATTATTAATAAATATCACCACTTTACCACTTGAACCAAATCACAGAAAATTGGAAACAGATGATCATTGGCTTTGATACCTTTACTTCTGTTTCATTACTCAGAGTCGATCACCTCTATACTTCAAGTGACACAGATTTATTACAGAATGCCTAAGATCCTAAGGATCTATTTTAGCTCAGCCCATGGTATTGCTTCAATATTTTATTATTTTGTAAGTAATAAAATATAACTTCATGTTGGATGATATATTCAAGCCATGAATATATCATCCAACATTGTTCTTCCCAAAATATTAGCCCAATTTCTGCGCGCGCTCACTTACTGTTCAGGAATTTTACTAATTGTTTGAAGGTTCTAGAGGACCTGTTAGACTCCTAATGGACAAACCATACAACATACTCCAGAGAACGGACGAGTGCCATAAGAAGAAAATAAGGTCAGCCTACAGCAATGGGCAGCTGCCTGCCCTCGGCTGGGAGGAGCCCTGGCCATGGCACCAGGCTGCTGAGCAGCAGAAGCCTCCACAGCCCTGCAGGGAGCCTGGAGCACAGCTCTGCCTAACCATGCTCAGCCCTGGACAGATGCACATGAGTTCCCATCACAGGCTTGAGTGTGACAGTCCCAGGTGCATGCCTGTCATGCCAGCCACCAGGGAGGCTGAGGCAAGAGGAACGTTTGAGGTCAGCCTTGGCAACTTAGACCCCGAGGCAAAGGGGAAATACTTTTACAGGGGTCTCTGAGGGTGTAGCTCAGGTAGGTCACTTGCCTCACAGGCTCAAGGCCCTGGGTTCAATCCCCAGAACCCACGTACACACAAAAAGTGAACTTGGAATATTGTTTGAAATGATGGGTCAGGTACACACAAGGACTTCAATATGACCTCTCAGAGGAGCTCAATTTGAGATCAGACTGAACAAAAGACCACCTGGACCATTGACTCAGTGTCTGAAACCCTCTGTGAGCATGGGAAGCACTGCTGGCAAGACACCAGAGGGCCAAAGCACTTGTGCCCCCTGCAGGGGCGTCTCTTGTCTACCGCCAAAGACTGTTCCCCTCCTGGGGCAGCTGAGAGCAAGCTGGGCCTTGGAGCAAGGACTAGTGCTTTAGATATAGACTATGCAAGCAAGGGGCAATGTCTTTAATAAAACTAAAATTAAAAAGTCACATTGAAAAAATTTTAAAAAGAAGAAAATAAGGTCAAGTAGAGGAAGCCCATTTTCACAGGAAAAAATCCCCCAGTGAAAAGCATCAGAATAGATACCAAGAAAAATACCAACAAAAACAGTGTGCTCCCACTATGTATCTACTCAACATGCAAAAGTTAGAAAGCTAGATAATACAATCCTGGCCACAGGTAGAGCTATGCAGAAGAGCCACCTGGCAGTGCTTAGTCAAAGAAGTAAACATGCACACTTTGACCTAGAAATTCCACCTGTGTGTAAACCAGGCGGTGCTTAAGCAGTTTCACAAGGGGACATGCACAGGGAAATTTATCCTCAGGTTCTTATAGAGTTGTCTGTGCTTACAGGGAGTTGATGGTTGTCAAGATGCCCACAGCTGCGAAAGTCAAAAGCTAAAAAAATAATAGATGCCAACCTGGATATATTAATAATCCCGTATCTATGATCACCTTCATAAGGGAGCTTCCCAACTTCTGTGTGGAAGTGTGTTTCTCCTTGGCCCTTACACTGTTGTGGAGACCACTAGGAGTTCAGCTTTGTGCAGGATCATCTGACCTGGACTTTTGGCAAGACCTGTACAGCCCTCACACATGCTCAGATGCTACAGGACTTTTCAGACCAGTCCAGACAACAGTAGGCATCCATTCATTGTCTCCACTCTACAGATTCCTAGATGCACGACATTCATTACCATCAAATGCAGAATTTTCATCAAAAACTAATATATATATATCATTCCAATCTGAATCAAGAAAATCGGAAATATCCCCAAATCCAAAGAGTGGATCCCCATTGTGATGCTACAAGTTGAAAATTCCACAGCTGACCTCATGGGATGGTTCACAGTCAAAAGACAGCTGCATGAAAAATATTACATGACCTTCCTGCTATGTGAAAAGTGGCATGTGAAGTACACATGCATGTCTTCCTCAGACATGGGTTCATTTGCAAGACACCTTGTGCAATTGAAAATACTCCAAAAGGGGAGAAATCAGAACCATGTCTCCAAAGTATTTCAGCAGAGACCAACTCCATCTGTCTATCTATCTCTCAGTGAGTGTGTGTGCTCTTGTGTGTGTTTGTGTGTCTTTGTTTGTGTTTGTACCATCACAGCTGATACTTCATTGCCCCCATTGGAAAACTGACTCAGATAATGCCATCTGCCAAACTCCTAAAAACCAAAGTTCTTGCTGATAGAATGAAACATTCCTTCCTGTTGGTTTGGATGTGTCCTTTAGGAATCACTGCTACATTTAGTATACTCAAATCATCACAGTAGATCAGGTAACAAAAACATATATATTTTAAAATAATAATAATATATTAATGGAAACAACAAATACAGGATAGAGTAACAACTGTGTTACTAAACAAGGTCAAGGACAATGGCAAACTATAGATTCAAACTTTGAAGAAAATAGTAATCAATGTAAATATTCCTGGGCTGCCTCAGCCCCGCCCAGGCACACAGCAACAGAATGGTTTTGCAAGCATCCTCAGGAGGGCAGGAGCCTTCTTTGCAGGACGAGAGGGAGGTTGAGGCTCGATCCACCCATCATTCTTTTGGGAGAGGCTCCTTTTCCTCAGCACAAAGTTGGATTTTTTGTGAGGATTCTTGGCATCAAATACGTTGGCCTCTGCTGGAATCCTCAGCTCTGGGGAGAGAGGGGTGTACAAAAAGAAGGTGGCACTCAGGAGGTGCTCCCTAGGACACGCCAACATCTCAGAGCCTGTGCCAGAAAAGGCCAGAGCCACACACCTGAGAGCTCTCCAATTCAGCACCAATACCAACAAAGACAGCCTCCACAGTCCTCCCTGAGGAAGAACTAGGCAGAGCACTTCAACAGACCTAATGTCTGTTCCTACCGAAGGCTTTGGACTCCAGAATATCTCAGGTCCTCTTGCATCTGCCAAAGCACACCACTAGGGTTTGCATCTGAAATCTCCCACAAAAGGCTCCTGCGCCGAAGATTCAGTCCCCACATGAGCCATCTTCATAGGTGGGTTTGGAGGGAAGCATTGGATGGTGAGTGCTCTGATGTCAACATGAAATTCTCATTCAAGATGAATACACTACTGGGGGGTGGGAGGGACTGGAAGAAAGGTTGAGCATGGTTGGAGTAAGACCTAAACAGGGTTGTGCCCTGGGCAACAGTACCTTGTTCCTGTTGGCTCCACTGAATCCTCATTCTCCAAGGAGAGGTCCTCCCTCTCCATCTTTCTCTCTCTCCCTCTCTGCCAGCCTCGTTCTCTCTCTCCCAGTCTATGCCTTTGTGGCAAGGGCTGAGGAGCTCTCCACTGCCACACACTAGAGCTTTATGGACAGCCTCAGTGCACAACCAAAGAGAAAGCTATGGAACCCAGAGAAAAAAGGCCTAGGATTCCTCCTCTGAGTTATTTTCCTCAAGTATGGCCACAGTGAGGACAGGCTGACCAGCACGGATACCACGTTAGAGCCATGCTTCTGCGTTGGTGGAGCCCGCCTCCATGTGAACCAGGCTTCTGAGAATGGAGGCCACATTCCAAATACTGCCCTACTGAGAACAATGGTTCCAAAGACCAGCAAAGGGACTGCTTCCCTCCAACATGGTGTATGGCCCAGTGGTGCCATGACCCCGAGTGGGGGAATACAACAGCCGCTTCTCCTTCCTCTGAACATGTGTTTCCTGTCGCCCTCCTCTAACCTAGAGCCTGTTCTCCATCCCTTCTGGGTTGGATGTGGAGATCTCTGCTATGAATTTCTTAGGCTACCAAGGCCCCAGACAGACTTCCTCTTCCATAGACTCTACTAACCTAACAGTAGGTTAAGATAGGAGACAAGTGATCCTAGAACTCATAGGGATGGTGGTCTTCAGGGTACATAGGCTGGGATAATGGCTGCTGTGGTGTTTGGCTCACAAAAACCAACCAACCAACCAACGAAAAAGCGCTGGCATTATTATCAGATGAGCTCTGTGGCTACGTGCTCAGGAAGCCCTCATCTGACTTTAGTTAGGGATCACAACCTGGCTATTGTGATCACTCCTTGCCTAGTGGACTCAGGTGCGTAAGACCATGGAATTTATGCAAAAACAGATGATTCAGGCTGTCTCCCAGGCTGTGTTTTCTGTTACTGCTTGCTAGAATCCTGGCAATGCTCTGCCCAGGCAGTGGTTTTTTGGTCACACAGAAGGCTTTCAATAGTACTGCTTCAGTCCACAAAATGCCAGTTCCCTCTTTAGCCCATGCATTCCCATGTTCCTTTGAAACCACTCCTATCCCAGACCATGAAAACATACTGCTCCTGGAGAGAGGCTTTCCTCCTCACTCCTCAAAGATGTCAGCTTTGGATGCCTGTTCATGTCCAGGGGAGGGCACCTGGTGGGGAGCCGCAATATCCACCGGGGTATACCATTGGACCTCAAGACCTTCCACCAGCAGAAGTGCAGTTGGCTTTGTGCACGAACCCAACACACCTGTTGGAGTGTTCTTGGGGGTCAGAGACTAGTCTTTGTTGCTAAGAGTTGACCTGAGTCCACATCCTGACCCTTGCTCTCTGCTATCTGATTGTCTCACTTACTCTGACGGCGAGAGATGATTTGGCCCAGCTCATAATCCTCTGGATTCTCCTCAGTAAGGAAGTGTAGGTCGAGGGCGCTGCAGATGACGACAGGAGCCCTATCGTGGCAGGTCACCTGGAGCAGCATGGGAGACAGGCCTTCAGGAAATGGGCCTTGAAGTGACTACTCAAGGACAGTGGGCAGGGGCATTCTGGAGGCACCTCCACTCTAAATACAAGGGCAACATCCATGACCCTACTACCCGAGGCTGACCTCCTGCTCATCGTGTGGGCTCTTCCCACAGGCTACTAGCCCAATCCTTGTACATAGGACTTCCTGGGCCTGCCATTGCTCTTTGTGGAGCTGCACTCCTCTCGGAGTGAAAGGACCCCACTACCTGCATACAGATGCAATCTCATCCCACAAGTTGGGAGGAATGGGACAATAGCCTCCAAGATCCCAGGTCTGCCCGAGGATGCAGGCGGCATTGGGAATGGCCTAGGCACAAAACCTAGAGGCTTTGGTCTGGATTGCCAGGGCCAAAAACAGACCCAGGAACATGACCACACACAGGAGAGCTGAAAGATAGCCACGAGAGCTCCTGGCCTCCAGAGGCTCAGTGCTGGCTGGGATGTAGGAGGGCACCTCATCCGGCAAGGGTGGTCATTGGGTTACCTGGACATTTAGTGTGCTTGCTCCACATCCATATCGACTCTGCAGAGAGACTCTCTCAGCTCCTTGTTCAAGGAACATGGAGAACCTCACACTGCTGTCCTCCTCCATAGACGTCAGCATCCCATACAAGGGAACCTGCAACCTAGTTCCTGTCCTATTCTCATCTGTCACCCATACCTGTCCCTGCCCTTCTGGACTGCATGCTGCCACCTGACACACAGACTCCCTCAGACATGGCAGTGGACAAGCTGCTGCACTCGCTCATCTCAGCTCCAGCCCTTCACACTGACCTCTCCCTTCTTGATTCCCATCTATCCTCCTGATCATCCAGAAGCTCCAAATTCAAGAGGGCATGAGTAGTCCATGGTATTGGACCAGTGTCTGCTCCCCACCCAGGTGTAAGCACCACGGGACACCCCTGCTCCCAGGCTTACCAGAACACTCTTGGCCATCTCTGGACTTTGTGTTTCTAAGTGGACACGAATTAAGCAGGTGTCTCCCACCTGCTTGTGGGAAAGCGGCCTGGAGGACTTGCAGGTTGATTCTGAGAACTGTGGGGGATGGAACATCAGCAAACCCAGAAACAGAAAGCCACCCCAGACTGTCAGTTGGCTCTATGGGCTTCCAGCAAATATGTCCAGGTGCTGAGGCTTCTTATTTCCTCAGGTCGGAGTGGAATGGCAGCACATGCACAGCTTGAATAAGGTAGGTGTTTACCTCCTTTCCCTTGACCTGGGGGCGTTTCCTCACCATGAAAGATTGTATTCCCAGATTCATGGACAGACACACGAGTGAGTGGTCAGAGACCTTGATTTCTGCAGAGCGAAGTGGAGAGAATTGTTAGGTGGCACTCAAGGATTATACCACAAAACACCCACAACCCCTGAGAGTCTCCGCCAGGCCCATCACACTTTGGTATTTTGGGGCCAAGGCCCACTTTCTCTTGGCTGTCAGTTATCCTGAGCCCACTGTGGATCATGTCTCCCCACTGTCTGATTGTCCTACTTACTCTCATCCTCAGACATCGTATACAGCAGCTCAAAGTTGTCCACATCCTCATGCTGCAACAAATTTTGGTCCAAGGCCCTGTGGATGAGTCTTGTCACCGTCTCCTGAAAGGTCACCTGGATCAGGGTGGGACAAATGTCATCAGAGAATGGCTTTTAGAAGAGCTACCCAGAAGACTGTGGTCAAACATTCAGGAGAAATCTCAGCTACATATACAAGGGCACAATCTTGTTATCCTGCTACCTGAGTGTGTCCTCCATATACCACCTGGGTTCTTGCAATGTGCTACTAGAACAATCCTGGTACAAATATCTGCCTGTACCTGCCATCTCCCCTCCCCCTGGGGAGCCACATTCCACTCATGTCAAAGGACCAAACTGCCTATGCACAGACACACTCTCATCTCACTGAGATGAGAGCAATGGGCCAGGGATCTGCGCACCAAGTGTGATCTGGGATGCAGGCTGCCTTTGTGGGTGCAAGAGGCAGATGCACTGAAAATTTGGGTCCTGACTGCCACGACACAAAACAGACTCAGATACAAGAGTGTGCACTTGAGTGCTTCATGATAGCTTTGAGAGGCCCTGGCCTCTGGAAGCTCGGTGCGGGTCTGGTTGTAATGATGTACTTGACTCAGCACTGGCAGTCACTGAACATGTCTCCTCTGCAGCTGGACACCTGCAGCATTAGCGTGTCTACTGCACATCCATAGAAATTCTGCCAAGAACCCCTTTAGCTCCGTATTTACATACATGCAAAGCCTAACATTCCGAAGCTTTGGCATGACCCCCCAGGTGATCCCGACCCCAAATTCCTACACCTAGTCATGCTAAGGAGGTTCTCTTCCCTGCCACCAGGAACACATCCCCTCCTACACATGTGACAAGTCACTGCCACCTCCTCTGCTCCAACTTCACTCATTGAGAATACCAAGTTCTAGGCCCTGCAGCCTGCACCCTGGACATATCTCTGCCTTCATCTGTCCACAGCACTTCCGTCTGCACTTCTGGCCTGCAAAACCCACAATACACAGGCCCACTCACCACTGAAGCTGGGCATGCTGATGCTCTCCCTCCTCAGGTCAAGCCCTTAAGACGGACCTCTCTCTTCTTTATTTCCCACCATAGCCCTGGGGTTGGCTGTGTCTCCTGCCTTCCACTGTGTGGACACCCAGGAGGCAGCCCTGCTGTCGGGCTTACCGGGATGCGCTTTGTCTCCCTCAGGCTCTGTCCCTCTAGGAGGACGTGAACAACGCGGCTGTCTTCCACCTGCTCGCTGGAGTGAAGCAGTGAGGAGCTGCTACTCACAGCTGCTGGGGTCCTGGATGCCACTGCCACAGAAGGTTCCAAGAACTGTGGGGGATGACAACATCAGCAAAGCCCAGCAACTGCACCCCACCCAGCCTGGCAGTTGGCTCTGTGGGCATTCTACAACATCCAACCAGAACCTGAGGTTCTTGTCCCCTTGGAGGATGTGGAGTGGCACCAGGAGTAAAGACTGAAGAAGGTGGCTGTTTTGGGAACAAGAGATCCAGCACCTGCTGGGTGGGGATGAAATCCCAGGAGATTAACCCCATGTTGCTGCTGAAATGTAGGTTCCTCCCACAAATGACAGGCAGGAGCTCATTCCTAAGCTGGTCCTGCCTGTAAGGTTCAAGGCTCTGAACCCTGAAGGGCTCCTCCGTGTTCTGATCATTTTCACCCTGGGTTGGGACCAAGAATGGTGGGTTCAAAATGGAAATGGTGACAAACAGAAAAATGACTTGTGCCAATACACTAGAGTCAAAGCACAATGGGACAGTTCCCATCAGTACAAACACACACACACACACACACACACACACACACACACACACACACACAGAGTCAGAATAGGAGTCCTGGGCCATTCATCAGGGATCAGACTAGAGGGCCTGCTGGGCTCACCTGCCCTGTGCTACTCACTGTTACTCTTGAGCTCCTCTGCGACAATCGGCAGAGGCTCTGGCGTCTAAGATGAAGCCTCACCCAGTGTATCCACAAAAGGGCTAGTTGGCCCCCCTGAGATTCCTGGGAGCCTGAGGCTCGGCATTGTCTGCAACCACAGGAGAACATCCTTCTCCCTCCAGTGGCTCCAACCAAGTGAGCTCGGATGGCTTGGTCAGTGAAGTGGGTGCCTGGATACCAGGGTTCCATGTTCTGTTTGATCCATTGTCAAGGCAATGATGTCATTTCCTGTGCCCATACCTGAGCCTCTTTTCACATAAGACCACTTTCAACAGCCCTATGGGCTGCCGATTTCTCCTCCATGCCTACCCATCTCAGGTGCGCAGGTGTTCACCAACAACTACCCAAACATCCCCACCAGCATCTGCCCTGCTTGGTGCCACTAGAGTTCCAGCTTGGAGCCTTCAAAAATGCATTCACAACCAGTCCTTCCCTCTCAGCAGCTTTTGGACCCTGGTCCCATCATTGTGCAACTCATGGTGTGCCCAGTCTTTTCTGGAAAGTAGGGTAGCATCTAATCTCTAGGGTTTATTGTGTCTATTGGCCCATAACACCCTCTGTTCTCTCTGAAACCAGAGATGGGACTCACAGGTGGCTAAAGCACAAATGTAGAGATGGGATAATCACAAGAAAGGGAGAGACAAAGAATGCACCCTAACTCAATCAGGCCTGTGTCCCACACAGGGACATGGCCAATGTCCGTCCCATCGTGGCTGCAGTTCCCTCTCTACACCATGGCAAGTTGGAGGGGACTGAGATGCAGAGGCTGCTCCCCTCTGCCATACAACTTCCCAAGGCTTCTCCTAAGATTTCAAAAGGGCCAAGTGTGTCTAGTGTTGGGGTCTCACAGAGACTCCGAGGTACCACAGCATCCTGCTGCCCAGAACCGGTTCACCCCTCACCTCAAGGGGGCTCAGCCTCTGGATTCATGGGAATTGAAGTGGGTACAGGTGATGGGATATCACCTCCAAGACTGAGTTATGCCAAGTCCATGACCCCTGTCTGCATCCCTGTCTCCAGCACCACTCCCCCCTCTCTCTTTCCTCCTCAGAGCAAACAAATCCATTTAGCAAGTGTGTCCTGTGATAAAGACATGACGGTCACCCATCCTCTCATTACAAAAACACTGAGGCTTAGCCAACATGGATCCTACAGGGAACACAGGCATAAACTCAGACTCCGATCCTCCCAGCCGAGCCTCAGTGGAGCCTGGACTCCCAGCCTCCTGAGTCAAGGAAACAGAGGTTCCTAGCCGAGCCACCTTGGATGCAGCCGCACACAAACTGAACTCATCAATGCCCCTTGCTCTCAGTTGTGAGTAAGAGGGGAAGTGGTGTTTCACAACCCGGGACATCAAGTGCAGTCTCCAGGCTTTGGGGTGTGCCCTGGCCTCTGTCTATCTGCCCAGGCTCTCCAACCCACACTGGCCTCTTACCCAACCTCCTCCTAGGGCCAAACTCAATCCTGCCTCTCAATTTCTGCTGCCTTCCCCAACACACTGCTCCCCAAAATGAGCAGGGCTGGCTCTCGGTTATCATGCTGGTGCCAGCAGCAATGCCACCCCACTGACATAATTCTGAGTCCCAACCTAGGCACTCCAGCTGTCTTTGCCACACCTGGCCTGTTTGGGCTCTGGCTCTTGCTCTTTTCTTTCATGTGCATGTGTTTTGAGGTTTTGAGTTTCTCCCACTGCAGAACTGCAGCTGTGGCAGGGTAGAGCTCATGAGGGTGACATTCTGAGCCACATCCAATCCCATCAGGACTGTTCACTGGGGTGACTGCTGGAACACAGTGATGAGTGAACACATGGGAGGTGGTTGGACCCACCTTGCCTCTGAGTGGCTTCCTTTCAGGACAGGAATGTAGGCATGGGAGCCCCTGGCGTGGGATGCTTTGCACAAGGCGTGACCATGGGCTCTCTTTCCTGGCAAAAATGGCTCCACTCAGCATGGAGAGCACTGTCATTCCTGGTGGCTAACAACAGCCCTGGACCCCAGAAAGGAACCCACACTCAAGATTAACTTCTGAGTGTGCGTGTCCTCGAGGAAATGAGGTCTCCTGATCCCAGGTGCAAAGGGGTAAGTCCTCTAACTCCAGGGGCCATGAAGGGACATCTGAGTTTCCCTCGTCCTTCTTTCCCTCTCTAACTAACCACAGTTAGGACCCTGGCCTCATTCCCCAGTGAGGATCATTAGGCTCCATAAAGGACAGTCTCTAAGATGCTCAGTGGACCAACACCCTCTGCACAACCCATAACCCTATTCACCCAAGAGGCAAGAGGATTTCTATTCAGGAAAACCAGGAAAGGGAGAGCCTTTCTCAAGGACACAAGGACATTAGTGAGTGAGGGAGTGATTAATGGATGGAGAACTATTTCCAACACCAACTTCCAGGAGCATATATGGCCCCCTGGAGAATTCTGCAGTGTGTTGGTGATTAAGGAGAACGTGTGAATTCAGGGGTCACTAGGTCCTCTCAGCCATAAGGAGGGAAACTGCCATAAAGGAACTAGGACAAGGGTGCGAGGAATGCTCACTGGTGGGAGATCGGAAGGAAGGAAAGTGTACTCATTAGAAAAGTGTCGCCTGAAAATTCTTAGCCAGCCAAAAGTCGTGCGAACTTGTGTGGGAAAAGAGTCTTTGCACAGTGATGAAGCTAAGAGCTCACATGATGGAACACAGCATCAACTGGGACCAAATCCAATATCTGATATTCTTGTAGGAAGAGGAGAGTCTGGACCCAGATACCAGGGAGACTGGGGGATACCGGATATGTGAGGTTGGAGCCAGGGCGGGATGCCCATATGGGAACCACAGATCGTGGGCAGCAATAGGAGAGTGGGCAAGGGCTGGGAGAGTTGGGGAGACAGTCCCCTTGAAACCTGGGAGGGGTTATGGCACTGGGACAGCCCAACACCTACTGTGTTGAGCCTCTGGAGCTCAACGGAAGACACTTCCTCTGTTGTCGGCCACCCAGTTAACAGAGTTTGGTTGCAGCAGCCTAGGACCCAGCTGAAGGTCTGAGCATGTTGGCCATGCAGGTTGGATCTGGACCACAGACTCCCTCATCAGAGATTGTAGGGTCTCAGCCCTGAGGCAAGACAGGCACTAAGTCAGGCCAGGTGGGGAAACGGATAGGCACACACTCTGGGGGCTGGTGCCTGTGTTACTGGGAGCACTTCTGATCGCAATTCCCTGATCTGCTGCCAACACAGACTACAGAGGAGGGTACAGAAACACAGACCACGGATCTGCCCCACTCAGTGGGCCCAGGCCAACACCACACCCAGCAGCCTCGTGCCATACCCAATGAGTCTCGAAGCGGCCCCCTCTTCCCATCCTGAGAGCTCTTCCCTTCCTCATGTGCCAATAGCTCCCTACTGTCACTGGCAATATCTACTCTGTGAGATGTCAACATCCGTGGGTACTGTTCTCTCATCCCAGGACAGTGTGGTCCCACACACCCTGGTGAAATGGGCCACCTGGAGGCTGGACCTGGAGGTTGTTGAGGCTGAATGGCAGCGGTGGTCCTCTGGCACTTAATATTATTTAAGTTAAAAACAAAAACAAAAACAAAAACAAAAAACGGGTCTTGGTGCTCAAAAATGTTTGATTTGCATATTCTCATCCCCTAACCCCAATATTTTCATTATTTCCTCACATATGAAATCTTACTAGCATAAAGGTAATTTCGTATTAAACAAAGTGGATTGAAATAACATTGGTAAAAATAATCAATCACCATACTTTCAATTTTTGTTCTGCTTTCCTATTAGAAACCACTTGGATACAAGAGAACAGAGGACAGACTCATGGAAATGCTTGAAATGACAAGAAGCTCCCACTCCAGCTCAGCATTCAGTCCTGGACAGG
The DNA here is from genome assembly GCF_045843805.1 of Urocitellus parryii. Classification (NCBI taxonomy): domain Eukaryota; kingdom Metazoa; phylum Chordata; class Mammalia; order Rodentia; family Sciuridae; genus Urocitellus; species Urocitellus parryii. Next base: position 64,886,840 of record NC_135548.1, read on the forward strand.
GTAAGACCAGGCCACTTTGACATCTGTGCCAAAGAGTCTACCAGACAGAATCCTCTGACTGATCCCAGACTGAGCCATAGGAACTGGCTAGAAAAGCCTTCACATCCTCAATACATTCTTCACGTCAGAATACTTGACAACCATTGATATCCATCTCTCGTTAACTTGCTCCCCAGCCAACCATTCTTCAACAAATTCAAAGGAGTAACTCATGCAAGCACACAGAAAGGGGTGTTCACTACACACATCCATGTGCGAAAAAGACAACTGGTATTTCTTGTTTGGGCTATTTCAAATGAAATCCCTTCTGCATGACCTCCACAAACCAAAGGAAAATATTTGTGAAATTCCCACGTAGAAGACAAGATACACTTGCCAAGGAGGCAGTGGCAAGAATTTTGACACTCCAAATGTAGAGTGTGTGTTTAGGAAGCAGTCACAGTTTCCATGAGAGAGTCCCATGAAATCAATTAGGAAGATCCATGCTCTAGCCCTACCATGCAAGTGATGTGACTTGAAAGAGTCACTTAGTCTTAGTAACCATCATCACTAACAAGTAAGTCAATGAATAAAGGTCCTCAGGTGCCAAGCTACAAAATGTGGGATGAGCATGGATGAGGATGGGTGGGAGAAGTCTCCAACTCTAACACAATTAGGGAAGGATGTGCTGACCTCAAGTGGCTGGGGGGCTGGGATCCTGCCCCAGAGGGGGATTCCAAACCTCACATCCCCTGACCCAGGCCAGAAGACCAGGTAGAGTCCAAGGACCCTGGGGTGGCCCAATGGCAATAAAGGTCAAAAGGAACTAGGGATCTGCCTGGTCCCTCAATCCCCTACTCTGAGCAGGGCTGCATGACGAGGCCAGAGGCCATCCACAGCAATCTGCCTTTACAGGAAAACAGGGACTGCAGGCTGCCTCTGGCTCACTGAATCAGGGTGGTGTTTTCATAAAGCAAGACCACTTCCTCACATTTGACCAGCAGCTCATGTGTTGACAGCACAATGACTGACTTGACTCAGGCCCTGATGAATGAAATAGAAAATTCATAGCAAACCCATCTTTAGCTCTTCCACATCATCAGGGGCTCTGATTCAATTCCGTCCAGAAAGGTGTCTGAAATGATTTCTAAACATGCTGGGGACTCACCTCTGTGTGGAACTTTTCAGGAAAAAGGGGATCAAATCTCATGAAGCAACTCTTCTCTCTTCTAGCCCATGGGCAATGCAAGGAACCTGCATGATACCAGAGGCTCACTTCTCTCTTCTCATGTCTTCTGGAAAGGATTCGTTAATGCTTCCTGCAAGGTGAAGCAGAAGCCTGCATCCCCAGCTGCACAGAAGTGTTTTAGGGCAGTGTCTCCCTTAAAACCCAAAAATAAAAAAAACAGGTCATTCAACAGGCACATGGATTCGAGTACATGTTCAATGATCCCTCCTCCCTGGAGCCTTCCACATGCCCATCTTCCACATTCACAGAGCAATGCTTGGCCATTCTCAAGACCATGAGACCATGATGCTCATCACCAGGAAGTCAATAAGGAACATGAAGAGAGCAGCATGGATTGCAGAAGGTGGCACATCAAGGATGTTCAGCTCTGCTGCTAGAACACAAGAGCTTAACTTCAGTATTGACTTTTTGCCAACTACCAAGTACGATAGCAGTGTCAAGCCCAATATGCAGATATGCAAGTAGTAGGTGACACCCCGCATCCATTCACAAAAGTGGGCAACATCTGCATCAGAACAAGGAAGTATCTTACCCTTACTCATAAAAATCATCAGAAACAAAATAAAATGGATGCAAGACTTCTCATTTCACTATTAGGTAGCTGTTGGAATTCCCTATTAAATAATACCTCCTCCAAAATAAAAAGTATCTCAGACATGTGTCAACTATTCAATGGATGACATTTTAAAAACTATGGACTTTACTTAATATTTATGTATGCTATATCCCTGCCTAAGGCTCTATGAGAAAGGAGCACATAGAATTGGATCTTTGAAAATCTCACATTTGCTGATAAATATTACTGCTGATCTCAGGCATGGCGAAGTGAAAAGTGGGACTTTGGAAATTCCAAGAATGCTATGTTGTGGGATTGGTGTCCCTGATTCATACATAGCATATGGTTTCTATGAAATCCAGTGAGGGAGCAGGAGTAACGAAGCTGATTGCACAGATGACCTCAGGGAATACTGACAGATAGGCCAAATGAAAAATATGCTCCAGCTAACCATTGGTATTTGGGCTTCTGATCCCAGTCCTGTTTTTAAAAAAGGTGCAGACAGGCAGTGTTCATTAAAAACTGTCTACCATGTAAAAGTGGGTAATTTAAATGGCATCTAGTTACACATCTGATAGAATGGTCTGGCAACATATGAATTTCATTCTAACAACAACAACAACAACAAAACATAGAAAATGAGACATAAAGATAAAACCTTGTCTTCACCAGGATGCCTAAAAAGAGGTTTTATTTGGCTCATGCAAATAAATATCTTTCAATAGAATTTCTGATTTCTGAATGAATCCATTCAACTTCATACTGCACAGATCACAAGATTTTCTTTACAGAATATTCTCTTCTTCTTCTTAAAGCCTCACATAGAAAATGTCTCACAGGACATAGGAGGGGAATGACCCAAAGGATGAGAGAATGGCTGGAACCGTTCTCAAATGTGCCCATGTAGCCTAAAGTTTGAAGGCATCTAATTGTACTCTAAAACAATTATGAACCTATTCGATCCATTATTAATAAATATCACCACTTTACCACTTGAACCAAATCACAGAAAATTGGAAACAGATGATCATTGGCTTTGATACCTTTACTTCTGTTTCATTACTCAGAGTCGATCAACTCTATACTTCAAGTGACACAGATTTATTACAGAATGCCTAAGATCCTAAGGATCTATTTTAGCTCAGCCCATGGTATTGCTTCATTATTTTATTATTTTGTAAGTAATAAAATATAACTTCATGTTGGATGATATATTCAAGCCATGAATATATCATCCAACATTGTTCTTCCCAAAATATTAGCCCAATTTCTGAGCGCGCTCACTTACTGTTCAGGAATTTTACTAATTGTTTGAAGGTTCTAGAGGACCTGTTAGACTCCTAATGGACAAACCATACAACATACTCCAGAGAACGGACGAGTTCCATAAGAAGAAAATAAGGTCAGCCTACAGCAATGGGCAGCTGCCTGCCCTCGGCTGGGAGGACCCTGGCCATGGCACCAGGGCTGCTGGGCAGCAGAAGCCTCCACAGCCCTGCAGGGAGCCTGGAGCACAGCTCTGCCTAACCATGCTCAGCCCTGGACAGATGCACATGAGTTCCCATCACAGGCTCGAGTGTGACAGTCCCAGGTGCATGCCTGTCATGCCAGCCACCAGGGAGGCTGAGGCAAGAGGAACGTTTGAGGTCAGCCTTGGCAACTTAGACCCCGAGGCAAAGGGGAAATACTTTTACAGGGGTCTCTGAGGGTGTAGCTCAGGTAGGTCACTTGCCTCACAGGCTCAAGGCCCTGGGTTCAATCCCCAGAACCCACGTACACACAAAAAGTGAACTTGGAATATTGTTTAAAATGATGGGTCAGGTACACACAAGGACTTCAATATGACCTCTCAGAGGAGCTCAATTTGAGATCAGACTGAACAAAAGACCACCTGGACCATTGACTCAGTGTCTGAAACCCTCTGTGAGCATGGGAAGCACTGCTGGCAAGACACCAGAGGGCCAAAGCACTTGTGCCCCCTGCAGGGGCGTCTCTTGTCTACCGCCAAAGACTGTTCCCCTCCTGGGGCAGCTGAGAGCAAGCTGGGCCTTGGAGCAAGGACTAGTGCTTTAGATATAGACTATGCAAGCAAGGGGCAATGTCTTTAATAAAACTAAAATTAAAAAGTCACATTGAAAAAATTTTAAAAAGAAGAAAATAAGGTCAAGTAGAGGAAGCCCATTTTCACAGGAAAAAATCCCCCAGTGAAAAGCATCAGAATAGATACCAAGAAAAATACCAACAAAAACAGTGTGCTCCCACTATGTATCTACTCAACCTGCAAAAGTTAGAAAGCTAGATAATACAATCCTGGCCACAGGTAGAGCTATGCAGAAGAGCCACCTGGCAGTGCTTAGTCAAAGAAGTAAACATGCACACTTTGACCTAGAAATTCCACCTGTGTGTAAACCAGGCGGTGCTTAAGCAGTTTCACAAGGGGACATGCACAGGGAAATTTATCCTCAGGTTCTTATAGAGTTGTCTGTGCTTACAGGGAGTTGATGGTTGTCAAGATGCCCACAGCTGCGAAAGTCAAAAGCTAAAAAAATAATAGATGCCAACCTGGATATATTAATAATCCCGTATCTATGATCACCTTCATAAGGTAGCTTCCCAACTTCTGTGTGGAAGTGAGTTTCTCCTTGGCCCTTACACTGTTGTGGAGACCACTAGGAGTTCAGCTTTGTGCAGGATCATCTGACCTGGACTTTTGGCAAGACCTGTACAGCCCTCACACATGCTCAGTTGCTACAGGACTTTTCAGACCAGTCCAGACAACAGTAGGCATCCATTCATTGTCTGCACTCTACAGATTCCTAGATGCACGACATTCATTACCATCAAATGCAGAATTTTCATCAAAAACTAATATATATATCATTCCAATCTGAATCAAGAAAATCGGAAATATCCCCAAATCCAAAGAGTGGATCCCCATTGTGATGCTACAAGTTGAAAATTCCACAGCTGACCTCATGGGATGGTTCACAGTCAAAAGACAGCTGCATGAAAAATATTACATGACCTTCCTGCTATGTGAAAAGTGGCATGTGAAGTACACATGCATGTCTTCCTCAGACATGGGTTCATTTGCAAGACACCTTGTGCAATTGAAAATACTCCAAAAGGGGAGAAATCAGAACCATGTCTCCAAAGTATTTCAGCAGAGACCAACTCCATCTGTCTATCTATCTCTCAGTGAGTGTGTGTGCTCTTGTGTGTGTTTGTGTGTCTTTGTTTGTGTTTGTACCATCACAGCTGATACTTCATTGCCCCCATTGGAAAACTGACTCAGATAATGCCATCTGCCAAACTCCTAAAAACCAAAGTTCTTGCTGATAGAATGAAACATTCCTTCCTGTTGGTTTGGATGTGTCCTTTAGGAATCACTGCTACATTTAGTATACTCAAATCATCACAGTAGATCAGGTGACAAAAACATATATATTTTAAAATAATAATAATATATTAATGGAAACAACAAATACAGGATAGAGTAACAACTGTGTTACTAAACAAGGTCAAGGACAATGGCAAACTATAGATTCAAACTTTGAAGAAAATAGTAATCAATGTAAATATTCCTGGGCTGCCTCAGCCCCGCCCAGGCACACAGCAACAGAATGGTTTTGCAAGCATCCTCAGGAGGGCAGGAGCCTTCTTTGCAGGACGAGAGGGAGGTTGAGGCTCGATCCACCCATCATTCTTTTGGGAGAGGCTCCTTTTCCTCAGCACAAAGTTGGATTTTTTGTGAGGATTCTTGGCATCAAATACGTTGGCCTCTGCTGGAATCCTCAGCTCTGGGGAGAGAGGGGTGTACAAAAAGAAGGTGGCACTCAGGAGGTGCTCCCTAGGACACGCCAACATCTCAGAGCCTGTGCCAGAAAAGGCCAGAGCCACACACCTGAGAGCTCTCCAATTCAGCACCAATACCAACAAAGACAGCCTCCACAGTCCTCCCTGAGGAAGAACTAGGCAGAGCACTTCAACAGACCTAATGTCTGTTCCTACCGAAGGCTTTGGACTCCAGAATATCTCAGGTCCTCTTGCATCTGCCAAAGCACACCACTAGGGTTTGCATCTGAAATCTCCCACAAAAGGCTCCTGTGCCGAAGATTCAGTCCCCACATGAGCCATCTTCATAGGTGGGTTTGGAGGGAAGCATTGGATGGTGAGTGCTCTGATGTCAACATGAAATTCTCATTCAAGATGAATACACTACTGGGGGGTGGGAGGGACTGGAAGAAAGGTTGAGCATGGTTGGAGTAAGACCTAAACAGGGTTGTGCCCTGGGCAACAGTACCTTGTTCCTGTTGGCTCCACTGAATCCTCATTCTCCAAGGAGAGGTCCTCCCTCTCCATCTTTCTCTCTCTCCCTCTCTGCCAGCCTCGTTCTCTCTCTCCCAGTCTATGCCTTTGTGGCAAGGGCTGAGGAGCTCTCCACTGCCACACACTAGAGCTTTATGGACAGCCTCAGTGCACAACCAAAGAGAAAGCTATGGAACCCAGAGAAAAAAGGCCTAGGATTCCTCCTCTGAGTTATTTTCCTCAAGTATGGCCACAGTGAGGACAGGCTGACCAGCACGGATACCACGTTAGAGCCATGCTTCTGCGTTGGTGGAGCCCGCCTCCATGTGAACCAGGCTTCTGAGAATGGAGGCCACATTCCAAATACTGCCCTACTGAGAACAATGGTTCCAAAGACCAGCAAAGGGACTGCTTCCCTCCAACATGGTGTATGGCCCAGTGGTGCCATGACCCCGAGTGGGGGAATACAACAGCCGCTTCTCCTTCCTCTGAACATGTGTTTCCTGTCGCCCTCCTCTAACCTAGAGCCTGTTCTCCATCCCTTCTGGGTTGGATGTGGAGATCTCTGCTATGAATTTCTTAGGCTACCAAGGCCCCAGACAGACTTCCTCTTCCATAGACTCTACTAACCTAACAGTAGGTTAAGATAGGAGACAAGTGATCCTAGAACTCATAGGGATGGTGGTCTTCAGGGTACATAGGCTGGGATAATGGCTGCTGTGGTGTTTGGCTCACAAAAACCAACCAACCAACCAATGAAAAAGCGCTGGCATTATTATCAGATGAGCTCTGTGGCTACGTGCTCAGGAAGCCCTCATCTGACTTTAGTTAGGGATCACAACCTGGCTATTGTGATCACTCCTTGCCTAGTGGACTCAGGTGCGTAAGACCATGGAATTTATGCAAAAACAGATGATTCAGGCTGTCTCCCAGGCTGTGTTTTCTTCCCAATTTCATCCTGTTACTGCTTGCTAGAATCCTGGCAATGCTCTGCCCAGGCAGTGGTTTTTTGGTCACACAGAAGGCTTTCAATAGTACTGCTTCAGTCCACAAAATGCCAGTTCCCTCTTTAGCCCATGCATTCCCATGTTCCTTTGAAACCACTCCTATCCCAGACCATGAAAACATACTGCTCCTGGAGAGAGGCTTTCCTCCTCACTCCTCAAAGATGTCAGCTTTGGATGCCTGTTCATGTCCAGGGGAGGGCACCTGGTGGGGAGCCGCAATATCCACCGGGGTATACCATTGGACCTCAAGACCTTCCACCAGCAGAAGTGCAGTTGGCTTTGTGCACGAACCCAACACACCTGTTGGAGTGTTCTTGGGGGTCAGAGACTACTCTTTGTTGCTAAGAGTTGACCTGAGTCCACATCCTGACCCTTGCTCTCTGCTATCTGATTGTCTCACTTACTCTGACGGCGAGAGATGATTTGGCCCAGCTCATAATCCTCTGGAGTCTCCTCAGTAAGGAAGTGTAGGTCGAGGGCGCTGCGGATGACGACAGGAGCCCTATCGTGGCAGGTCACCTGGAGCAGCATGGGAGACAGGCCTTCAGGAAATGGGCCTTGAAGTGACTACTCAAGGACAGTGGGCAGGGGCATTCTGGAGGCACCTCCACTCTAAATACAAGGGCAACATCCATGACCCTACTACCCGAGGCTGACCTCCTGCTCATCGTGTGGGCTCTTCCCACAGGCTACTAGCCCAATCCTTGTACATAGGACTTCCTGGGCCTGCCATTGCTCTTTGTGGAGCTGCACTCCTCTCGGAGTGAAAGGACCCCACTACCTGCATACAGATGCAATCTCATCCCACAAGTTGGGAGGAATGGGACAATAGCCTCCAAGATCCCAGGTCTGCCCGAGGATGCAGGCGGCATTGGGAATGGCCTAGGCACAAAACCTAGAGGCTTTGGTCTGGATTGCCAGGGCCAAAAACAGACCCAGGAACATGACCACACACAGGAGAGCTGAAAGATAGCCACGAGAGCTCCTGGCCTCCAGAGGCTCAGTGCTGGCTGGGATGTAGGAGGGCACCTCATCCGGCAAGGGTGGTCATTGGGTTACCTGGACATTTAGTGTGCTTGCTCCACATCCATATCGACTCTGCAGAGAGACTCTCTCAGCTCCTTGTTCAAGGAACATGGAGAACCTCACACTGCTGTCCTCCTCCATAGACGTCAGCATCCCATACAAGGGAACCTGCAACCTAGTTCCTGTCCTATTCTCATCTGTCACCCATACCTGTCCCTGCCCTTCTGGACTGCATGCTGCCACCTGACACACAGACTCCCTCAGACATGGCAGTGGACAAGCTGCTGCACTCGCTCATCTCAGCTCCAGCCCTTCACACTGACCTCTCCCTTCTTGATTCCCATCTATCCTCCTGATCATCCAGAAGCTCCAAATTCAAGAGGGCATGAGTAGTCCATGGTATTGGACCAGTGTCTGCTCCCCACCAAGGTGTAAGCACCACAGGACACCCCTGCTCCCAGGCTTACCAGAACACTCTTGGCCATCTCTGGACTTTGTGTTTCTAAGTGGACACGAATTAAGCAGGTGTCTCCCACCTGCTTGTGGGAAAGCGGCCTGGAGGACTTGCAGGTTGATTCTGAGAACTGTGGGGGATGGAACATCAGCAAACCCAGAAACAGAAAGCCACCCCAGACTGTCAGTTGGCTCTATGGGCTTCCAGCAAATATGTCCAGGTGCTGAGGCTTCTTATTTCCTCAGGTCGGAGTGGAATGGCAGCACATGCACAGCTTGAATAAGGTAGGTGTTTACCTCCTTTCCCTTGACCTGGGGGCGTTTCCTCACCATGAAATATTGTATTCCCAGATTCATGGACAGACACACGAGTGAGTGGTCAGAGACCTTGATTTCTGCAGAGCGAAGTGGAGAGAATTGTTAGGTGGCACTCAAGGATTATACCACAAAACACCCACAACCCCTGAGAGTCTCCGCCAGGCCCATCACACTTTGGTATTTTGGGGCCAAGGCCCACTTTCTCTTGGCTGTCAGTTATCCTGAGCCCACTGTGGATCATGTCTCCCCACTGTCTGATTGTCCTACTTACTCTCATCCTCAGACATCATATACAGCAGCTCAAAGTTGTCCACATCCTCATGCTGCAACAAATTTTGGTCCAAGGCCCTGCGGATGAGTCTTGTCACCGTCTCCTGAAAGGTCACCTGGATCAGGGTGGGACAAATGTCATCAGAGAATGGCTTTTAGAAGAGCTACCCAGAAGACTGTGGTCAAACATTCAGGAGAAATCTCAGCTACATATACAAGGGCACAATCTTGTTATCCTGCTACCTGAGTGTGTCCTCCATATACCACCTGGGTTCTTGCAATGTGCTACTAGAACAATCCTGGTACAAATATCTGCCTGTACCTGCCATCTCCCCTCCCCCTGGGGAGCCACATTCCACTCATGTCAAAGGACCAAACTGCCTATGCACAGACACACTCTCATCTCACTGAGATGAGAGCAATGGGCCAGGGATCTGCGCACCAAGTGTGATCTGGGATGCAGGCTGCCTTTGTGGGTGGAAGAGGCAGATGCACTGAAAATTTGGGTCCTGACTGCCACGACACAAAACAGACTCAGATACAAGAGTGTGCACTTGAGTGCTTCATGATAGCTTTGAGAGGCCCTGGCCTCTGGAAGCTCGGTGCGGGTCTGGTTGTAATGATGTACTTGACTCAGCACTGGCAGTCACTGAACATGTCTCCTCTGCAGCTGGACACCTGCAGCATTAGCGTGTCTACTGCACATCCATAGAAATTCTGCCAAGAACCCCTTTAGCTCCGTATTTACATACATGCAAAGCCTAACATTCCGAAGCTTTGGCATGACCCCCCAGGTGATCCCGACCCCAAATTCCTACACCTAGTCATGCTAAGGAGGTTCTCTTCCCTGCCACCAGGAACACATCCCCTCCTACACATGTGACAAGTCACTGCCACCTCCTCTGCTCCAACTTCACTCATTGAGAATACCAAGTTCTAGGCACTGCAGCCTGCACCCTGGACATATCTCTGCCTTCATCTGTCCACAGCACTTCCGTCTTCACTTCTGGCCTGCAAAACCCACAATACACAGGCCCACTCACCACTGAAGCTGGGCATGCTGATGCTCTCCCTCCTCAGGTCAAGCCCTTAAGACGGACCTCTCTCTTCTTTATTTCCCACCATAGCCCTGGGGTTGGCTGTGTCTCCTGCCTTCCACTGTGTGGACACCCAGGAGGCAGCCCTGCTGTCGGGCTTACCGGGATGCGCTTTGTCTCCCTCAGGCTCTGTCCCTCTAGGAGGACGTGAACAACGCGGCTGTCTTCCACCTGCTCGCTGGAGTGAAGCAGTGAGGAGCTGCTACTCACAGCTGCTGGGGTCCTGGATGCCACTGCCACAGAAGGTTCCAAGAACTGTGGGGGATGACAACATCAGCAAAGCCCAGCAACTGCACCCCACCCAGCCTGGCAGTTGGCTCTGTGGGCATTCTACAACATCCATCCAGAACCTGAGGTTCTTGTCCCCTTGGAGGATGTGGAGTGGCACCAGGAGTAAAGACTGAAGAAGGTGGCTGTTTTGGGAACAAGAGATCCAGCACCTGCTGGGTGGGGATGAAATCCCAGGAGATTAACCCCATGTTGCTGCTGAAATGTAGGTTCCTCCCACAAATGACAGGCAGGAGCTCATTCCTAAGCTGGTCCTGCCTGTAAGGTTCAAGGCTCTGAACCCTGAAGGGCTCCTCCGTGTTCTGATCATTTTCACCCTGGGTTGGGACCAAGAATGGTGGGTTCAAAATGGAAATGGTGACAAACAGAAAAATGACTTGTGCCAATACACTAGAGTCAAAGCACAATGGGACAGTTCCCATCAGTACAAACACACACACACGCACACACACACACACACACACACACACACACACACACACAGAGTCAGAATAGGAGTCCTGGGCCATTCATCAGGGATCAGACTAGAGGGCCTGCTGGGCTCACCTGCCCTGTGCTACTCACTGTTACTCTTGAGCTCCTCTGCGACAATCGCCAGAGGCTCTGGCGTCTAAGATGAAGCCTCACCCAGTGTATCCACAAAAGGGCTAGTTGGCCCCCCTGAGATTCCTGGGAGCCTGAGGCTCGGCATTGTCTGCAACCACAGGAGAACATCCTTCTCCCTCCAGTGGCTCCAACCAAGTGAGCTCGGATGGCTTGGTCAGTGAAGTGGGTGCCTGGATACCAGGGTTCCATGTTCTGTTTGATCCATTGTCAAGGCAATGATGTCATTTCCTGTGCCCATACCTGAGCCTCTTTTCACATAAGACCACTTTCAACAGCCCTATGGGCTGCCGATTTCTCCTCCATGCCTACCCATCTCAGGTGCGCAGGTGTTCACCAACAACTACCCAAACATCCCCACCAGCATCTGCCCTGCTTGGTGCCACTAGAGTTCCAGCTTGGAGCCTTCAAAAATGCATTCACAACCAGTCCTTCCCTCTCAGCAGCTTTTGGACCCTGGTCCCATCATTGTGCAACTCATGGTGTGCCCAGTCTTTTCTGGAAAGTAGGGTAGCATCTAATCTCTAGGGTTTATTGTGTCTATTGGCCCATAACACCCTCTGTTCTCTCTGAAACCAGAGATGGGACTCACAGGTGGCTAAAGCACAAATGTAGAGATGGGATAATCACAAGAAAGGGAGAGACAAAGAATGCACCCTAACTCCATCAGGCCTGTGTCCCACACAGGGACATGGCCAATGTCCGTCCCATCGTGGCTGCAGTTCCCTCTCTACACCATGGCAAGTTGGAGGGGACTGAGATGCAGAGGCTGCTCCCCTCTGCCATACAACTTCCCAAGGCTTCTCCTAAGATTTCAAAAGGGCCAAGTGTGTCTAGTGTTGGGGTCTCACAGAGACTCCGAGGTACCACAGCATCCTGCTGCCCAGAACCGGTTCACCCCTCACCTCAAGGGGGCTCAGCCTCTGGATTCATGGGAATTGAAGTGGGTACAGGTGATGGGATATCACCTCCAAGACTGAGTTATGCCAAGTCCATGACCCCTGTCTGCATCCCTGTCTCCAGCACCACTCCCCCCTCTCTCTTTCCTCCTCAGAGCAAACAAATCCATTTAGCAAGTGTGTCCTGTGATAAAGACATGACGGTCACCCATCCTCTCATTACAAAAACACTGAGGCTTAGCCAACATGGATCCTACAGGGAACACAGGCATAAACTCAGACTCCGATCCTCCCAGCCGAGCCTCAGTGGAGCCTGGACTCCCAGCCTCCTGAGTCAAGGAAACAGAGGTTCCTAGCCGAGCCACCTTGGATGCAGCCGCACACAAACTGAACTCATCAATGCCCCTTGCTCTCAGTTGTGAGTAAGAGGGGAAGTGGTGTTTCACAACCCGGGACATCAAGTGCAGTCTCCAGGCTTTGGGGTGTGCCCTGGCCTCTGTCTATCTGCCCAGGCTCTCCAACCCACACTGGCCTCTTACCCAACCTCCTCCTAGGGCCAAACTCAATCCTGCCTCTCAATTTCTGCTGCCTTCCCCAACACACTGCTCCCCAAAATGAGCAGGGCTGGCTCTCGGTTATCATGCTGGTGCCAGCAGCAATGCCACCCCACTGACATAATTCTGAGTCCCAACCTAGGCACTCCAGCTGTCTTTGCCACACCTGGCCTGTTTGGGCTCTGGCTCTTGCTCTTTTCTTTCATGTGCATGTGTTTTGAGGTTTTGAGTTTCTCCCACTGCTGAACTGCAGCTGTGGCAGGGTAGAGCTCATGAGGGTGACATTCTGAGCCACATCCAATCCCATCAGGACTGTTCACTGGGGTGACTGCTGGAACACAGTGATGAGTGAACACATGGGAGGTGGTTGGACCCACCTTGCCTCTGAGTGGCTTCCTTTCAGGACAGGAATGTAGGCATGGGAGCCCCTGGCGTGGGATGCTTTGCACAAGGCGTGACCATGGGCTCTCTTTCCTGGCAAAAATGGCTCCACTCAGCATGGAGAGCACTGTCATTCCTGGTGGCTAACAACAGCCCTGGACCCCAGAAAGGAACCCACACTCAAGATTAACGTCTGAGTGTGCGTGTCCTCGAGGAAATGAGGTCTCCTGATCCCAGGTGCAAAGGGGTAAGTCCTCTAACTCCAGGGGCCATGAAGGGACATCTGAGTTTCCCTCGTCCTTCTTTCCCTCTCTAACTAACCACAGTTAGGACCCTGGCCTCATTCCCCAGTGAGGATCATTAGGCTCCATAAAGGACAGTCTCTAAGATGCTCAGTGGACCAACACCCTCTGCACAACCCATAACCCTATTCACCCAAGAGGCAAGAGGATTTCTATTCAGGAAAACCAGGAAAGGGAGAGCCTTTCTCAAGGACACAAGGACATTAGTGAGTGAGGGAGTGATTAATGGATGGAGAACTATTTCCAACACCAACTTCCAGGAGCATATATGGCCCCCTGGAGAATTCTGCAGTGTGTTGGTGATTAAGGAGAACGTGTGAATTCAGGGGTCACTAGGTCCTCTCAGCCATAAGGAGGGAAACTGCCATAAAGGAACTAGGACAAGGGTGCGAGGAATGCTCACTGGTGGGAGATCGGAAGGAAGGAAAGTGTACTCATTAGAAAAGTGTCGCCTGAAAATTCTTAGCCAGCCAAAAGTCGTGCGAACTTGTGTGGGAAAAGAGTCTTTGCACAGTGATGAAGCTAAGAGCTCACATGATGGAACACAGCATCAACTGGGACCAAATCCAATATCTGATATTCTTGTAGGAAGAGGAGAGTCTGGACCCAGACTGGGGGATACCGGATATGTGAGGTTGGAGCCAGGGCGGGATGCCCATATGGGAACCACAGATCGTGGGCAGCAATAGGAGAGTGGGCAAGGGCTGGGAGAGTTGGGGAGACAGTCCCCTTGAAACCTGGGAGGGCTTATGGCACTGGGACAGCCCAACACCTACTGTGTGGAGCCTCTGGAGCTCAACGGAAGACACTTCCTCTGTTGTCGGCCACCCAGTTAACAGAGTTTGGTTGCAGCAGCCTAGGACCCAGCTGAAGGTCTGAGCATTTTGGCCATGCAGGTTGGATCTGGACCACAGACACCCTCATCAGAGATTGTAGGGTCTCAGCCCTGAGGCAAGACAGGCACTAAGTCAGGCCAGGTGGGGAAACGGATAGGCACACACTCTGGGGGCTGGTGCCTGTGTTACTGGGAGCACTTCTGATCGCAATTCCCTGATCTGCTGCCAACACAGGCTACAGAGGAGGGTACAGAAACACAGACCACGGATCTGCCCCACTCAGTGGGCCCAGGCCAAAACCACACCCAGCAGCCTCGTGCCATACCCAATGAGTCTCGAAGCGGCCCCTTCTTCCCATCCTGAGAGCTCTTCCCTTCCTCATGTGCCAATAGCTCCCTACTGTCACTGGCAATATCTACTCTGTGAGATGTCAACATCCGTGGGTACTGTTCTCTCATCCCAGGACAGTGTGGTCCCACACACCCTGGTGAAATGGGCCACCTGGAGGCTGGACCTGGAGGTTGTTGAGGCTGAATGGCAGCGGTGGTCCTCTGGCACTTAATATTATTTAAGTTAAAAAAAAAACAAAAACAAAAACAAAAAACGGGTCTTGGTGCTCAAAAATGTTTGATTTGCATATTCTCATCCCCTAACCCCAATATTTTCATTATTTCCTCACATATGAAATCTTACTAGCATAAAGGTAATTTCGTATTAAACAAAGTGGATTGAAATAACATTGGTAAAAATAATCAATCACCATACTTTCAATTTTTGTTCTGCTTTCCTATTAGAAACCACTTGGATACAAGAGAACAGAGGACAGACTCATGGAAATGCTTGAAATGACAAGAAGCTCCCACTCAAGCTCAGCATTCAGTCCTGGACAGGGTAAGACCAGGCCACTTTGACATCTGTGCCAAAGAGTCTACCAGACAGAATCCTCTGACTGATCCCTGACTGAGCCATAGGAACTGGCTAGAAAAGCCTTCACATCCTCAATACATTCTTCACGTCAGAATACTTGACAACCATTGATATCCATCTCTCGTTAACTTGCTCCCCAGCCAACCATTCTTCAACAAATTCAAAGGAGTAACTCATGCAAGCACACAGAAAGGGGTGTTCACTACACACATCCATGTGCGAAAAAGACAACTGGTATTTCTTGTTTGGGCTATTTCAAATGAAATCCCTTCTGCATGACCTCCACAAACCAAAGGAAAACATTTGTGAAATTCCCACGTAGAAGACAAGATACACTTGCCAAGGAGGCAGTGGCAAGAATTTTGACACTCCAAATGTAGAGTGTGTGTTTAGGAAGCAGTCACAGTTTCCATGAGAGAGTCCCATGAAATCAATTAGGAAGATCCATGCTCTAGCCCTACCATGCAAGTGATGTGACTTGAAAGAGTCACTTAGTCTTAGTAACCATCATCACTAACAACTAAGTCAATGAATAAAGGTCCTCAGGTGCCAAGCTACAAAATGTGGGATGAGCATGGATGAGGATGGGTGGGAGAAGTCTCCAACTCTAACACAATTAGGGAAGGATGTGCTGACCTCAAGTGGCTGGGGGGCTGGGATCCTGCCACAGAGGGGGATTCCAAACCTCACATCCCCTGACCCAGGCCAGAAGACCAGGTAGAGTCCAAGGACCCTGGGGTGGCCCAATGGCAATAAAGGTCAAAAGGAACTAAGGATCTGCCTGGTCCCTCAATCCCCTACTCTGAGCAGGGCTGCATGACGAGGCCAGAGGCCATCCACAGCAATCTGCCTTTACAGGAAAACAGGGACTGCAGGCTGCCTCTGGCTCACTGAATCAGGGTGGTGTTTTCATAAAGCAAGACCACTTCCTCACATTTGACCAGCAGCTCATGTGTTGACAGCACAATGACTGACTTGACTCAGGCCCTGATGAATGAAATAGAAAATTCATAGCAAACCCATCTTTAGCTCTTCCACATCATCAGGGGCTCTGATTCAATTCCGTCCAGAAAGGTGTCTGAAATGATTTCTAAACATGCTGGGGACTCACCTCTGTGTGGAACTTTTCAGGAAAAAGGGGATCAAATCTCATGAAGCAACTCTTCTCTCTTCTAGCCCATGGGCAATGCAAGGAACCTGCATGATACCAGAGGCTCACTTCTCTCTTCTCATGTCTTCTGGAAAGGATTCGTTAATGCTTCCTGCAAGGTGAAGCAGAAGCCTGCATCCCCAGCTGCACAGAAGTGTTTTAGGGCAGTGTCTCCCTTAAAACCCAAAAATAAAAAAAACAGGTCATTCAACAGGCACATGGATTCGAGTACATGTTCAATGATCCCTCCTCCCTGGAGCCTTCCACATGCCCATCTTCCACATTCACAGAGCAATGCTTGGCCATTCTCAAGACCAGGAGACCATGATGCTCATCACCAGGAAGTCAATAAGGAACATGAAGAGAGCAGCATGGATTGCAGAAGGTGGCACATCAAGGATCTTCAGCTCTGCTGCTAGAACACAAGAGCTTAACTTCAGTATTGACTTTTTGCCAACTACCAAGTACGATAGCAGTGTCAAGCCCAATATGCAGATATGCAAGTAGTAGGTGACACCCCGCATCCATTCACAAAAGTGGGCAACATCTGCATCAGAACAAGGAAGTATCTTACCCTTACTCATAAAAATCATCAGAAACAAAATAAAATGGATGCAAGACTTCTCATTTCACTATTAGGTAGCTGTTGGAATTCCCTATTAAATAATACCTCCTCCAAAATAAAAAGTATCTCAGACATGTGTCAACTATTCAATGGATGACATTTTAAAAACTATGGACTTTACTTAATATTTATGTATGCTATATCCCTGCCTAAGGCTCTATGAGAAAGGAGCACATAGAATTGGATCTTTGAAAATCTCACATTTGCTGATAAATATTACTGCTGATCTCAGGCATGGCGAAGTGAAAAGTGGGACTTTGGATATTCCAAGAATGCTATGTTGTGGGATTGGTGTCCCTGATTCATACATAGCATATGGTTTCTATGAAATCCAGTGAGGGAGCAGGAGTAACGAAGCTGATTGCACAGATGACCTCAGGGAATACTGACAGATAGGCCAAATGAAAAATATGCTCCAGCTAACCATTGGTATTTGGGCTTCTGATCCCAGTACTGTTTTTAAAAAAGGTGCAGACAGGCAGTGTTCATTAAAAACTGTCTACCATGTAAAAGTGGGTAATTTAAATGGCATCTAGTTACACATCTGATAGAATGGTCTGGCAACATATGAATTTCATTCTAACAACAACAACAACAACAAAACATAGAAAATGTGACATAAAGATAAAACCTTGTCTTCACCAAAATGCCTAAAAATAGGTTTTATTTGGCTCATGCCAATAAATATCTTTCAATAGAATTTCTGATTTCTGAATGAATCCATTCAACTTCATACTGCACAGATCACAAGGTTTTCTTTACAGAATATTCTCTTCTTCTTCTTAAAGCCTCACATAGAAAATGTCTCACAGGACATAGGAGGGGAATGACCCAAAGGATGAGAGAATGGCTGGAACCGTTCTCAAATGTGCCCATGTAGCCTAAAGTTTGAAGGCATCTAATTGTACTCTAAAACAATTATGAACCTATTCGATCCATTATTAATAAATATCACCACTTTACCACTTGAACCAAATCACAGAAAATTGGAAACAGATGATCATTGGCTTTGATACCTTTACTTCTGTTTCATTACTCAGAGTCGATCAACTCTATACTTCAAGTGACACAGATTTATTACAGAATGCCTAAGATCCTAAGGATCTATTTTAGCTCAGCCCATGGTATTGCTTCATTATTTTATTATTTTGTAAGTAATAAAATATAACTTCATGTTGGATGATATATTCAAGCCATGAATATATCATCCAACATTGTTCTTCCCAAAATATTAGCCCAATTTCTGAGCGCGCTCACTTACTGTTCAGGAATTTTACTAATTGTTTGAAGGTTCTAGAGGACCTGTTAGACTCCTAATGGACAAACCATACAACATACTCCAGAGAACGGACGAGTGCCATAAGAAGAAAATAAGGTCAGCCTACAGCAATGGGCAGCTGCCTGCCCTCGGCTGGGAGGAGCCCTGGCCATGGCACCAGGGCTGCTGGGCAGCAGAAGCCTCCACAGCCCTGCAGGGAGCCTGGAGCACAGCTCTGCCTAACCATGCTCAGCCCTGGACAGATGCACATGAGTTCCCATCCCAGGCTCGAGTGTGACAGTCCCAGGTGCATGCCTGTCATGCCAGCCACCAGGGAGGCTGAGCAAGAGGAACGTTTGAGGTCAGCCTTGGCAACTTAGACCCCGAGGCAAAGGGGAAATACTTTTACAGGGGTCTCTGAGGGTGTAGCTCAGGTAGGTCACTTGCCTCACAGGCTCAAGGCCCTGGGTTCAATCCCCAGAACCCACGTACACACAAAAAGTGAACTTGGAATATTGTTTAAAATGATGGGTCAGGTACACACAAGGACTTCAATATGACCTCTCAGAGGAGCTCAATTTGAGATCAGACTGAACAAAAGACCACCTGGACCATTGACTCAGTGTCTGAAACCCTCTGTGAGCATGGGAAGCACTGCTGGCAAGACACCAGAGGGCCAAAGCACTTGTGCCCCCTGCAGGGGCGTCTCTTGTCTACCGCCAAAGACTGTTCCCCTCCTGGGGCAGCTGAGAGCAAGCTGGGCCTTGGAGCAAGGACTAGTGCTTTAGATATAGACTATGCAAGCAAGGGGCAATGTCTTTAATAAAACTAAAATTAAAAAGTCACATTGAAAAATTTTAAAAAGAAGAAAATAAGGTCAAGTAGAGGAAGCCCATTTTCACAGGAAAAAATCCCCCAGTGAAAAGCATCAGAATAGATACCAAGAAAAATACCAACAAAAACAGTGTGCTCCCACTATGTATCTACTCAACCTGCAAAAGTTAGAAAGCTAGATAATACAATCCTGGCCACAGGTAGAGCTATGCAGAAGAGCCACCTGGCAGTGCTTAGTCAAAGAAGTAAACATGCACACTTTGACCTAGAAATTCCACCTGTGTGTAAACCAGGCGGTGCTTAAGCAGTTTCACAAGGGGACATGCACAGGGAAATTTATCCTCAGGTTCTTATAGAGTTGTCTGTGCTTACAGGGAGTTGATGGTTGTCAAGATGCCCACAGCTGCGAAAGTCAAAAGCTAAAAAAATAATAGATGCCAACCTGGATATATTAATAATCCCGTATCTATGATCACCTTCATAAGGTAGCTTCCCAACTTCTGTGTGGAAGTGAGTTTCTCCTTGGCCCTTACACTGTTGTGGAGACCACTAGGAGTTCAGCTTTGTGCAGGATCATCTGACCTGGACTTTTGGCAAGACCTGTACAGCCCTCACACATGCTCAGTTGCTACAGGACTTTTCAGACCAGTCCAGACAACAGTAGGCATCCATTCATTGTCTGCACTCTACAGATTCCTAGATGCACGACATTCATTACCATCAAATGCAGAATTTTCATCAAAAACTAATATATATATCATTCCAATCTGAATCAAGAAAATCGGAAATATCCCCAAATCCAAAGAGTGGATCCCCATTGTGATGCTACAAGTTGAAAATTCCACAGCTGACCTCATGGGATGGTTCACAGTCAAAAGACAGCTTCATGAAAAATATTACATGACCTTCCTGCTATGTGAAAAGTGGCATGTGAAGTACACATGCATGTCTTCCTCAGACATGGGTTCATTTGCAAGACACCTTGTGCAATTGAAAATACTCCAAAAGGGGAGAAATCAGAACCATGTCTCCAAAGTATTTCAGCAGAGACCAACTCCATCTGTCTATCTATCTCTCAGTGAGTGTGTGTGCTCTTGTGTGTGTTTGTGTGTCTTTGTTTGTGTTTGTACCATCACAGCTGATACTTCATTGCCCCCATTGGAAAACTGACTCAGATAATGCCATCTGCCAAACTCCTAAAAACCAAAGTTCTTGCTGATAGAATGAAACATTCCTTCCTGTTGGTTTGGATGTGTCCTTTAGGAATCACTGCTACATTTAGTATACTCAAATCATCACAGTAGATCAGGTGACAAAAACATATATATTTTAAAATAATAATAATATATTAATGGAAACAACAAATACAGGATAGAGTAACAACTGTGTTACTAAACAAGGTCAAGGACAATGGCAAACTATAGATTCAAACTTTGAAGAAAATAGTAATCAATGTAAATATTCCTGGGCTGCCTCAGCCCCGCCCAGGCACACAGCAACAGAATGGTTTTGCAAGCATCCTCAGGAGGGCAGGAGCCTTCTTTGCAGGACGAGAGGGAGGTTGAGGCTCGATCCACCCATCATTCTTTTGGGAGAGGCTCCTTTTCCTCAGCACAAAGTTGGATTTTTTGTGAGGATTCTTGGCATCAAATACGTTGGCCTCTGCTGGAATCCTCAGCTCTGGGGAGAGAGGGGTGTACAAAAAGAAGGTGGCACTCAGGAGGTGCTCCCTAGGACACGCCAACATCTGAGAGCCTGTGCCAGAAAAGGCCAGAGCCACACACCTGAGAGCTCTCCAATTCAGCACCAATACCAACAAAGACAGCCTCCACAGTCCTCCCTGAGGAAGAACTAGGCAGAGCACTTCAACAGACCTAATGTCTGTTCCTACCGAAGGCTTTGGACTCCAGAATATCTCAGGTCCTCTTGCATCTGCCAAAGCACACCACTAGGGTTTGCATCTGAAATCTCCCACAAAAGGCTCCTGTGCCGAAGATTCAGTCCCCACATGAGCCATCTTCATAGGTGGGTTTGGAGGGAAGCATTGGATGGTGAGTGCTCTGATGTCAACATGAAATTCTCATTCAAGATGAATACACTACTGGGGGGTGGGAGGGACTGGAAGAAAGGTTGAGCATGGTTGGAGTAAGACCTAAACAGGGTTGTACCCTGGGCAACAGTACCTTGTTCCTGTTGGCTCCACTGAATCCTCATTCTCCAAGGAGAGGTCCTCCCTCTCCATCTTTCTCTCTCTCCCTCTCTGCCAGCCTCGTTCTCTCTCTCCCAGTCTATGCCTTTGTGGCAAGGGCTGAGGAGCTCTCCACTGCCACACACTAGAGCTTTATGGACAGCCTCAGTGCACAACCAAAGAGAAAGCTATGGAACCCAGAGAAAAAAGGCCTAGGATTCCTCCTCTGAGTTATTTTCCTCAAGTATGGCCACAGTGAGGACAGGCTGACCAGCACGGATACCACGTTAGAGCCATGCTTCTGCGTTGGTGGAGCCCGCCTCCATGTGAACCAGGCTTCTGAGAATGGAGGCCACATTCCAAATACTGCCCTACTGAGAACAATGGTTCCAAAGACCAGCAAAGGGACTGCTTCCCTCCAACATGGTGTATGGCCCAGTGGTGCCATGACCCCGAGTGGGGGAATACAACAGCCGCTTCTCCTTCCTCTGAACATGTGTTTCCTGTCGCCCTCCTCTAACCTAGAGCCTGTTCTCCATCCCTTCTGGGTTGGATGTGGAGATCTCTGCTATGAATTTCTTAGGCTACCAAGGCCCCAGACAGACTTCCTCTTCCATAGACTCTACTAACCTAACAGTAGGTTAAGATAGGAGACAAGTGATGCTAGAACTCAAAGGGATGGTGGTCTTCAGGGTACATAGGCTGGGATAATGGCTGCTGTGGTGTTTGGCTCACAAAAACCAACCAACCAACCAACGAAAAAGCGCTGGCATTATTATCAGATGAGCTCTGTGGCTACGTGCTCAGGAAGCCCTCATCTGACTTTAGTTAGGGATCACAACCTGGCTATTGTGATCACTCCTTGCCTAGTGGACTCAGGTGCGTAAGACCATGGAATTTATGCAAAAACAGATGATTCAGGCTGTCTCCCAGGCTGTGTTTTCTTCCCAATTTCATCCTGTTACTGCTTGCTAGAATCCTGGCAATGCTCTGCCCAGGCAGTGGTTTTTTGGTCACACAGAAGGCTTTCAATAGTACTGCTTCAGTCCACAAAATGCCAGTTCCCTCTTTAGCCCATGCATTCCCATGTTCCTTTGAAACCACTCCTATCCCAGACCATGAAAACATACTGCTCCTGGAGAGAGGCTTTCCTCCTCACTCCTCAAAGATGTCAGCTTTGGATGCCTGTTCATGTCCAGGGGAGGGCACCTGGTGGGGAGCCGCAATATCCACCGGGGTATACCATTGGACCTCAAGACCTTCCACCAGCAGAAGTGCAGTTGGCTTTGTGCACGAACCCAACACACCTG
Source organism: Urocitellus parryii (assembly GCF_045843805.1). Taxonomy (NCBI): domain Eukaryota; kingdom Metazoa; phylum Chordata; class Mammalia; order Rodentia; family Sciuridae; genus Urocitellus; species Urocitellus parryii. Next base: position 64,909,258 of record NC_135548.1, read on the forward strand.
TTGGAGTGTTCTTGGGGGTCAGAGACTACTCTTTGTTGCTAAGAGTTGACCTGAGTCCACATCCTGACCCTTGCTCTCTGCTATCTGATTGTCTCACTTACTCTGACGGCGAGAGATGATTTGGCCCAGCTCATAATCCTCTGGATTCTCCTCAGTAAGGAAATGTGGGTCAAGGGCGCTGCGGATGACGACAGGAGCCCTATCGTGGCAGGTCACCTGGAGCAGCATGGGAGACAGGCCTTCAGGAAATGGGCCTTGAAGTGACTACTCAAGGACAGTGGGCAGGGGCATTGTGGAGGCACCTCCACTCTAAATACAAGGGCAACATCCATGACCCTACTACCCGAGGCTGACCTCCTGCTCATCGTGTGGGCTCTTCCCACAGGCTACTAGCCCAATCCTTGTACATAGGACTTCCTGGGCCTGCCATTGCTCTTTGTGGAGCTGCACTCCTCTCGGAGTGAAAGGACCCCACTACCTGCATACAGATGCAATCTCATCCCACAAGTTGGGAGGAATGGGACAATAGCCTCCAAGATCCCAGGTCTGCCCGAGGATGCAGGCGGCATTGGGAATGGCCTAGGCACAAAACCTAGAGGCTTTGGTCTGGATTGCCAGGGCCAAAAACAGACCCAGGAACATGACCACACACAGGAGAGCTGAAAGATAGCCACGAGAGCTCCTGGCCTCCAGAGGCTCAGTGCTGGCTGGGATGTAGGAGGCCACCTCATCCGGCAAGGGTGGTCATTGGGTTACCTGGACATTTAGTGTGCTTGCTCCACATCCATATCGACTCTGCAGAGAGACTCTCTCAGCTCCTTGTTCAAGGAACATGGAGAACCTCACACTGCTGTCCTCCTCCATAGACGTCAGCATCCCATACAAGGGAACCTGCAACCTAGTTCCTGTCCTATTCTCATCTGTCACCCATACCTGTCCCTGCCCTTCTGGACTGCATGCTGCCACCTGACACACAGACTCCCTCAGACATGGCAGTGGACAAGCTGCTGCACTCGCTCATCTCAGCTCCAGCCCTTCACACTGACCTCTCCCTTCTTGATTCCCATCTATCCTCCTGATCATCCAGAAGCTCCAAATTCAAGAGGGCATGAGTAGTCCATGGTATTGGACCAGTGTCTGCTCCCCACCCAGGTGTAAGCACCACGGGACACCCCTGCTCCCAGGCTTACCAGAACACTCTTGGCCATCTCTGGACTTTGTGTTTCTAAGTGGACACGAATTAAGCAGGTGTCTCCCACCTGCTTGTGGGAAAGCGGCCTGGAGGACTTGCAGGTTGATTCTGAGAACTGTGGGGGATGGAACATCAGCAAACCCAGAAACAGAAAGCCACCCCAGACTGTCAGTTGGCTCTATGGGCTTCCAGCAAATATGTCCAGGTGCTGAGGCTTCTTATTTCCTCAGGTCGGAGTGGAATGGCAGCACATGCACAGCTTGAATAAGGTAGGTGTTTACCTCCTTTCCCTTGACCTGGGGGCGTTTCCTCACCATGAAATATTGTATTCCCAGATTCATGGACAGACACACGAGTGAGTGGTCAGAGACCTTGATTTCTGCAGAGCGAAGTGGAGAGAATTGTTAGGTGGCACTCAAGGATTATACCACAAAACACCCACAACCCCTGAGAGTCTCCGCCAGGCCCATCACACTTTGGTATTTTGGGGCCAAGGCCCACTTTCTCTTGGCTGTCAGTTATCCTGAGCCCACTGTGGATCATGTCTCCCCACTGTCTGATTGTCCTACTTACTCTCATCCTCAGACATCATATACAGCAGCTCAAAGTTGTCCACATCCTCATGCTGCAACAAATTTTGGTCCAAGGCCCTGCGGATGAGGCTTGTCACCGTCTCCTGAAAGGTCACCTGGATCAGGGTGGGACAAATGTCATCAGAGAATGGCTTTTAGAAGAGCTACCCAGAAGACTGTGGTCAAACATTCAGGAGAAATCTCAGCTACATATACAAGGGCACAATCTTGTTATCCTGCTACCTGAGTGTGTCCTCCATATACCACCTGGGTTCTTGCAATGTGCTACTAGAACAATCCTGGTACAAATATCTGCCTGTACCTGCCATCTCCCCTCCCCCTGGGGAGCCACATTCCACTCATGTCAAAGGACCAAACTGCCTATGCACAGACACACTCTCATCTCACTGAGATGAGAGCAATGGGCCAGGGATCTGCGCACCAAGTGTGATCTGGGATGCAGGCTGCCTTTGTGGGTGGAAGAGGCAGATGCACTGAAAATTTGGGTCCTGACTGCCACGACACAAAACAGACTCAGATACAAGAGTGTGCACTTGAGTGCTTCATGATAGCTTTGAGAGGCCCTGGCCTCTGGAAGCTCGGTGCGGGTCTGGTTGTCATGATGTACTTGACTCAGCACTGGCAGTCACTGAACATGTCTCCTCTGCAGCTGGACACCTGCAGCATTAGCGTGTCTACTGCACATCCATAGAAATTCTGCCAAGAACCCCTTTAGCTCCGTATTTACATACATGCAAAGCCTAACATTCCGAAGCTTTGGCATGACCCCCCAGGTGATCCCGACCCCAAATTCCTACACCTAGTCATGCTAAGGAGGTTCTCTTCCCTGCCACCAGGAACACATCCCCTCCTACACATGTGACAAGTCACTGCCACCTCCTCTGCTCCAACTTCACTCATTGAGAATACCAAGTTCTAGGCACTGCAGCCTGCACCCTGGACATATCTCTGCCTTCATCTGTCCACAGCACTTCCGTCTGCACTTCTGGCCTGCAAAACCCACAATACACAGGCCCACTCACCACTGAAGCTGGGCATGCTGATGCTCTCCCTCCTCAGGTCAAGCCCTTAAGACGGACCTCTCTCTTCTTTATTTCCCACCATAGCCCTGGGGTTGGCTGTGTCTCCTGCCTTCCACTGTGTGGACACCCAGGAGGCAGCCCTGCTGTCGGGCTTACCGGGATGCGCTTTGTCTCCCTCAGGCTCTGTCCCTCTAGGAGGACGTGAACAACGCGGCTGTCTTCCACCTGCTCGCTGGAGTGAAGCAGTGAGGAGCTGCTACTCACAGCTGCTGGAGTCCTGGATGCCACTGCCACAGAAGGTTCCAAGAACTGTGGGGGATGACAACATCAGCAAAGCCCAGCAACTGCACCCCACCCAGCCTGGCAGTTGGCTCTGTGGGCATTCTACAACATCCATCCAGAACCTGAGGTTCTTGTCCCCTTGGAGGATGTGGAGTGGCACCAGGAGTAAAGACTGAAGAAGGTGGCTGTTTTGGGAACAAGAGATCCAGCACCTGCTGGGTGGGGATGAAATCCCAGGAGATTAACCCCATGTTGCTGCTGAAATGTAGGTTCCTCCCACAAATGACAGGCAGGAGCTCATTCCTAAGCTGGTCCTGCCTGTAAGGTTCAAGGCTCTGAACCCTGAAGGGCTCCTCCGTGTTCTGATCATTTTCACCCTGGGTTGGGACCAAGAATGGTGGGTTCAAAATGGAAATGGTGACAAACAGAAAAATGACTTGTGCCAATACACTAGAGTCAAAGCACAATGGGACAGTTCCCATCAGTACAAACACACACACACGCACACACACACACACACACACACACACACACACACACACAGAGTCAGAATAGGAGTCCTGGGCCATTCATCAGGGATCAGACTAGAGGGCCTGCTGGGCTCACCTGCCCTGTGCTACTCACTGTTACTCTTGAGCTCCTCTGCGACAATCGCCAGAGGCTCTGGCGTCTAAGATGAAGCCTCACCCAGTGTATCCACAAAAGGGCTAGTTGGCCCCCCTGAGATTCCTGGGAGCCTGAGGCTCGGCATTGTCTGCAACCACAGGAGAACATCCTTCTCCCTCCAGTGGCTCCAACCAAGTGAGCTCGGATGGCTTGGTCAGTGAAGTGGGTGCCTGGATACCAGGGTTCCATGTTCTGTTTGATCCATTGTCAAGGCAATGATGTCATTTCCTGTGCCCATACCTGAGCCTCTTTTCACATAAGACCACTTTCAACAGCCCTATGGGCTGCCGATTTCTCCTCCATGCCTACCCATCTCAGGTGCGCAGGTGTTCACCAACAACTACCCAAACATCCCCACCAGCATCTGCCCTGCTTGGTGCCACTAGAGTTCCAGCTTGGAGCCTTCAAAAATGCATTCACAACCAGTCCTTCCCTCTCAGCAGCTTTTGGACCCTGGTCCCATCATTGTGCAACTCATGGTGTGCCCAGTCTTTTCTGGAAAGTAGGGTAGCATCTAATCTCTAGGGTTTATTGTGTCTATTGGCCCATAACACCCTCTGTTCTCTCTGAAACCAGAGATGGGACTCACAGGTGGCTAAAGCACAAATGTAGAGATGGGATAATCACAAGAAAGGGAGAGACAAAGAATGCACCCTAACTCCATCAGGCCTGTGTCCCACACAGGGACATGGCCAATGTCCGTCCCATCGTGGCTGCAGTTCCCTCTCTACACCATGGCAAGTTGGAGGGGACTGAGATGCAGAGGCTGCTCCCCTCTGCCATACAACTTCCCAAGGCTTCTCCTAAGATTTCAAAAGGGCCAAGTGTGTCTAGTGTTGGGGTCTCACAGAGACTCCGAGGTACCACAGCATCCTGCTGCCCAGAACCGGTTCACCCCTCACCTCAAGGGGGCTCAGCCTCTGGATTCATGGGAATTGAAGTGGGTACAGGTGATGGGATATCACCTCCAAGACTGAGTTATGCCAAGTCCATGACCCCTGTCTGCATCCCTGTCTCCAGCACCACTCCCCCCTCTCTCTTTCCTCCTCAGAGCAAACAAATCCATTTAGCAAGTGTGTCCTGTGATAAAGACATGACGGTCACCCATCCTCTCATTACAAAAACACTGAGGCTTAGCCAACATGGATCCTACAGGGAACACAGGCATAAACTCAGACTCCGATCCTCCCAGCCGAGCCTCAGTGGAGCCTGGACTCCCAGCCTCCTGAGTCAAGGAAACAGAGGTTCCTAGCCGAGCCACCTTGGATGCAGCCGCACACAAACTGAACTCATCAATGCCCCTTGCTCTCAGTTGTGAGTAAGAGGGGAAGTGGTGTTTCACAACCCGGGACATCAAGTGCAGTCTCCAGGCTTTGGGGTGTGCCCTGGCCTCTGTCTATCTGCCCAGGCTCTCCAACCCACACTGGCCTCTTACCCAACCTCCTCCTAGGGCCAAACTCAATCCTGCCTCTCAATTTCTGCTGCCTTCCCCAACACACTGCTCCCCAAAATGAGCAGGGCTGGCTCTCGGTTATCATGCTGGTGCCAGCAGCAATGCCACCCCACTGACATAATTCTGAGTCCCAACCTAGGCACTCCAGCTGTCTTTGCCACACCTGGCCTGTTTGGGCTCTGGCTCTTGCTCTTTTCTTTCATGTGCATGTGTTTTGAGGTTTTGAGTTTCTCCCACTGCTGAACTGCAGCTGTGGCAGGGTAGAGCTCATGAGGGTGACATTCTGAGCCACATCCAATCCCATCAGGACTGTTCACTGGGGTGACTGCTGGAACACAGTGATGAGTGAACACATGGGAGGTGGTTGGACCCACCTTGCCTCTGAGTGGCTTCCTTTCAGGACAGGAATGTAGGCATGGGAGCCCCTGGCGTGGGATGCTTTGCACAAGGCGTGACCATGGGCTCTCTTTCCTGGCAAAAATGGCTCCACTCAGCATGGAGAGCACTGTCATTCCTGGTGGCTAACAACAGCCCTGGACCCCAGAAAGGAACCCACACTCAAGATTAACGTCTGAGTGTGCGTGTCCTCGAGGAAATGAGGTCTCCTGATCCCAGGTGCAAAGGGGTAAGTCCTCTAACTCCAGGGGCCATGAAGGGACATCTGAGTTTCCCTCGTCCTTCTTTCCCTCTCTAACTAACCACAGTTAGGACCCTGGCCTCATTCCCCAGTGAGGATCATTAGGCTCCATAAAGGACAGTCTCTAAGATGCTCAGTGGACCAACACCCTCTGCACAACCCATAACCCTATTCACCCAAGAGGCAAGAGGATTTCTATTCAGGAAAACCAGGAAAGGGAGAGCCTTTCTCAAGGACACAAGGACATTAGTGAGTGAGGGAGTGATTAATGGATGGAGAACTATTTCCAACACCAACTTCCAGGAGCATATATGGCCCCCTGGAGAATTCTGCAGTGTGTTGGTGATTAAGGAGAACGTGTGAATTCAGGGGTCACTAGGTCCTCTCAGCCATAAGGAGGGAAACTGCCATAAAGGAACTAGGACAAGGGTGCGAGGAATGCTCACTGGTGGGAGATCGGAAGGAAGGAAAGTGTACTCATTAGAAAAGTGTCGCCTGAAAATTCTTAGCCAGCCAAAAGTCGTGCGAACTTGTGTGGGAAAAGAGTCTTTGCACAGTGATGAAGCTAAGAGCTCACATGATGGAACACAGCATCAACTGGGACCAAATCCAATATCTGATATTCTTGTAGGAAGAGGAGAGTCTGGACCCAGACTGGGGGATACCGGATATGTGAGGTTGGAGCCAGGGCGGGATGCCCATATGGGAACCACAGATCGTGGGCAGCAATAGGAGAGTGGGCAAGGGCTGGGAGAGTTGGGGAGACAGTCCCCTTGAAACCTGGGAGGGATTATGGCACTGGGACAGCCCAACACCTACTGTGTGGAGCCTCTGGAGCTCAACGGAAGACACTTCCTCTGTTGTCGGCCACCCAGTTAACAGAGTTTGGTTGCAGCAGCCTAGGACCCAGCTGAAGGTCTGAGCATTTTGGCCATGCAGGTTGGATCTGGACCACAGACACCCTCATCAGAGATTGTAGGGTCTCAGCCCTGAGGCAAGACAGGCACTAAGTCAGGCCAGGTGGGGAAACGGATAGGCACACACTCTGGTGGCTGGTGCCTGTGTTACTGGGAGCACTTCTGATCGCAATTCCCTGATCTGCTGCCAACACAGGCTACAGAGGAGGGTACAGAAACACAGACCACGGATCTGCCCCACTCAGTGGGCCCAGGCCAAAACCACACCCAGCAGCCTCGTGCCATACCCAATGAGTCTCGAAGCGGCCCCTTCTTCCCATCCTGAGAGCTCTTCCCTTCCTCATGTGCCAATAGCTCCCTACTGTCACTGGCAATATCTACTCTGTGAGATGTCAACATCCGTGGGTACTGTTCTCTCATCCCAGGACAGTGTGGTCCCACACACCCTGGTGAAATGGGCCACCTGGAGGCTGGACCTGGAGGTTGTTGAGGCTGAATGGCAGCGGTGGTCCTCTGGCACTTAATATTATTTAAGTTAAAAAAAAAACAAAAACAAAAACAAAAAACGGGTCTTGGTGCTCAAAAATGTTTGATTTGCATATTCTCATCCCCTAACCCCAATATTTTCATTATTTCCTCACATATGAAATCTTACTAGCATAAAGGTAATTTCGTATTAAACAAAGTGGATTGAAATAACATTGGTAAAAATAATCAATCACCATACTTTCAATTTTTGTTCTGCTTTCCTATTAGAAACCACTTGGATACAAGAGAACAGAGGACAGACTCATGGAAATGCTTGAAATGACAAGAAGCTCCCACTCAAGCTCAGCATTCAGTCCTGGACAGGGTAAGACCAGGCCACTTTGACATCTGTGCCAAAGAGTCTACCAGACAGAATCCTCTGACTGATCCCTGACTGAGCCATAGGAACTGGCTAGAAAAGCCTTCACATCCTCAATACATTCTTCACGTCAGAATACTTGACAACCATTGATATCCATCTCTCGTTAACTTGCTCCCCAGCCAACCATTCTTCAACAAATTCAAAGGAGTAACTCATGCAAGCACACAGAAAGGGGTGTTCACTACACACATCCATGTGCGAAAAAGACAACTGGTATTTCTTGTTTGGGCTATTTCAAATGAAATCCCTTCTGCATGACCTCCACAAACCAAAGGAAAACATTTGTGAAATTCCCACGTAGAAGACAAGATACACTTGCCAAGGAGGCAGTGGCAAGAATTTTGACACTCCAAATGTAGAGTGTGTGTTTAGGAAGCAGTCACAGTTTCCATGAGAGAGTCCCATGAAATCAATTAGGAAGATCCATGCTCTAGCCCTACCATGCAAGTGATGTGACTTGAAAGAGTCACTTAGTCTTAGTAACCATCATCACTAACAACTAAGTCAATGAATAAAGGTCCTCAGGTGCCAAGCTACAAAATGTGGGATGAGCATGGATGAGGATGGGTGGGAGAAGTCTCCAACTCTAACACAATTAGGGAAGGATGTGCTGACCTCAAGTGGCTGGGGGGCTGGGATCCTGCCACAGAGGGGGATTCCAAACCTCACATCCCCTGACCCAGGCCAGAAGACCAGGTAGAGTCCAAGGACCCTGGGGTGGCCCAATGGCAATAAAGGTCAAAAGGAACTAAGGATCTGCCTGGTCCCTCAATCCCCTACTCTGAGCAGGGCTGCATGACGAGGCCAGAGGCCATCCACAGCAATCTGCCTTTACAGGAAAACAGGGACTGCAGGCTGCCTCTGGCTCACTGAATCAGGGTGGTGTTTTCATAAAGCAAGACCACTTCCTCACATTTGACCAGCAGCTCATGTGTTGACAGCACAATGACTGACTTGACTCAGGCCCTGATGAATGAAATAGAAAATTCATAGCAAACCCATCTTTAGCTCTTCCACATCATCAGGGGCTCTGATTCAATTCCGTCCAGAAAGGTGTCTGAAATGATTTCTAAACATGCTGGGGACTCACCTCTGTGTGGAACTTTTCAGGAAAAAGGGGATCAAATCTCATGAAGCAACTCTTCTCTCTTCTAGCCCATGGGCAATGCAAGGAACCTGCATGATACCAGAGGCTCACTTCTCTCTTCTCATGTCTTCTGGAAAGGATTCGTTAATGCTTCCTGCAAGGTGAAGCAGAAGCCTGCATCCCCAGCTGCACAGAAGTGTTTTAGGGCAGTGTCTCCCTTAAAACCCAAAAATAAAAAAAACAGGTCATTCAACAGGCACATGGATTCGAGTACATGTTCAATGATCCCTCCTCCCTGGAGCCTTCCACATGCCCATCTTCCACATTCACAGAGCAATGCTTGGCCATTCTCAAGACCAGGAGACCATGATGCTCATCACCAGGAAGTCAATAAGGAACATGAAGAGAGCAGCATGGATTGCAGAAGGTGGCACATCAAGGATCTTCAGCTCTGCTGCTAGAACACAAGAGCTTAACTTCAGTATTGACTTTTTGCCAACTACCAAGTACGATAGCAGTGTCAAGCCCAATATGCAGATATGCAAGTAGTAGGTGACACCCCGCATCCATTCACAAAAGTGGGCAACATCTGCATCAGAACAAGGAAGTATCTTACCCTTACTCATAAAAATCATCAGAAACAAAATAAAATGGATGCAAGACTTCTCATTTCACTATTAGGTAGCTGTTGGAATTCCCTATTAAATAATACCTCCTCCAAAATAAAAAGTATCTCAGACATGTGTCAACTATTCAATGGATGACATTTTAAAAACTATGGACTTTACTTAATATTTATGTATGCTATATCCCTGCCTAAGGCTCTATGAGAAAGGAGCACATAGAATTGGATCTTTGAAAATCTCACATTTGCTGATAAATATTACTGCTGATCTCAGGCATGGCGAAGTGAAAAGTGGGACTTTGGATATTCCAAGAATGCTATGTTGTGGGATTGGTGTCCCTGATTCATACATAGCATATGGTTTCTATGAAATCCAGTGAGGGAGCAGGAGTAACGAAGCTGATTGCACAGATGACCTCAGGGAATACTGACAGATAGGCCAAATGAAAAATATGCTCCAGCTAACCATTGGTATTTGGGCTTCTGATCCCAGTACTGTTTTTAAAAAAGGTGCAGACAGGCAGTGTTCATTAAAAACTGTCTACCATGTAAAAGTGGGTAATTTAAATGGCATCTAGTTACACATCTGATAGAATGGTCTGGCAACATATGAATTTCATTCTAACAACAACAACAACAACAAAACATAGAAAATGTGACATAAAGATAAAACCTTGTCTTCACCAGGATGCCTAAAAATAGGTTTTATTTGGCTCATGCCAATAAATATCTTTCAATAGAATTTCTGATTTCTGAATGAATCCATTCAACTTCATACTGCACAGATCACAAGGTTTTCTTTACAGAATATTCTCTTCTTCTTCTTAAAGCCTCACATAGAAAATGTCTCACAGGACATAGGAGGGGAATGACCCAAAGGATGAGAGAATGGCTGGAACCGTTCTCAAATGTGCCCATGTAGCCTAAAGTTTGAAGGCATCTAATTGTACTCTAAAACAATTATGAACCTATTCGATCCATTATTAATAAATATCACCACTTTACCACTTGAACCAAATCACAGAAAATTGGAAACAGATGATCATTGGCTTTGATACCTTTACTTCTGTTTCATTACTCAGAGTCGATCAACTCTATACTTCAAGTGACACAGATTTATTACAGAATGCCTAAGATCCTAAGGATCTATTTTAGCTCAGCCCATGGTATTGCTTCATTATTTTATTATTTTGTAAGTAATAAAATATAACTTCATGTTGGATGATATATTCAAGCCATGAATATATCATCCAACATTGTTCTTCCCAAAATATTAGCCCAATTTCTGAGCGCGCTCACTTACTGTTCAGGAATTTTACTAATTGTTTGAAGGTTCTAGAGGACCTGTTAGACTCCTAATGGACAAACCATACAACATACTCCAGAGAACGGACGAGTGCCATAAGAAGAAAATAAGGTCAGCCTACAGCAATGGGCAGCTGCCTGCCCTCGGCTGGGAGGAGCCCTGGCCATGGCACCAGGGCTGCTGGGCAGCAGAAGCCTCCACAGCCCTGCAGGGAGCCTGGAGCACAGCTCTGCCTAACCATGCTCAGCCCTGGACAGATGCACATGAGTTCCCATCCCAGGCTCGAGTGTGACAGTCCCAGGTGCATGCCTGTCATGCCAGCCACCAGGGAGGCTGAGGCAAGAGGAACGTTTGAGGTCAGCCTTGGCAACTTAGACCCCGAGGCAAAGGGGAAATACTTTTACAGGGGTCTCTGAGGGTGTAGCTCAGGTAGGTCACTTGCCTCACAGGCTCAAGGCCCTGGGTTCAATCCCCAGAACCCACGTACACACAAAAAGTGAACTTGGAATATTGTTTAAAATGATGGGTCAGGTACACACAAGGACTTCAATATGACCTCTCAGAGGAGCTCAATTTGAGATCAGACTGAACAAAAGACCACCTGGACCATTGACTCAGTGTCTGAAACCCTCTGTGAGCATGGGAAGCACTGCTGGCAAGACACCAGAGGGCCAAAGCACTTGTGCCCCCTGCAGGGGCGTCTCTTGTCTACCGCCAAAGACTGTTCCCCTCCTGGGGCAGCTGAGAGCAAGCTGGGCCTTGGAGCAAGGACTAGTGCTTTAGATATAGACTATGCAAGCAAGGGGCAATGTCTTTAATAAAACTAAAATTAAAAAGTCACATTGAAAAAATTTTAAAAAGAAGAAAATAAGGTCAAGTAGAGGAAGCCCATTTTCACAGGAAAAAATCCCCCAGTGAAAAGCATCAGAATAGATACCAAGAAAAATACCAACAAAAACAGTGTGCTCCCACTATGTATCTACTCAACCTGCAAAAGTTAGAAAGCTAGATAATACAATCCTGGCCACAGGTAGAGCTATGCAGAAGAGCCACCTGGCAGTGCTTAGTCAAAGAAGTAAACATGCACACTTTGACCTAGAAATTCCACCTGTGTGTAAACCAGGCGGTGCTTAAGCAGTTTCACAAGGGGACATGCACAGGGAAATTTATCCTCAGGTTCTTATAGAGTTGTCTGTGCTTACAGGGAGTTGATGGTTGTCAAGATGCCCACAGCTGCGAAAGTCAAAAGCTAAAAAAATAATAGATGCCAACCTGGATATATTAATAATCCCGTATCTATGATCACCTTCATAAGGTAGCTTCCCAACTTCTGTGTGGAAGTGTGTTTCTCCTTGGCCCTTACACTGTTGTGGAGACCACTAGGAGTTCAGCTTTGTGCAGGATCATCTGACCTGGACTTTTGGCAAGACCTGTACAGCCCTCACACATGCTCAGATGCTACAGGACTTTTCAGACCAGTCCAGACAACAGTAGGCATCCATTCATTGTCTGCACTCTACAGATTCCTAGATGCACGACATTCATTACCATCAAATGCAGAATTTTCATCAAAAACTAATATATATATCATTCCAATCTGAATCAAGAAAATCGGAAATATCCCCAAATCCAAAGAGTGGATCCCCATTGTGATGCTACAAGTTGAAAATTCCACAGCTGACCTCATGGGATGGTTCACAGTCAAAAGACAGCTGCATGAAAAATATTACATGACCTTCCTGCTATGTGAAAAGTGGCATGTGAAGTACACATGCATGTCTTCCTCAGACATGGGTTCATTTGCAAGACACCTTGTGCAATTGAAAATACTCCAAAAGGGGAGAAATCAGAACCATGTCTCCAAAGTATTTCAGCAGAGACCAACTCCATCTGTCTATCTATCTCTCAGTGAGTGTGTGTGCTCTTGTGTGTGTTTGTGTGTCTTTGTTTGTGTTTGTACCATCACAGCTGATACTTCATTGCCCCCATTGGAAAACTGACTCAGATAATGCCATCTGCCAAACTCCTAAAAACCAAAGTTCTTGCTGATAGAATGAAACATTCCTTCCTGTTGGTTTGGATGTGTCCTTTAGGAATCACTGCTACATTTAGTATACTCAAATCATCACAGTAGATCAGGTGACAAAAACATATATATTTTAAAATAATAATAATATATTAATGGAAACAACAAATACAGGATAGAGTAACAACTGTGTTACTAAACAAGGTCAAGGACAATGGCAAACTATAGATTCAAACTTTGAAGAAAATAGTAATCAATGTAAATATTCCTGGGCTGCCTCAGCCCCGCCCAGGCACACAGCAACAGAATGGTTTTGCAAGCATCCTCAGGAGGGCAGGAGCCTTCTTTGCAGGACGAGAGGGAGGTTGAGGCTCGATCCACCCATCATTCTTTTGGGAGAGGCTCCTTTTCCTCAGCACAAAGTTGGATTTTTTGTGAGGATTCTTGGCATCAAATACGTTGGCCTCTGCTGGAATCCTCAGCTCTGGGGAGAGAGGGGTGTACAAAAAGAAGGTGGCACTCAGGAGGTGCTCCCTAGGACACGCCAACATCTGAGAGCCTGTGCCAGAAAAGGCCAGAGCCACACACCTGAGAGCTCTCCAATTCAGCACCAATACCAACAAAGACAGCCTCCACAGTCCTCCCTGAGGAAGAACTAGGCAGAGCACTTCAACAGACCTAATGTCTGTTCCTACCGAAGGCTTTGGACTCCAGAATATCTCAGGTCCTCTTGCATCTGCCAAAGCACACCACTAGGGTTTGCATCTGAAATCTCCCACAAAAGGCTCCTGTGCCGAAGATTCAGTCCCCACATGAGCCATCTTCATAGGTGGGTTTGGAGGGAAGCATTGGATGGTGAGTGCTCTGATGTCAACATGAAATTCTCATTCAAGATGAATACACTACTGGGGGGTGGGAGGGACTGGAAGAAAGGTTGAGCATGGTTGGAGTAAGACCTAAACAGGGTTGTACCCTGGGCAACAGTACCTTGTTCCTGTTGGCTCCACTGAATCCTCATTCTCCAAGGAGAGGTCCTCCCTCTCCATCTTTCTCTCTCTCCCTCTCTGCCAGCCTCGTTCTCTCTCTCCCAGTCTATGCCTTTGTGGCAAGGGCTGAGGAGCTCTCCACTGCCACACACTAGAGCTTTATGGACAGCCTCAGTGCACAACCAAAGAGAAAGCTATGGAACCCAGAGAAAAAAGGCCTAGGATTCCTCCTCTGAGTTATTTTCCTCAAGTATGGCCACAGTGAGGACAGGCTGACCAGCGCGGATACCACGTTAGAGCCATGCTTCTGCGTTGGTGGAGCCCGCCTCCATGTGAACCAGGCTTCTGAGAATGGAGGCCACATTCCAAATACTGCCCTACTGAGAACAATGGTTCCAAAGACCAGCAAAGGGACTGCTTCCCTCCAACATGGTGTATGGCCCAGTGGTGCCATGACCCCGAGTGGGGGAATACAACAGCCGCTTCTCCTTCCTCTGAACATGTTTCCTGTCGCCCTCCTCTAACCTAGAGCCTGTTCTCCATCCCTTCTGGGTTGGATGTGGAGATCTCTGCTATGAATTTCTTAGGCTACCAAGGCCCCAGACAGACTTCCTCTTCCATAGACTCTACTAACCTAACAGTAGGTTAAGATAGGAGACAAGTGATGCTAGAACTCAAAGGGATGGTGGTCTTCAGGGTACATAGGCTGGGATAATGGCTGCTGTGGTGTTTGGCTCACAAAAACCAACCAACCAACCAACGAAAAAGCGCTGGCATTATTATCAGATGAGCTCTGTGGCTACGTGCTCAGGAAGCCCTCATCTGACTTTAGTTAGGGATCACAACCTGGCTATTGTGATCACTCCTTGCCTAGTGGACTCAGGTGCGTAAGACCATGGAATTTATGCAAAAACAGATGATTCAGGCTGTCTCCCAGGCTGTGTTTTCTTCCCAATTTCATCCTGTTACTGCTTGCTAGAATCCTGGCAATGCTCTGCCCAGGCAGTGGTTTTTTGGTCACACAGAAGGCTTTCAATAGTACTGCTTCAGTCCACAAAATGCCAGTTCCCTCTTTAGCCCATGCATTCCCATGTTCCTTTGAAACCACTCCTATCCCAGACCATGAAAACATACTGCTCCTGGAGAGAGGCTTTCCTCCTCACTCCTCAAAGATGTCAGCTTTGGATGCCTGTTCATGTCCAGGGGAGGGCACCTGGTGGGGAGCCGCAATATCCACCGGGGTATACCATTGGACCTCAAGACCTTCCACCAGCAGAAGTGCAGTTGGCTTTGTGCACGAACCCAACACACCTGTTGGAGTGTTCTTGGGGGTCAGAGACTACTCTTTGTTGCTAAGAGTTGACCTGAGTCCACATCCTGACCCTTGCTCTCTGCTATCTGATTGTCTCACTTACTCTGACGGCGAGAGATGATTTGGCCCAGCTCATAATCCTCTGGATTCTCCTCAGTAAGGAAGTGTAGGTCGAGGGCGCTGCGGATGACGACAGGAGCCCTATCGTGGCAGGTCACCTGGAGCAGCATGGGAGACAGGCCTTCAGGAAATGGGCCTTGAAGTGACTACTCAAGGACAGTGGGCAGGGGCATTCTGGAGGCACCTCCACTCTAAATACAAGGGCAACATCCATGACCCTACTACCCGAGGCTGACCTCCTGCTCATCGTGTGGGCTCTTCCCACAGGCTACTAGCCCAATCCTTGTACATAGGACTTCCTGGGCCTGCCATTGCTCTTTGTGGAGCTGCACTCCTCTCGGAGTGAAAGGACCCCACTACCTGCATACAGATGCAATCTCATCCCACAAGTTGGGAGGAATGGGACAATAGCCTCCAAGATCCCAGGTCTGCCCGAGGATGCAGGCGGCATTGGGAATGGCCTAGGCACAAAACCTAGAGGCTTTGGTCTGGATTGCCAGGGCCAAAAACAGACCCAGGAACATGACCACACACAGGAGAGCTGAAAGATAGCCACGAGAGCTCCTGGCCTCCAGAGGCTCAGTGCTGGCTGGGATGTAGGAGGGCACCTCATCCGGCAAGGGTGGTCATTGGGTTACCTGGACATTTAGTGTGCTTGCTCCACATCCATATCGACTCTGCAGAGAGACTCTCTCAGCTCCTTGTTCAAGGAACATGGAGAACCTCACACTGCTGTCCTCCTCCATAGACGTCAGCATCCCATACAAGGGAACCTGCAACCTAGTTCCTGTCCTATTCTCATCTGTCACCCATACCTGTCCCTGCCCTTCTGGACTGCATGCTGCCACCTGACACACAGACTCCCTCAGACATGGCAGTGGACAAGCTGCTGCACTCGCTCATCTCAGCTCCAGCCCTTCACACTGACCTCTCCCTTCTTGATTCCCATCTATCCTCCTGATCATCCAGAAGCTCCAAATTCAAGAGGGCATGAGTAGTCCATGGTATTGGACCAGTGTCTGCTCCCCACCCAGGTGTAAGCACCACGGGACACCCCTGCTCCCTGGCTTACCAGAACACTCTTGGCCATCTCTGGACTTTGTGTTTCTAAGTGGACACGAATTAAGCAGGTGTCTCCCACCTGCTTGTGGGAAAGCGGCCTGGAGGACTTGCAGGTTGATTCTGAGAACTGTGGGGGATGGAACATCAGCAAACCCAGAAACAGAAAGCCACCCCAGACTGTCAGTTGGCTCTATGGGCTTCCAGCAAATATGTCCAGGTGCTGAGGCTTCTTATTTCCTCAGGTCGGAGTGGAATGGCAGCACATGCACAGCTTGAATAAGGTAGGTGTTTACCTCCTTTCCCTTGACCTGGGGGCGTTTCCTCACGATGAAATATTGTATTCCCAGATTCATGGACAGACACACGAGTGAGTGGTCAGAGACCTTGATTTCTGCAGAGCGAAGTGGAGAGAATTGTTAGGTGGCACTCAAGGATTATACCACAAAACACCCACAACCCCTGAGAGTCTCCGCCAGGCCCATCACACTTTGGTATTTTGGGGCCAAGGCCCACTTTCTCTTGGCTGTCAGTTATCCTGAGCCCACTGTGGATCATGTCTCCCCACTGTCTGATTGTCCTACTTACTCTCATCCTCAGACATCATATACAGCAGCTCAAAGTTGTCCACATCCTCATGCTGCAACAAATTTTGGTCCAAGGCCCTGCGGATGAGGCTTGTCACCGTCTCCTGAAAGGTCACCTGGGTCAGGGTGGGACAAATGTCATCAGAGAATGGCTTTTAGAAGAGCTACCCAGAAGACTGTGGTCAAACATTCAGGAGAAATCTCAGCTACATATACAAGGGCACAATCTTGTTATCCTGCTACCTGAGTGTGTCCTCCATATACCACCTGGGTTCTTGCAATGTGCTACTAGAACAATCCTGGTACAAATATCTGCCTGTACCTGCCATCTCCCCTCCCCCTGGGGAGCCACATTCCACTCATGTCAAAGGACCAAACTGCCTATGCACAGACACACTCTCATCTCACTGAGATGAGAGCAATGGGCCAGGGATCTGCGCACCTAGTGTGATCTGGGATGCAGGCTGCCTTTGTGGGTGGAAGAGGCAGATGCACTGAAAACTTGGGTCCTGACTGCCACGACACAAAACAGACTCAGATACAAGAGTGTGCACTTGAGTGCTTCATGATAGCTTTGAGAGGCCCTGGCCTCTGGAAGCTCGGTGCGGGTCTGGTTGTCATGATGTACTTGACTCAGCACTGGCAGTCACTGAACATGTCTCCTCTGCAGCTGGACACCTGCAGCATTAGCGTGTCTACTGCACATCCATAGAAATTCTGCCAAGAACCCCTTTAGCTCCGTATTTACATACATGCAAAGCCTAACATTCCGAAGCTTTGGCATGACCCCCCAGGTGATCCCGACCCCAAATTCCTACACCTAGTCATGCTAAGGAGGTTCTCTTCCCTGCCACCAGGAATACATCCTCTCCTACACATGTGACAAGTCACTGCCACCTCCTCTGCTCCAACTTCACTCATTGAGAATACCAAGTTCTAGGCACTGCAGCCTGCACCCTGGACATATCTCTGCCTTCATCTGTCCACAGCACTTCCGTCTGCACTTCTGGCCTGCAAAACCCACAATACACAGGCCCACTCACCACTGAAGCTGGGCATGCTGATGCTCTCCCTCCTCAGGTCAAGCCCTTAAGACGGACCTCTCTCTTCTTTATTTCCCACCATAGCCCTGGGGTTGGCTGTGTCTCCTGCCTTCCACTGTGTGGACACCCAGGAGGCAGCCCTGCTGTCGGGCTTACCGGGATGCGCTTTGTCTCCCTCAGGCTCTGTCCCTCTAGGAGGACGTGAACAACGCGGCTGTCTTCCACCTGCTCGCTGGAGTGAAGCAGTGAGGAGCTGCTACTCACAGCTGCTGGGGTCCTGGATGCCACTGCCACAGAAGGTTCCAAGAACTGTGGGGGATGACAACATCAGCAAAGCCCAGCAACTGCACCCCACCCAGCCTGGCAGTTGGCTCTGTGGGCATTCTACAACATCCATCCAGAACCTGAGGTTCTTGTCCCCTTGGAGGATGTGGAGTGGCACCAGGAGTAAAGACTGAAGAAGGTGGCTGTTTTGGGAACAAGAGATCCAGCACCTGCTGGGTGGGGATGAAATCCCAGGAGATTAACCCCATGTTGCTGCTGAAATGTAGGTTCCTCCCACAAATGACAGGCAGGAGCTCATTCCTAAGCTGGTCCTGCCTGTAAGGTTCAAGGCTCTGAACCCTGAAGGGCTCCTCCGTGTTCTGATCATTTTCACCCTGGGTTGGGACAAAGAATGGTGGGTTCAAAATGGAAATGGTGACAAACAGAAAAATGACTTGTGCCAATACACTAGAGTCAAAGCACAATGGGACAGTTCCCATCAGTACAAACACACACACACACACACACACACACACACACACACACACACAGAGTCAGAATAGGAGTCCTGGGCCATTCATCAGGGATCAGACTAGAGGGCCTGCTGGGCTCACCTGCCCTGTGCTACTCACTGTTACTCTTGAGCTCCTCTGCGACAATCGCCAGAGGCTCTGGCGTCTAAGATGAAGCCTCACCCAGTGTATCCACAAAAGGGCTAGTTGGCCCCCCTGAGATTCCTGGGAGCCTGAGGCTTGGCATTGTCTGCAACCACAGGAGAACATCCTTCTCCCTCCAGTGGCTCCAAACAAGTGAGCTCGGATGGCTTGGTCAGTGAAGTGGGTGCCTGGATACCAGGGTTCCATGTTCTGTTTGATCCATTGTCAAGGCAATGATGTCATTTCCTGTGCCCATACCTGAGCCTCTTTCCACATAAGACCACTTTCAACAGCCCTATGGGCTGCCGATTTCTCCTCCATGCCTACCCATCTCAGGTGCGCAGGTGTTCACCAACAACTACCCAAACATCCCCACCAGCATCTGCCCTGCTTGGTGCCACTAGAGTTCCAGCTTGGAGCCTTCAAAAATGCATTCACAACCAGTCCTTCCCTCTCAGCAGCTTTTGGACCCTGGTCCCATCATTGTGCAACTCATGGTGTGCTCAGTCTTTTCTGGAAAGTAGGGTAGCATCTAATCTCTAGGTTTTATTGTGTCTATTGGCCCATAACACCCTCTGTTCTCTCTGAAACCAGAGATGGGACTCACAGGTGGCTAAAGCACAAATGTAGAGATGGGATAATCACAAGAAAGGGAGAGACAAAGAATGCACCCTAACTCAATCAGGCCTGTGTCCCACACAGGGACATGGCCAATGTCCGTCCCATCGTGGCTGCAGTTCCCTCTCTACACCATGGCAAGTTGGAGGGGACTGAGATGCAGAGGCTGCTCCCCTCTGCCATACAACTTCCCAAGGCTTCTCCTAAGATTTCAAAAGGGCCAAGTGTGTCTAGTGTTGGGGTCTCACAGAGACTCCGAGGTACCACAGCATCCTGCTGCCCAGAACCGGTTCACCCCTCACCTCAAGGGGGCTCAGCCTCTGGATTCATGGGAATTGAAGTGGGTACAGGTGATGGGATATCACCTCCAAGACTGAGTTATGCCAAGTCCATGACCCCTGTCTGCATCCCTGTCTCCAGCACCACTCCCCCCTCTCTCTTTCCTCCTCAGAGCAAACAAATCCATTTAGCAAGTGTGTCCTGTGATAAAGACATGACGGTCACCCATCCTCTCATTACAAAAACACTGAGGCTCAGCCAACATGGATCCTACAGGGAACACAGGCATAAACTCAGACTCCGATCCTCCCAGCCGAGCCTCAGTGGAGCCTGGACTCCCAGCCTCCTGAGTCAAGGAAACAGAGGTTCCTAGCCGAACCACCTTGGATGCAGCCGCACACAAACTGAACTCATCAATGCTCTCAGTTGTGAGTAAGAGGGGAAGTGGTGTTTCACAACCCGGGACATCAAGGGCAGTCTCCAGGCTTTGGGGTGTGCCCTGGCCTCTGTCTATCTGCCCAGGCTCTCCAACCCACACTGGCCTCTTACCCAACCTCCTCCTAGGGCCAAACTCAATCCTGCCTCTCAATTTCTGCTGCCTTCCCCAACACACTGCTCCCCAAAATGAGCAGGGCTGGCTCTCGGTTATCATGCTGGTGCCAGCAGCAATGCCACCCCACTGACATAATTCTGAGTCCCAACCTAGGCACTCCAGCTGTCTTTGCCACACCTGGCCTGTTTGGGCTCTGGCTCTTGCTTTTTTCTTTCATGTGCATGTGTTTTGAGGTTTTGAGTTTCTCCCACTGCAGAACTGCAGCTGTGGCAGGGTAGAGCTCATGAGGGTCACATTCTGAGCCACATCCAATCCCATCAGGACTGTTCACTGGGGTGACTGCTGGAACACAGTGATGAGTGAACACATGGGAGGTGGTTGGACCCACCTTGCCTCTGGGTGGCTTCCTTTCAGGACAGGAATGTAGGCATGGGAGCCCCTGGCGTGGGATGCTTTGCACAAGGCGTGACCATGGGCTCTCTTTCCTGGCAAAAATGGCTCCACTCAGCATGGAGAGCACTGTCATTCCTGGTGGCTAACAACAGCCCTGGACCCCAGAAAGGAACCCACACTCAAGATTAACGTCTGAGTGTGCGTGTCCTCGAGGAAATGAGGTCTCCTGATCCCAGGTGCAAAGGGGTAAGTCCTCTAACTCCAGGGGCCATGAAGGGACATCTGAGTTTCCCTTGTCCTTCTTTGCCTCTCTAACTAACCACAGTTAGGACCCTGGCCTCATTCCCCAGTGAGGATCATTAGGCTCCATAAAGGACAGTCTCTAAGATGCTCAGTGGACCAACACCCTCTGCACAACCCATAACCCTATTCACCCAAGAGGCAAGAGGATTTCTATTCAGGAAAACCAGGAAAGGGAGAGCCTTTCTCAAGGACACAAGGACATTAGTGAGTGAGGGAGTGATTAATGGATGGAGAACTATTTCCAACACCAACTTCCAGGAGCATATATGGCCCCCTGGAGAATTCTGCAGTGTGTTGGTGATTAAGGAGAACGTGTGAATTCAGGGGTCACTAGGTCCTCTCAGCCATAAGGAGGGAAACTGCCATAAAGGAACTAGGACAAGGGTGCGAGGAATGCTCACTGGTGGGAGATCGGAAGGAAGGAATGTGTACTCATTAGAAAAGTGTCGCCTGAAAATTCTTAGCCAGCCAAAAGTCGTGCGAACTTGTGTGGGAAAAGAGTCTTTGCACAGTGATGAAGCTAAGAGCTCACATGATGGAACACAGCATCAACTGGGACCTAATCCAATATCTGATATTCTTGTAGGAAGAGGAGAGTCTGGACCCAGATACCAGGGAGACTGGGGGATACCGGATATGTGAGGTTGGAGCCAGGGCGGGATGCCCATATGGGAACCACAGATCGTGGGCAGCAATAGGAGAGTGGGCAAGGGCTGGGAGAGTTGGGGAGACAGTCCCCTTGAAACCTGGGAGGGCTTATGGCACTGGGACAGCCCAACACCTACTGTGTGGAGCCTCTGGAGCTCAACGGAAGACACTTCCTCTGTTGTCGGCCACCCAGTTAACAGAGTTTGGTTGCAGCAGCCTAGGACCCAGCTGAAGGTCTGAGCATGTTGGCCATGCAGGTTGGATCTGGACCACAGACACCCTCATCAGAGATTGTAGGGTCTCAGCCCTGAGGGAAGACAGGCACTAAGTCAGGCCAGGTGGGGAAACGGATAGGCACACACTCTGGGGGCTGGTGCCTGTGTTACTGGGAGCACTTCTGATCGCAATTCCCTGATCTGCTGCCAACACAGGCTACAGAGGAGGGTACAGAAACACAGACCACGGATCTGCCCCACTCAGTGGGCCCAGGCCAACACCACACCCAGCAGCCTCGTGCCATACCCAATGAGTCTCGAAGCGGCCCCCTCTTCCCATCCTGAGAGCTCTTCCCTTCCTCATGTGCCAATAGCTCCCTACTGTCACTGGCAATATCTACTCTGTGAGATGTCAACATCCGTGGGTACTGTTCTCTAATCCCAGGACAGTGTGGTCCCACACACCCTGGTGAAATGGGCCACCTGGAGGCTGGACCTGGAGGTTGTTGAGGCTGAATGGCAGCGGTGGTCCTCTGGCACTTAATATTATTTAAGTTAAAAAAAAAACAAAAAACGGGTCTTGGTGCTCAAAAATGTTTGATTTGCATATTCTCATCCCCTAACCCCAATATTTTCATTATTTCCTCACATATGAAATCTTACTAGCATAAAGGTAATTTCGTATTAAACAAAGTGGATTGAAATAACATTGGTAAAAATAATCAATCACCATACTTTCAATTTTTGTTCTGCTTTCCTATTAGAAACCACTTGGATACAAGAGAACAGAGGACAGACTCATGGAAATGCTTGAAATGACAAGAAGCTCCCACTCAAGCTCAGCATTCAGTCCTGGACAGGGTAAGACCAGGCCACTTTGACATCTGTGCCAAAGAGTCTACCAGACAGAATCCTCTGACTGATCCCTGACTGAGCCATAGGAACTGGCTAGAAAAGCCTTCACATCCTCAATACATTCTTCACGTCAGAATACTTGACAACCATTGATATCCATCTCTCGTTAACTTGCTCCCCAGCCAACCATTCTTCAACAAATTCAAAGGAGTAACTCATGCAAGCACACAGAAAGGGGTGTTCACTACACACATCCATGTGCGAAAAAGACAACTGGTATTTCTTGTTTGGGCTATTTCAAATGAAATCCCTTCTGCATGACCTCCACAAACCAAAGGAAAATATTTGTGAAATTCCCACGTAGAAGACAAGATACACTTGCCAAGGAGGCAGTGGCAAGAATTTTGACACTCCAAATGTAGAGTGTGTGTTTAGGAAGCAGTCACAGTTTCCATGAGAGAGTCCCATGAAATCAATTAGGAAGATCCATGCTCTAGCCCTACCATGCAAGTGATGTGACTTGAAAGAGTCACTTAGTCTTAGTAACCATCATCACTAACAAGTAAGTCAATGAATAAAGGTCCTCAGGTGCCAAGCTACAAAATGTGGGATGAGCATGGATGAGGATGGGTGGGAGAAGTCTCCAACTCTAACACAATTAGGGAAGGATGTGCTGACCTCAATTGGCTGGGGGGGCTGGGATCCTGCCACAGAGGGGGATTCCAAACCTCACATCCCCTGACCCAGGCCAGAAGACCAGGTAGAGTCCAAGGACCCTGGGGTGGCCCAATGGCAATAAAGGTCAAAAGGAACTAGGGATCTGCCTGGTCCCTCAATCCCCTACTCTGAGCAGGGCTGCATGACGAGGCCAGAGGCCATCCACAGCAATCTGCCTTTACAGGAAAACAGGGACTGCAGGCTGCCTCTGGCTCACTGAATCAGGGTGGTGTTTTCATAAAGCAAGACCACTTCCTCACATTTGACCAGCAGCTCATGTGTTGACAGCACAATGACTGACTTGACTCAGGCCCTGATGAATGAAATAGAAAATTCATAGCAAACCCATCTTTAGCTCTTCCACATCATCAGGGGCTCTGATTCAATTCCGTCCAGAAAGGTGTCTGAAATGATTTCTAAACATGCTGGGGACTCACCTCTGTGTGGAACTTTTCAGGAAAAAGGGGATCAAATCTCATGAAGCAACTCTTCTCTCTTCTAGCCCATGGGCAATGCAAGGAACCTGCATGATACCAGAGGCTCACTTCTCTCTTCTCGTGTCTTCTGGAAAGGATTCGTTAATGCTTCCTGAAAGGTGAAGCAGAAGCCTGCATCCCCAGCTGCACAGAAGTGTTTTAGGGCAGTGTCTCCCTTAAAACCCAAAAATAAAAAAACAGGTCATTCAACAGGCACATGGATTCGAGTACATGTTCAATGATCCCTCCTCCCTGGAGCCTTCCACATGCCCATCTTCCACATTCACAGAGCAATGCTTGGCCATTCTCAAGACCAGGAGACCATGATGCTCATCACCAGGAAGTCAATAAGGAACATGAAGAGAGCAGCATGGATTGCAGAAGGTGGCACATCAAGGATCTTCAGCTCTGCTGCTAGAACACAAGAGCTTAACTTCAGTATTGACTTTTTGCCAACTACCAAGTACGATAGCAGTGTCAAGCCCAATACGCAGATATGCAAGTAGTAGGTGACACCCCGCATCCATTCACAAAAGTGGGCAACATCTGCATCAGAACAAGGAAGTATCTTACCCTTACTCATAAAAATCATCAGAAACAAAATAAAATGGATGCAAGACTTCTCATTTCACTATTAGGTAGCTGTTGGAATTCCCTATTAAATAATACCTCCTCCAAAATAAAAAGTATCTCAGACATGTGTCAACTATTCAATGGATGACATTTTAAAAACTATGGACTTTACTTAATATTTATGTATGCTATATCCCTGCCTAAGGCTCTATGAGAAAGGAGCACATAGAATTGGATCTTTGAAAATCTCACATTTGCTGATAAATATTACTGCTGATCTCAGGCATGGCGAAGTGAAAAGTGGGACTTTGGATATTCCAAGAATGCTATGTTGTGGGATTGGTGTCCCTGATTCATACATAGCATATGGTTTCTATGAAATCCAGTGAGGGAGCAGGAGTAACGAAGCTGATTGCACAGATGACCTGAGGGAATACTGACAGATAGGCCAAATGAAAAATATGCTCCAGCTAACCATTGGTATTTGGGCTTCTGATCCCAGTCCTGTTTTTAAAAAAGGTGCAGACAGGCAGTGTTCATTAAAAACTGTCTACCATGTAAAAGTGGGTAATTTAAATGGCATCTAGTTACACATCTGATAGAATGGTCTGGCAACATATGAATTTCATTCTAACAACAACAACAACAACAAAACATAGAAAATGAGACATAAAGATAAAACCTTGTCTTCACCAGGATGCCTAAAAATAGGTTTTATTTGGCTCATGCCAATAAATACCTTTCAATAGAATTTCTGATTTCTGAATGAATCCATTCAACTTCATACTGCACAGATCACAAGGTTTTCTTTACAGAATATTCTCTTCTTCTTCTTAAAGCCTCACATAGAAAATGTCTCACAGGACATAGGAGGGGAATGACCCAAAGGATGAGAGAATGGCTGGAACCGTTCTCAAATGTGCCCATGTAGCCTAAAGTTTGAAGGCATCTAATTGTACTCTAAAACAATTATGAACCTATTCGATCCATTATTAATAAATATCACCACTTTACCACTTGAACCAAATCACAGAAAATTGGAAACAGATGATCATTGGCTTTGATACCTTTACTTCTGTTTCATTACTCAGAGTCGATCAACTCTATACTTCAAGTGACACAGATTTATTACAGAATGCCTAAGATCCTAAGGATCTACTTTAGCTCAGCCCATGGTATTGCTTCATTATTTTATTATTTTGTAAGTAATAAAATATAACTTCATGTTGGATGATATATTCAAGCCATGAATATATCATCCAACATTGTTCTTCCCAAAATATTAGCCCAATTTCTGCGCGCGCTCACTTACTGTTCAGGAATTTTACTAATTGTTTGAAGGTTCTAGAGGACCTGTTAGACTCCTAATGGACAAACCATACAACATACTCCAGAGAACGGACGAGTGCCATAAGAAGAAAATAAGGTCAGCCTACAGCAATGGGCAGCTGCCTGCCCTCGGCTGGGCGGAGCCCTGGCCGTGGCACCAGGGCTGCTGGGCAGCAGAAGCCTCCACAGCCCTGCAGGGAGCCTGGAGCACAGCTCTGCCTAACCATGCTCAGCCCTGGACAGATGCACATGAGTTCCCATCACAGGCTCGAGTGTGACAGTCCCAGGTGCATGCCTGTCATGCCAGCCACCAGGGAGGCTGAGGCAAGAGGAACGTTTGAGGTCAGCCTTGGCAACTTAGACCCCGAGGCAAAGGGGAAATACTTTTACAGGGGTCTCTGAGGGTGTAGCTCAGGTAGGTCACTTGCCTCACAGGCTCAAGGCCCTGGGTTCAATCCCCAGAACCCACGTACACACAAAAAGTGAACTTGGAATATTGTTTAAAATGATGGGTCAGGTACACACAAGGACTTCAATATGACCTCTCAGAGGAGCTCAATTTGAGATCAGACTGAACAAAAGACCACCTGGACCATTGACTCAGTGTCTGAAACCCTCTGTGAGCATGGGAAGCACTGCTGGCAAGACACCAGAGGGCCAAAGCACTTGTGCCCCCTGCAGGGGCGTCTCTTGTCTACCGCCAAAGACTGTTCCCCTCCTGGGGCAGCTGAGAGCAAGCTGGGCCTTGGAGCAAGGACTAGTGCTTTAGATATAGACTATGCAAGCAAGGGGCAATGTCTTTAATAAAACTAAAATTAAAAAGTCACATTGAAAAAATTTTAAAAAGAAGAAAATAAGGTCAAGTAGAGGAAGCCCATTTTCACAGGAAAAAATCCCCCAGTGAAAAGCATCAGAATAGATACCAAGAAAAATACCAACAAACACAGTGTGCTCCCACTATGTATCTACTCAACATGCAAAAGTTAGAAAGCTAGATAATACAATCCTGGCCACAGGTAGAGCTATGCAGAAGAGCCACCTGGCAGTGCTTAGTCAAAGAAGTAAACATGCACACTTTGACCTAGAAATTCCACCTGTGTGTAAACCAGGCGGTGCTTAAGCAGTTTCACAAGGGGACATGCACAGGGAAATGTATCCTCAGGTTCTTATAGAGTTGTCTGTGCTTACAGGGAGTTGATGGTTGTCAAGATGCCCACAGCTGCGAAAGTCAAAAGCTAAAAAAATAATAGATGCCAACCTGGATATATTAATAATCCCGTATCTATGATCACCTTCATAAGGGAGCTTCCCAACTTCTGTGTGGAAGTGTGTTTCTCCTTGGCCCTTACACTGTTGTGGAGACCACTAGGAGTTCAGCTTTGTGCAGGATCATCTGACCTGGACTTTTGGCAAGACCTGTACAGCCCTCACACATGCTCAGATGCTACAGGACTTTTCAGACCAGTCCAGACAACAGTAGGCATCCATTCATTGTCTCCACTCTACAGATTCCTAGATGCACGACATTCATTACCATCAAATGCAGAATTTTCATCAAAAACTAATATATATATATCATTCCAATCTGAATCAAGAAAATCGGAAATATCCCCAAATCCAAAGAGTGGATCCCCATTGTGATGCTACAAGTTGAAAATTCCACAGCTGACCTCATGGGATGGTTCACAGTCAAAAGACAGCTGCATGAAAAATATTACATGACCTTCCTGCTATGTGAAAAGTGGCATGTGAAGTACACATGCATGTCTTCCTCAGACATGGGTTCATTTGCAAGACACCTTGTGCAATTGAAAATACTCCAAAAGGGGAGAAATCAGAACCATGTCTCCAAAGTATTTCAGCAGAGACCAACTCCATCTGTCTTTCTATCTCTCAGTGAGTGTGTGTGCTCTTGTGTGTGTTTGTGTGTCTTTGTTTGTGTTTGTACCATCACAGCTGATACTTCATTGCCCCCATTGGAAAACTGACTCAGATAATGCCATCTGCCAAACTCCTAAAAACCAAAGTTCTTGCTGATAGAATGAAACATTCCTTCCTGTTGGTTTGGATGTGTCCTTTAGGAATGACTGCTACATTTAGTATACTCAAATCATCACAGTAGATCAGGTAACAAAAACATATATATTTTAAAATAATAATAATATATTAATGGAAACAACAAATACAGGATAGAGTAACAACTGTGTTACTAAACAAGGTCAAGGACAATGGCAAACTATAGATTCAAACTTTGAAGAAAATAGTAATCAATGTAAATATTCCTGGGCTGCCTCAGCCCCGCCCAGGCACACAGCAACAGAATGGTTTTGCAAGCATCCTCAGGAGGGCATGAGCCTTCTTTGCAGGACAAGAGGGAGGTTGAGGCTCAATCCACCCATCATTCTTTTGGGAGAGGCTCCTTTTCCTCAGCACAAAGTTGGATTTTTTGTGAGGATTCTTGGCATCAAATACGTTGGCCTCTGCTGGAATCCTCAGCTCTGGGGAGAGAGGGGTGTACAAAAAGAAGGTGGCACTCAGGAGGTGCTCCCTAGGACACGCCAACATCTGAGAGCCTGTGCCAGAAAAGGCCAGAGCCACACACCTGAGAGCTCTCCAATTCAGCACCAATACCAACAAAGACAGCCTCCACAGTCCTCCCTGAGGAAGAACTAGGCAGAGCACTTCAACAGACCTAATGTCTGTTCCTACCGAAGGCTTTGGACTCCAGAATATCTCAGGTCCTCTTGCATCTGCCAAAGCACACCACTAGGGTTTGCATCTGAAATCTCCCACAAAAGGCTCCTGCGCCGAAGATTCAGTCCCCACATGAGCCATCTTCATAGGTGGGTTTGGAGGGAAGCATTGGATGGTGAGTGCTCTGATGTCAACATGAAATTCTCATTCAAGATGAATACACTACTGGGGGGTGGGAGGGACTGGAAGAAAGGTTGAGCATGGTTGGAGTAAGACCTAAACAGGGTTGTGCCCTGGGCAACAGTACCTTGTTCCTGTTGGCTCCACTGAATCCTCATTCTCCAAGGAGAGGTCCTCCCTCTCCATCTTTCTCTCTCTCCCTCTCTGCCAGCCTCGTTCTCTCTCTCCCAGTCTATGCCTTTGTGGCAAGGGCTGAGGAGCTCTCCACTGCCACACACTAGAGCTTTATGGACAGCCTCAGTGCACAACCAAAGAGAAAGCTATGAAACCCAGAGAAAAAAGGCCTAGGATTCCTCCTCTGAGTTATTTTCCTCAAGTATGGCCACAGTGAGGACAGGCTGACCAGCACGGATACCACGTTAGAGCCATGCTTCTGCGTTGGTGGAGCCCGCCTCCATGTGAACCAGGCTTCTGAGAATGGAGGCCACATTCCAAATACTGCCCTACTGAGAACAATGGTTCCAAAGACCAGCAAAGGGACTGCTTCCCTCCAACATGGTGTATGGCCCAGTGGTGCCATGACCCCGAGTGGGGGAATACAACAGCCGCTTCTCCTTCCTCTGAACATGTGTTTCCTGTCGCCCTCCTCTAACATAGAGCCTGTTCTCCATCCCTTCTGGGTTGGATGTGGAGATCTCTGCTATGAATTTCTTAGGCTACCAAGGCCCCAGACAGACTTCCTCTTCCATAGACTCTACTAACCTAACAGTAGGTTAAGATAGGAGACAAGTGATCCTAGAACTCATAGGGATGGTGGTCTTCAGGGTACATAGGCTGGGATAATGGCTGCTGTGGTGTTTGGCTCACAAAAACCAACCAACCAACCAACGAAAAAGCGCTGGCATTATTATCAGATGAGCTCTGTGGCTACGTGCTCAGGAAGCCCTCATCTGACTTTAGTTAGGGATCACAACCTGGCTATTGTGATCACTCCTTGCCTAGTGGACTCAGGTGCGTAAGACCATGGAATTTATGCAAAAACAGATGATTCAGGCTGTCTCCCAGGCTGTGTTTTCTTCCCAATTTCATCCTGTTACTGCTTGCTAGAATCCTGGCAATGCTCTGCCCAGGCAGTGGTTTTTTGGTCACACAGAAGGCTTTCAATAGTACTGCTTCAGTCCACAAAATGCCAGTTCCCTCTTTAGCCCATGCATTCCCATGTTCCTTTGAAACCACTCCTATCCCAGACCATGAAAACATACTGCTCCTGGAGAGAGGCTTTCCTCCTCACTCCTCAAAGATGTCAGCTTTGGATGCCTGTTCATGTCCAGGGGAGGGCACCTGGTGGGGAGCCGCAATATCCACCGGGGTATACCATTGGACCTCAAGACCTTCCACCAGCAGAAGTGCAGTTGGCTTTGTGCACGAACCCAACACACCTGTTGGAGTGTTCTTGGGGGTCAGAGACTACTCTTTGTTGCTAAGAGTTGACCTGAGTCCACATCCTGACCCTTGCTCTCTGCTATCTGATTGTCTCACTTACTCTGACGGCGAGAGATGATTTGGCCCAGCTCATAATCCTCTGGATTCTCCTCAGTAAGGAAGTGTAGGTCGAGGGCGCTGCGGATGACGACAGGAGCCCTATCGTGGCAGGTCACCTGGAGCAGCATGGGAGACAGGCCTTCAGGAAATGGGCCTTGAAGTGACTACTCAAGGACAGTGGGCAGGGGCATTCTGGAGGCACCTCCACTCTAAATACAAGGGCAACATCCATGACCCTACTACCCGAGGCTGACCTCCTGCTCATCGTGTGGGCTCTTCCCACAGGCTACTAGCCCAATCCTTGTACATAGGACTTCCTGGGCCTGCCATTGCTCTTTGTGGAGCTGCACTCCTCTCGGAGTGAAAGGACCCCACTACCTGCATACAGATGCAATCTCATCCCACAAGTTGGGAGGAATGGGACAATAGCCTCCAAGATCCCAGGTCTGCCCGAGGATGCAGGCGGCATTGGGAATGGCCTAGGCACAAAACCTAGAGGCTTTGGTCTGGATTGCCAGGGCCAAAAACAGACCCAGGAACATGACCACACACAGGAGAGCTGAAAGATAGCCACGAGAGCTCCTGGCCTCCAGAGGCTCAGTGCTGGCTGGGATGTAGGAGGGCACCTCATCCGGCAAGGGTGGTCATTGGGTTACCTGGACATTTAGTGTGCTTGCTCCACATCCATATCGACTCTGCAGAGAGACTCTCTCAGCTCCTTGTTCAAGGAACATGGAGAACCTCACACTGCTGTCCTCCTCCATAGACGTCAGCATCCCATACAAGGGAACCTGCAACCTAGTTCCTGTCCTATTCTCATCTGTCACCCATACCTGTCCCTGCCCTTCTGGACTGCATGCTGCCACCTGACACACAGACTCCCTCAGACATGGCAGTGGACAAGCTGCTGCACTCGCTCATCTCAGCTCCAGCCCTTCACACTGACCTCTCCCTTCTTGATTCCCATCTATCCTCCTGATCATCCAGAAGCTCCAAATTCAAGAGGGCATGAGTAGTCCATGGTATTGGACCAGTGTCTGCTCCCCACCCAGGTGTAAGCACCACGGGACACCCCTGCTCCCAGGCTTACCAGAACACTCTTGGCCATCTCTGGACTTTGTGTTTCTAAGTGGACACGAATTAAGCAGGTGTCTCCCACCTGCTTGTGGGAAAGCGGCCTGGAGGACTTGCAGGTTGATTCTGAGAACTGTGGGGGATGGAACATCAGCAAACCCAGAAACAGAAAGCCACCCCAGACTGTCAGTTGGCTCTATGGGCTTCCAGCAAATATGTCCAGGTGCTGAGGCTTCTTATTTCCTCAGGTCGGAGTGGAATGGCAGCACATGCACAGCTTGAATAAGGTAGGTGTTTACCTCCTTTCCCTTGACCTGGGGGCGTTTCCTCACGATGAAATATTGTATTCCCAGATTCATGGACAGACACACGAGTGAGTGGTCAGAGACCTTGATTTCTGCAGAGCGAAGTGGAGAGAATTGTTAGGTGGCACTCAAGGATTATACCACAAAACACCCACAACCCCTGAGAGTCTCCGCCAGGCCCATCACACTTTGGTATTTTGGGGCCAAGGCCCACTTTCTCTTGGCTGTCAGTTATCCTGAGCCCACTGTGGATCATGTCTCCCCACTGTCTGATTGTCCTACTTACTCTCATCCTCAGACATCATATACAGCAGCTCAAAGTTGTCCACATCCTCATGCTGCAACAAATTTTGGTCCAAGGCCCTGCGGATGAGGCTTGTCACCGTCTCCTGAAAGGTCACCTGGGTCAGGGTGGGACAAATGTCATCAGAGAATGGCTTTTAGAAGAGCTACCCAGAAGACTGTGGTCAAACATTCAGGAGAAATCTCAGCTACATATACAAGGGCACAATCTTGTTATCCTGCTACCTGAGTGTGTCCTCCATATACCACCTGGGTTCTTGCAATGTGCTACTAGAACAATCCTGGTACAAATATCTGCCTGTACCTGCCATCTCCCCTCCCCCTGGGGAGCCACATTCCACTCATGTCAAAGGACCAAACTGCCTATGCACAGACACACTCTCATCTCACTGAGATGAGAGCAATGGGCCAGGGATCTGCGCACCAAGTGTGATCTGGGATGCAGGCTGCCTTTGTGGGTGGAAGAGGCAGATGCACTGAAAACTTGGGTCCTGACTGCCACGACACAAAACAGACTCAGATACAAGAGTGTGCACTTGAGTGCTTCATGATAGCTTTGAGAGGCCCTGGCCTCTGGAAGCTCGGTGCGGGTCTGGTTGTCATGATGTACTTGACTCAGCACTGGCAGTCACTGAACATGTCTCCTCTGCAGCTGGACACCTGCAGCATTAGCGTGTCTACTGCACATCCATAGAAATTCTGCCAAGAACCCCTTTAGCTCCGTATTTACATACATGCAAAGCCTAACATTCCGAAGCTTTGGCATGACCCCCCAGGTGATCCCGACCCCAAATTCCTACACCTAGTCATGCTAAGGAGGTTCTCTTCCCTGCCACCAGGAACACATCCCCTCCTACACATGTGACAAGTCACTGCCACCTCCTCTGCTCCAACTTCACTCATTGAGAATACCAAGTTCTAGGCACTGCAGCCTGCACCCTGGACATATCTCTGC
Organism: Urocitellus parryii; assembly: GCF_045843805.1. Classification (NCBI taxonomy): domain Eukaryota; kingdom Metazoa; phylum Chordata; class Mammalia; order Rodentia; family Sciuridae; genus Urocitellus; species Urocitellus parryii. Next base: position 64,942,013 of record NC_135548.1, read on the forward strand.
CTTCATCTGTCCACAGCACTTCCGTCTGCACTTCTGGCCTGCAAAACCCACAATACACAGGCCCACTCACCACTGAAGCTGGGCATGCTGATGCTCTCCCTCCTCAGGTCAAGCCCTTAAGACGGACCTCTCTCTTCTTTATTTCCCACCATAGCCCTGGGGTTGGCTGTGTCTCCTGCCTTCCACTGTGTGGACACCCAGGAGGCAGCCCTGCTGTCGGGCTTACCGGGATGCGCTTTGTCTCCCTCAGGCTCTGTCCCTCTAGGAGGACGTGAACAACGCGGCTGTCTTCCACCTGCTCGCTGGAGTGAAGCAGTGAGGAGCTGCTACTCACAGCTGCTGGGGTCCTGGATGCCACTGCCACAGAAGGTTCCAAGAACTGTGGGGGATGACAACATCAGCAAAGCCCAGCAACTGCACCCCACCCAGCCTGGCAGTTGGCTCTGTGGGCATTCTACAACATCCATCCAGAACCTGAGGTTCTTGTCCCCTTGGAGGATGTGGAGTGGCACCAGGAGTAAAGACTGAAGAAGGTGGCTGTTTTGGGAACAAGAGATCCAGCACCTGCTGGGTGGGGATGAAATCCCAGGAGATTAACCCCATGTTGCTGCTGAAATGTAGGTTCCTCCCACAAATGACAGGCAGGAGCTCATTCCTAAGCTGGTCCTGCCTGTAAGGTTCAAGGCTCTGAACCCTGAAGGGCTCCTCCGTGTTCTGATCATTTTCACCCTGGGTTGGGACCAAGAATGGTGGGTTCAAAATGGAAATGGTGACAAACAGAAAAATGACTTGTGCCAATACACTAGAGTCAAAGCACAATGGGACAGTTCCCATCAGTACAAACACACACACACACACACACACACACACACACACACACACACACACACACAGAGTCAGAAGAGGAGTCCTGGGCCATTCATCAGGGATCAGACTAGAGGGCCTGCTGGGCTCACCTGCCCTGTGCTACTCACTGTTACTCTTGAGCTCCTCTGCGACAATCGCCAGAGGCTCTGGCGTCTAAGATGAAGCCTCACCCAGTGTATCCACAAAAGGGCTAGTTGGCCCCCCTGAGATTCCTGGGAGCCTGAGGCTCGGCATTGTCTGCAACCACAGGAGAACATCCTTCTCCCTCCAGTGGCTCCAACCAAGTGAGCTCGGATGGCTTGGTCAGTGAAGTGGGTGCCTGGATACCAGGGTTCCATGTTCTGTTTGATCCATTGTCAAGGCAATGATGTCATTTCCTGTGCCCATACCTGAGCCTCTTTTCACATAAGACCACTTTCAACAGCCCTATGGGCTGCCGATTTCTCCTCCATGCCTACCCATCTCAGGTGCGCAGGTGTTCACCAACAACTACCCAAACATCCCCACCAGCATCTGCCCTGCTTGGTGCCACTAGAGTTCCAGCTTGGAGCCTTCAAAAATGCATTCACAACCAGTCCTTCCCTCTCAGCAGCTTTTGGACCCTGGTCCCATCATTGTGCAACTCATGGTGTGCCCAGTCTTTTCTGGAAAGTAGGGTAGCATCTAATCTCTAGGGTTTATTGTGTCTATTGGCCCATAACACCCTCTGTTCTCTCTGAAACCAGAGATGGGACTCACAGGTGGCTAAAGCACAAATGTAGAGATGGGATAATCACAAGAAAGGGAGAGACAAAGAATGCACCCTAACTCAATCAGGCCTGTGTCCCACACAGGGACATGGCCAATGTCCGTCCCATCGTGGCTGCAGTTCCCTCTCTACACCATGGCAAGTTGGAGGGGACTGAGATGCAGAGGCTGCTCCCCTCTGCCATACAACTTCCCAAGGCTTCTCCTAAGATTTCAAAAGGGCCAAGTGTGTCTAGTGTTGGGGTCTCACAGAGACTCCGAGGTACCACAGCATCCTGCTGCCCAGAACCGGTTCACCCCTCACCTCAAGGGGGCTCAGCCTCTGGATTCATGGGAATTGAAGTGGGTACAGGTGATGGGATATCACCTCCAAGACTGAGTTATGCCAAGTCCATGACCCCTGTCTGCATCCCTGTCTCCAGCACCACTCCCCCCTCTCTCTTTCCTCCTCAGAGCAAACAAATCCATTTAGCAAGTGTGTCCTGTGATAAAGACATGACGGTCACCCATCCTCTCATTACAAAAACACTGAGGCTCAGCCAACATGGATCCTACAGGGAACACAGGCATAAACTCAGACTCCGATCCTCCCAGCCGAGCCTCAGTGGAGCCTGGACTCCCAGCCTCCTGAGTCAAGGAAACAGAGGTTCCTAGCCGAGCCACCTTGGATGCAGCCGCACACAAACTGAACTCATCAATGCTCTCAGTTGTGAGTAAGAGGGGAAGTGGTGTTTCACAACCCTGGACATCAAGTGCAGTCTCCAGGCTTTGGGGTGTGCCCTGGCCTCTGTCTATCTGCCCAGGCTCTCCAACCCACACTGGCCTCTTACCCAACCTCCTCCTAGGGCCAAACTCAATCCTGCCTCTCAATTTCTGCTGCCTTCCCCAACACACTGCTCCCCAAAATGAGCAGGGCTGGCTCTCGGTTATCATGCTGGTGCCAGCAGCAATGCCACCCCACTGACATAATTCTGAGTCCCAACCTAGGCACTCCAGCTGTCTTTGCCACACCTGGCCTGTTTGGGCTCTGGCTCTTGCTCTTTTCTTTCATGTGCATGTGTTTTGAGGTTTTGAGTTTCTCCCACTGCAGAACTGCAGCTGTGGCAGGGTAGAGCTCATGAGGGTGACATTCTGAGCCACATCCAATCCCATCAGGACTGTTCACTGGGGTGACTGCTGGAACACAGTGATGAGTGAACACATGGGAGGTGGTTGGACCCACCTTGCCTCTGGGTGGCTTCCTTTCAGGACAGGAATGTAGGCATGGGAGCCCCTGGCGTGGGATGCTTTGCACAAGGCGTGACCATGGGCTCTCTTTCCTGGCAAAAATGGCTCCACTCAGCATGGAGAGCACTGTCATTCCTGGTGGCTAACAACAGCCCTGGACCCCAGAAAGGAACCCACACTCAAGATTAATGTCTGAGTGTGTGTGTCCTCGAGGAAATGAGGTCTTCTGATCCCAGGTGCAAAGGGGTAAGTCCTCTAACTCCAGGGGCCATGAAGGGACATCTGAGTTTCCCTTGTCCTTCTTTGCCTCTCTAACTAACCACAGTTAGGACCCTGGCCTCATTCCCCAGTGAGGATCATTAGGCTCCATAAAGGACAGTCTCTAAGATGCTCAGTGGACCAACACCCTCTGCACAACCCATAACCCATTCACCCAAGAGGCAAGAGGATTTCTATTCAGGAAAACCAGGAAAGGGAGAGCCTTTCTCAAGGACACAAGGACATTAGTGAGTGAGGGAGTGATTAATGGATGGAGAACTATTTCCAACACCAACTTCCAGGAGCATATATGGCCCCCTGGAGAATTCTGCAGTGTGTTGGTGATTAAGGAGAACGTGTGAATTCAGGGGTCACTAGGTCCTCTCAGCCATAAGGAGGGAAACTGCCATAAAGGAACTAGGACAAGGGTGCGAGGAATGCTCACTGGTGGGAGATCGGAAGGAAGGAATGTGTACTCATTAGAAAAGTGTCGCCTGAAAATTCTTAGCCAGCCAAAAGTCGTGCGAACTTGTGTGGGAAAAGAGTCTTTGCACAGTGATGAAGCTAAGAGCTCACATGATGGAACACAGCATCAACTGGGACCAAATCCAATATCTGATATTCTTGTAGGAAGAGGAGAGTCTGGACCCAGATACCAGGGAGACTGGGGGATACCGGATATGTGAGGTTGGAGCCAGGGCGGGATGCCCATATGGGAACCACAGATCGTGGGCAGCAACAGGAGAGTGGGCAAGGGCTGGGAGAGTTGGGGAGACAGTCCCCTTGAAACCTGGGAGGGATTATGGCACTGGTACAGCACAACACCTACTGTGTTGAGCCTCTGGAGCTCAACGGAAGACACTTCCTCTGTTGTCGGCCACCCAGTTAACAGAGTTTGGTTGCAGCAGCCTAGGACCCAGCTGAAGGTCTGAGCATGTTGGCCATGCAGGTTGGATCTGGACCACAGACACCCTCATCAGAGATTGTAGGGTCTCAGCCCTGAGGCAAGACAGGCACTAAGTCAGGCCAGGTGGGGAAACGGATAGGCACACACTCTGGGGGCTGGTGCCTGTGTTACTGGGAGCACTTCTGATCGCAATTCCCTGATCTGCTGCCAACACAGGCTACAGAGGAGGGTACAGAAACACAGACCACGGATCTGCCCCACTCAGTGGGCCCAGGCCAACACCACACCCAGCAGCCTCGTGCCATACCCAATGAGTCTCGAAGCGGCCCCCTCTTCCCATCCTGAGAGCTCTTCCCTTCCTCATGTGCCAATAGCTCCCTACTGTCACTGGCAATATCTACTCTGTGAGATGTCAACATCCGTGGGTACTGTTCTCTCATCCCAGGACAGTGTGGTCCCACACACCCTGGTGAAATGGGCCACCTGGAGGCTGGACCTGGAGGTTGTTGAGGCTGAATGGCAGCGGTGGTCCTCTGGCACTTAATATTATTTAAGTTAAAAAAAAACAAAAACAAAAACAAAAAACGGGTCTTGGTGCTCAAAAATGTTTGATTTGCATATTCTCATCCCCTAACCCCAATATTTTCATTATTTCCTCACATATGAAATCTTACTAGCATAAAGGTAATTTCGTATTAAACAAAGTGGATTGAAATAACATTGGTAAAAATAATCAATCACCATACTTTCAATTTTTGTTCTGCTTTCCTATTAGAAACCACTTGGATACAAGAGAACAGAGGACAGACTCATGGAAATGCTTGAAATGACAAGAAGCTCCCACTCAAGCTCAGCATTCAGTCCTGGACAGGGTAAGACCAGGCCACTTTGACATCTGTGCCAAAGAGTCTACCAGACAGAATCCTCTGACTGATCCCTGACTGAGCCATAGGAACTGGCTAGAAAAGCCTTCACATCCTCAATACATTCTTCACGTCAGAATACTTGACAACCATTGATATCCATCTCTCGTTAACTTGCTCCCCAGCCAACCATTCTTCAACAAATTCAAAGGAGTAACTCATGCAAGCACACAGAAAGGGGTGTTCACTACACACATCCATGTGCGAAAAAGACAACTGGTATTTCTTGTTTGGGCTATTTCAAATGAAATCCCTTCTGCATGACCTCCACAAACCAAAGGAAAATATTTGTGAAATTCCCACGTAGAAGACAAGATACACTTGCCAAGGAGGCAGTGGCAAGAATTTTGACACTCCAAATGTAGAGTGTGTGTTTAGGAAGCAGTCACAGTTTCCATGAGAGAGTCCCATGAAATCAATTAGGAAGATCCATGCTCTAGCCCTACCATGCAAGTGATGTGACTTGAAAGAGTCACTTAGTCTTAGTAACCATCATCACTAACAACTAAGTCAATGAATAAAGGTCCTCAGGTGCCAAGCTACAAAATGTGGGATGAGCATGGATGAGGATGGGTGGGAGAAGTCTCCAACTCTAACACAATTAGGGAAGGATGTGCTGACCTCAAGTGGCTGGGGGGGCTGGGATCCTGCCACAGAGGGGGATTCCAAACCTCACATCCCCTGACCCAGGCCAGAAGACCAGGTAGAGTCCAAGGACCCTGGGGTGGCCCAATGGCAATAAAGGTCAAAAGGAACTAGGGATCTGCCTGGTCCCTCAATCCCCTACTCTGAGCAGGGCTGCATGACGAGGCCAGAGGCCATCCACAGCAATCTGCCTTTACAGGAAAACAGGGACTGCAGGCTGCCTCTGGCTCACTGAATCAGGGTGGTGTTTTCATAAAGCAAGACCACTTCCTCACATTTGACCAGCAGCTCATGTGTTGACAGCACAATGACTGACTTGACTCAGGCCCTGATGAATGAAATAGAAAATTCATAGCAAACCCATCTTTAGCTCTTCCACATCATCAGGGGCTCTGATTCAATTCCGTCCAGAAAGGTGTCTGAAATGATTTCTAAACATGCTGGGGACTCACCTCTGTGTGGAACTTTTCAGGAAAAAGGGGATCAAATCTCATGAAGCAACTCTTCTCTCTTCTAGCCCATGGGCAATGCAAGGAACCTGCATGATACCAGAGGCTCACTTCTCTCTTCTCATGTCTTCTGGAAAGGATTCGTTAATGCTTCCTGCAAGGTGAAGCAGAAGCCTGCATCCCCAGCTGCACAGAAGTGTTTTAGGGCAGTGTCTCCCTTAAAACCCAAAAATAAAAAAAAAACAGGTCATTCAACAGGCACATGGATTCGAGTACATGTTCAATGATCCCTCCTCCCTGGAGCCTTCCACATGCCCATCTTCCACATTCACAGAGCAATGCTTGGCCATTCTCAAGACCAGGAGACCATGATGCTCATCACCAGGAAGTCAATAAGGAACATGAAGAGAGCAGCATGGATTGCAGAAGGTGGCACATCAAGGATCTTCAGCTCTGCTGCTAGAACACAAGAGCTTAACTTCAGTATTGACTTTTTGCCAACTACCAAGTACGATAGCAGTGTCAAGCCCAATATGCAGATATGCAAGTAGTAGGTGACACCCCGCATCCATTCACAAAAGTGGGCAACATCTGCATCAGAACAAGGAAGTATCTTACCCTTACTCATAAAAATCATCAGAAACAAAATAAAATGGATGCAAGACTTCTCATTTCACTATTAGGTAGCTGTTGGAATTCCCTATTAAATAATACCTCCTCCAAAATAAAAAGTATCTCAGACATGTGTCAACTATTCAATGGATGACATTTTAAAAACTATGGACTTTACTTAATATTTATGTATGCTATATCCCTGCCTAAGGCTCTATGAGAAAGGAGCACATAGAATTGGATCTTTGAAAATCTCACATTTGCTGATAAATATTACTGCTGATCTCAGGCATGGCAAAGTGAAAAGTGGGACTTTGGATATTCCAAGAATGCTATGTTGTGGGATTGGTGTCCCTGATTCATACATAGCATATGGTTTCTATGAAATCCAGTGAGGGAGCAGGAGTAACGAAGCTGATTGCACAGATGACCTCAGGGAATACTGACAGATAGGCCAAATGAAAAATATGCTCCAGCTAACCATTGGTATTTGGGCTTCTGATCCCAGACCTGTTTTTAAAAAAGGTGCAGACAGGCAGTGTTCATTAAAAACTGTCTACCATGTAAAAGTGGGTAATTTAAATGGCATCAAGTTACACATCTGATAGAATGGTCTGGCAACATATGAATTTCATTCTAACAACAACAACAACAACAAAACATAGAAAATGAGACATAAAGATAAAACCTTGTCTTCACCAGGATGCCTAAAAATAGGTTTTATTTGGCTCATGCAAATAAATATCTTTCAATAGAATTTCTGATTTCTGAATGAATCCATTCAACTTCATACTGCACAGATCACAAGGTTTTCTTTACAGAATATTCTCTTCTTCTTCTTAAAGCCTCACATAGAAAATGTCTCACAGGACATAGGAGGGGAATGACCCAAAGGATGAGAGAATGGCTGGAACCGTTCTCAAATGTGCCCATGTAGCCTAAAGTTTGAAGGCATCTAATTGTACTCTAAAACAATTGTGAACCTATTCGATCCATTATTAATAAATATCACCATTTTACCACTTGAACCAAATCACAGAAAATTGGAAACAGATGATCATTGGCTTTGATACCTTTACTTCTGTTTCATTACTCAGAGTCGATCAACTCTATACTTCAAGTGACACAGATTTATTACAGAATGCCTAAGATCCTAAGGATCTATTTTAGCTCAGCCCATAGTATTGCTTCATTATTTTATTATTTTGTAAGTAATAAAATATAACTTCATGTTGGATGATATATTCAAGCCATGAATATATCATCCAACATTGTTCTTCCCAAAATATTAGCCCAATTTCTGCGCGCGCTCACTTACTGTTCAGGAATTTTACTAATTGTTTGAAGGTTCTAGAGGACCTGTTAGACTCCTAATGGACAAACCATACAACATACTCCAGAAAACGGACGAGTGCCATAAGAAGAAAATAAGGTCAGCCTACAGCAATGGGCAGCTGCCTGCCCTCGGCTGGGAGGAGCCCTGGCCATGGCACCAGGGCTGCTGGGCAGCAGAAGCCTCCACAGCCCTGCAGGGAGCCTGGAGCACAGCTCTGCCTAACCATGCTCAGCCCTGGACAGATGCACATGAGTTCCCATCACAGGCTCGAGTGTGACAGTCCCAGGTGCATGCCTGTCATGCCAGCCACCAGGGAGGCTGAGGCAAGAGGAACGTTTGAGGTCAGCCTTGGCAACTTAGACCCCGAGGCAAAGGGGAAATACTTTTACAGGGGTCTCTGAGGGTTTAGCTCAGGTAGGTCACTTGCCTCACAGGCTCAAGGCCCTGGGTTCAATCCCCAGAACCCACGTACACACAAAAAGTGAACTTGGAATATTGTTTAAAATGATGGGTCAGGAACACACAAGGACTTCAATATGACCTCTCAGAGGAGCTCAATTTGAGATCAGACTGAACAAAAGACCACCTGGACCATTGACTCAGTGTCTGAAACCCTCTGTGAGCATGGGAAGCACTGCTGGCAAGACACCAGAGGGCCAAAGCACTTGTGCCCAATGCAGGGGCGTCTCTTGTCTACTGCCAAAGACTGTTCCCCTCCTGGGGCAGCTGAGAGCAAGCTGGGCCTTGGAGCAAGGACTAGTGCTTTAGATATAGACTATGCAAGCAAGGGGCAATGTCTTTAATAAAACTAAAATTAAAAAGTCACATTGAAAAAATTTTAAAAAGAAGAAAATAAGGTCAAGTAGAGGAAGCCCATTTTCACAGGAAAAAATCCCCCACTGAAAAGCATCAGAATAGATACCAAGAAAAATACCAACAAAAACAGTGTGCTCCCACTATGTATCTACTCAACCTGAAAAGTTAGAAAGCTAGATAATACAATCCTGGCCACAGGTAGAGCTATGCAGAAGAGCCACCTGGCAGTGCTTAGTCAAAGAAGTAAACATGCACACTTTGACCTAGAAATTCCACCTGTGTGTAAACCAGGCGGTGCTTAAGCAGTTTCACAAGGGGACATGCACAGGGAAATTTATCCTCAGGTTCTTATAGAGTTGTCTGTGCTTACAGGGAGTTGATGGTTGTCAAGATGCCCACAGCTGCGAAAGTCAAAAGCTAAAAAAATAATAGATGCCAACCTGGATATATTAATAATCCCGTATCTATGATCACCTTCATAAGGTAGCTTCCCAACTTCTGTGTGGAAGTGTGTTTCTCCTTGGCCCTTACACTGTTGTGGAGACCACTAGGAGTTCAGCTTTGTGCAGGATCATCTGACCTGGACTTTTGGCAAGACCTGTACAGCCCTCACACATGCTCAGATGCTACAGGACTTTTCAGACCAGTCCAGACAACAGTAGGCATCCATTCATTGTCTGCACTCTACAGATTCCTAGATGCACGACATTCATTACCATCAAATGCAGAATTTTCATCAAAAACTAATATATATATCATTCCAATCTGAATCAAGAAAATCGGAAATATCCCCAAATCCAAAGAGTGGATCCCCATTGTGATGCTACAAGTTGAAAATTCCACAGCTGACCTCATGGGATGGTTCACAGTCAAAAGACAGCTGCATGAAAAATATTACATGACCTTCCTGCTATGGGAAAAGTGGCATGTGAAGTACACATGCATGTCTTCCTCAGACATGGGTTCATTTGCAAGACACCTTGTGCAATTGAAAATACTCCAAAAGGGGAGAAATCAGAACCATGTCTCCAAAGTATTTCAGCAGAGACCAACTCCATCTGTCTATCTATCTCTCAGTGAGTGTGTGTGCTCTTGTGTGTGTTTGTGTGTCTTTGTTTGTGTTTGTACCATCATAGCTGATACTTCATTGCCCCCATTGGAAAACTGACTCAGATAATGCCATCTGCCAAACTCCTAAAAACCAAAGTTCTTGCTGATAGAATGAAACATTCCTTCCTGTTGGTTTGGATGTGTCCTTTAGGAATCACTGCTACATTTAGTATACTCAAATCATCACAGTAGATCAGGTAACAAAAACATATATATTTTAAAATAATAATATATTAATGGAAACAACAAATACAGGATAGAGTAACAACTGTGTTACTAAACAAGGTCAAGGACAATGGCAAACTATAGATTCAAACTTTGAAGAAAATAGTAATCAATGTAAATATTCCTGGGCTGCCTCAGCCCCGCCAAGGCACACAGCAACAGAATGGTTTTGCAAGCATCCTCAGGAGGGCAGGAGCCTTCTTTGCAGGACGAGAGGGAGGTTGAGGCTCGATCCACCCATCATTCTTTTGGGAGAGGCTCCTTTTCCTCAGCACAAAGTTGGATTTTTTGTGAGGATTCTTGGCATCAAATACGTTGGCCTCTGCTGGAATCCTCAGCTCTGGGGAGAGAGGGGTGTACAAAAAGAAGGTGGCACTCAGGAGGTGCTCCCTAGGACACGCCAACATCTGAGAGCCTGTGCCAGAAAAGGCCAGAGCCACACACCTGAGAGCTCTCCAATTCAGCACCAATACCAACAAAGACAGCCTCCACAGTCCTCCCTGAGGAAGAACTAGGCAGAGCACTTCAACAGACCTAATGTCTGTTCCTACGGAAGGCTTTGGACTCCAGAATATCTCAGGTCCTCTTGCATCTGCCAAAGTGCACCACTAGGGTTTGCATCTGAAATCTCCCACAAAAGGTTCCTGTGCCGAAGATTCAGTCCCCACATGAGCCATCTTCATAGGTGGGTTTGGAGGGAAGCACTGGATGGTGAGTGCTCTGATGTCAACATGAAATTCTCATTCAAGATGAATACACTACTGGGGGGTGGGAGGGACTGGAAGAAAGGTTGAGCATGGTTGGAGTAAGACCTAAACAGGGTTGTGCCCTGGGCAACAGTACCTTGTTCCTGTTGGCTCCACTGAATCCTCATTCTCCAAGGAGAGGTCCTCCCTCTCCATCTTTCTCTCTCTCCCTCTCTGCCAGCCTCGTTCTCTCTCTCCCAGTCTATGCCTTTGTGGCAAGGGCTGAGGAGCTCTCCACTGCCACACACTAGAGCTTTATGGACAGCCTCAGTGCACAACCAAAGAGAAAGCTATGAAACCCAGAGAAAAAAGGCCTAGGATTCCTCCTCTGAGTTATTTTCCTCAAGTATGGCCACAGTGAGGACAGGCTGACCAGCACGGATACCACGTTAGAGCCATGCTTCTGCGTTGGTGGAGCCCGCCTCCATGTGAACCAGGCTTCTGAGAATGGAGGCCACATTCCAAATACTGCCCTACTGAGAACAATGGTTCCAAAGACCAGCAAAGGGACTGCTTCCCTCCAACATGGTGTATGGCCCAGTGGTGCCATGACCCCGAGTGAGGGAATACAACAGCCGCTTCTCCTTCCTCTGAACATGTGTTTCCTGTCGCCCTCCTCTAACCTAGAGCCTGTTCTCCATCCCTTCTGGGTTGGATGTGGAGATCTCTGCTATGAATTTCTTAGGCTACCAAGGCCCCAGACAGACTTCCTCTTCCATAGACTCTACTAACCTAACAGTAGGTTAAGATAGGAGACAAGTGATCCTAGAACTCATAGGGATGGTGGTCTTCAGGGTACATAGGCTGGGATAATGGCTGCTGTGGTGTTTGGCTCACAAAAACCAACCAACCAACCAACGAAAAAGCGCTGGCATTATTATCAGATGAGCTCTGTGGCTACGTGCTCAGGAAGCCCTCATCTGACTTTAGTTAGGGATCACAACCTGGCTATTGTGATCACTCCTTGCCTAGTGGACTCAGGTGCGTAAGACCATGGAATTTATGCAAAAACAGATGATTCAGGCTGTCTCCCAGGCTGTGTTTTCTTCCCAATTTCATCCTGTTACTGCTTGCTAGAATCCTGGCAATGCTCTGCCCAGGCAGAGGTTTTTTGGTCACACAGAAGGCTTTCAATAGTACTGCTTCAGTCCACAAAATGCCAGTTCCCTCTTTAGCCCATGCATTCCCATGTTCCTTTGAAACCACTCCTATCCCAGACCATGAAAACATACTGCTCCTGGAGAGAGGCTTTCCTCCTCACTCCTCAAAGATGTCAGCTTTGTTTTTTTTTTTTTTTTTTTTTTTTTTTTTATTGGTCGTTCATAACATTACATAGTTCATAATACATCATATTACACAGTTTGATTCACGTGGATTATGAACTCCCCCTTTTACCCCATATACAAATTGCTGTATCATATCAGTTTCCCTTCCATTGCTTGACATATTGCCTTTCTAGTGTCTGATGTATTCTGCTGTCTGTCCTATTCTCTACTATCCCCCCACCCCTCCCCTCCCCTCCCCTCCCCTCCCCTTTTCTTTCTCTACCCCTTCTACTGTAAAACATTTCTTCCATTTGTATTATCTTGTCTTGCCCCTCCTTTCCTCTTATATGACATTTTGTATAACCCTGAGGATCGCCTTCCATTTCCATGCAATTTCCCTTCTCACTCCCTTTCCTCAAAGATGTCAGCTTTGGATGCCTGTTCATGTCCAGGGGAGGGCACCTGGTGGGGAGCCGCAATATCCACCGGGGTATACCATTGGACCTCAAGACCTTCCACCAGCAGAAGTGCAGTTGGCTTTGTGCACGAACCCAACACACCTGTTGGAGTGTTCTTGGGGGTCAGAGACTACTCTTTGTTGCTAAGAGTTGACCTGAGTCCACATCCTGACCCTTGCTCTCTGCTATCTGATTGTCTCACTTACTCTGACGGCGAGAGATGATTTGGCCCAGCTCATAATCCTCTGGATTCTCCTCAGTAAGGAAGTGTAGGTCGAGGGCGCTGCGGATGACGACAGGAGCCCTATCGTGGCAGGTCACCTGGAGCAGCATGGGAGACAGGCCTTCAGGAAATGGGCCTTGAAGTGACTACTCAAGGACAGTGGGCAGGGGCATTCTGGAGGCACCTCCACTCTAAATACAAGGGCAACATCCATGACCCTACTACCCGAGGCTGACCTCCTGCTCATCGTGTGGGCTCTTCCCACAGGCTACTAGCCCAATCCTTGTACATAGGACTTCCTGGGCCTGCCATTGCTCTTTGTGGAGCTGCACTCCTCTCGGAGTGAAAGGACCCCACTACCTGCATACAGATGCAATCTCATCCCACAAGTTGGGAGGAATGGGACAATAGCCTCCAAGATCCCAGGTCTGCCCGAGGATGCAGGCGGCATTGGGAATGGCCTAGGCACAAAACCTAGAGGCTTTGGTCTGGATTGCCAGGGCCAAAAACAGACCCAGGAACATGACCACACACAGGAGAGCTGAAAGATAGCCACGAGAGCTCCTGGCCTCCAGAGGCTCAGTGCTGGCTGGGATGTAGGAGGCCACCTCATCCGGCAAGGGTGGTCATTGGGTTACCTGGACATTTAGTGTGCTTGCTCCACATCCATATCGACTCTGCAGAGAGACTCTCTCAGCTCCTTGTTCAAGGAACATGGAGAACCTCACACTGCTGTCCTCCTCCATAGACGTCAGCATCCCATACAAGGGAACCTGCAACCTAGTTCCTGTCCTATTCTCATCTGTCACCCATACCTGTCCCTGCCCTTCTGGACTGCATGCTGCCACCTGACACACAGACTCCCTCAGACATGGCAGTGGACAAGCTGCTGCACTCGCTCATCTCAGCTCCAGCCCTTCACACTGACCTCTCCCTTCTTGATTCCCATCTATCCTCCTGATCATCCAGAAGCTCCAAATTCAAGAGGGTATGAGTAGTCCATGGTATTGGACCAGTGTCTGCTCCCCACCCAGGTGTAAGCACCACGGGACACCCCTGCTCCCAGGCTTACCAGAACACTCTTGGCCATCTCTGGACTTTGTGTTTCTAAGTGGACACGAATTAAGCAGGTGTCTCCCACCTGCTTGTGGGAAAGCGGCCTGGAGGACTTGCAGGTTGATTCTGAGAACTGTGGGGGATGGAACATCAGCAAACCCAGAAACAGAAAGCCACCCCAGACTGTCAGTTGGCTCTATGGGCTTCCAGCAAATATGTCCAGGTGCTGAGGCTTCTTATTTCCTCAGGTCGGAGTGGAATGGCAGCACATGCACAGCTTGAATAAGGTAGGTGTTTACCTCCTTTCCCTTGACCTGGGGGCGTTTCCTCACGATGAAATATTGTATTCCCAGATTCATGGACAGACACACGAGTGAGTGGTCAGAGACCTTGATTTCTGCAGAGCGAAGTGGAGAGAATTGTTAGGTGGCACTCAAGGATTATACCACAAAACACCCACAACCCCTGAGAGTCTCCGCCAGGCCCATCACACTTTGGTATTTTGGGGCCAAGGCCCACTTTCTCTTGGCTGTCAGTTATCCTGAGCCCACAGTGGATCATGTCTCCCCACTGTCTGATTGTCCTACTTACTCTCATCCTCAGACATCATATACAGCAGCTCAAAGTTGTCCACATCCTCATGCTGCAACAAATTTTGGTCCAAGGCCCTGCGGATGAGGCTTGTCACCGTCTCCTGAAAGGTCACCTGGATCAGGGTGGGAGAAATGTCATTAGAGAATGGCTTTTAGAAGAGCTACCCAGAAGACTGTGGTCAAACATTCAGGAGAAATCTCAGCTACATATACAAGGGCACAATCTTGTTATCCTGCTACCTGAGTGTGTCCTCCATATACCACCTGGGTTCTTGCAATGTACTACTAGAACAATCCTGGTACAAATATCTGCCTGTACCTGCCATCTCCCCTCCCCCTGGGGAGCCACATTCCACTCATGTCAAAGGACCAAACTGCCTATGCACAGACACACTCTCATCTCACTGAGATGAGAGCAATGGGCCAGGGATCTGCGCACCAAGTGTGATCTGGGATGCAGGCTGCCTTTGTGGGTGCAAGAGGCAGATGCACTGAAAATTTGGGTCATGACTGCCACGACACAAAACAGACTCAGATACAAGAGTGTGCACTTGAGTGCTTCATGATAGCTTTGAGAGGCCCTGGCCTCTGGAAGCTCGGTGCGGGTCTGGTTGTAATGATGTACTTGACTCAGCACTGGCAGTCACTGAACATGTCTCCTCTGCAGCTGGACACCTGCAGCATTAGCGTGTCTACTGCACATCCATAGAAATTCTGCCAAGAACCTCTTTAGCTCCTTATTTACATACATGCAAAGCCTAACATTCCGAAGCTTTGGCATGACCCCCCAGGTGATCCCGACCCCAAATTCCTACACCTAGTCATGCTAAGGAGGTTCTCTTCCCTGCCACCAGGAACACATCCCCTCCTACACATGTGACAAGTCACTGCCACCTCCTCTGCTCCAACTTCACTCATTGAGAATACCAAGTTCTAGGCACTGCAGCCTGCACCCTGGACATATCTCTGCCTTCATCTGTCCACAGCACTTCCGTCTGCACTTCTGGCCTGCAAAACCCACAATACACAGGCCCACTCACCACTGAAGCTGGGCATGCTGATGCTCTCCCTCCTCAGGTCAAGCCCTTAAGACGGACCTCTCTCTTCTTTATTTCCCACCATAGCCCTGGGGTTGGCTGTGTCTCCTGCCTTCCACTGTGTGGACACCCAGGAGGCAGCCCTGCTGTCGGGCTTACCGGGATGCGCTTTGTCTCCCTCAGGCTCTGTCCCTCTAGGAGGACGTGAACAACGCGGCTGTCTTCCACCTGCTCGCTGGAGTGAAGCAGTGAGGAGCTGCTACTCACAGCTGCTGGGGTCCTGGATGCCACTGCCACAGAAGGTTCCAAGAACTGTGGGGGATGACAACATCAGCAAAGCCCAGCAACTGCACCCCACCCAGCCTGGCAGTTGGCTCTGTGGGCATTCTACAACATCCATCCAGAACCTGAGGTTCTTGTCCCCTTGGAGGATGTGGAGTGGCACCAGGAGTAAAGACTGAAGAAGGTGGCTGTTTTGGGAACAAGAGATCCAGCACCTGCTGGGTGGGGATGAAATCCCAGGAGATTAACCCCATGTTGCTGCTGAAATGTAGGTTCCTCCCACAAATGACAGGCAGGAGCTCATTCCTAAGCTGGTCCTGCCTGTAAGGTTCAAGGCTCTGAACCCTGAAGGGCTCCTCCGTGTTCTGATCATTTTCACCCTGGGTTGGGACCAAGAATGGTGGGTTCAAAATGGAAATGGTGACAAACAGAAAAATGACTTGTGCCAATACACTAGAGTCAAAGCACAATGGGACAGTTCCCATCAGTACAAACACACACACACACACACACACACACACACACACACACACACAGAGTCAGAATAGGAGTCCTGGGCCATTCATCAGGGATCAGACTAGAGGGCCTGCTGGGCTCACCTGCCCTGTGCTACTCACTGTTACTCTTGAGCTCCTCTGCGACAATCGCCAGAGGCTCTGGCGTCTAAGATGAAGCCTCACCCAGTGTATCCACAAAAGGGCTAGTTGGCCCCCCTGAGATTCCTGGGAGCCTGAGGCTCGGCATTGTCTGCAACCACAGGAGAACATCCTTCTCCCTCCAGTGGCTCCAACCAAGTGAGCTCGGATGGCTTGGTCAGTGAAGTGGGTGCCTGGATACCAGGGTTCCATGTTCTGTTTGATCCATTGTCAAGGCAATGATGTCATTTCCTGTGCCCATACCTGAGCCTCTTTTCACATAAGACCACTTTCAACAGCCCTATGGGCTGCCGATTTCTCCTCCATGCCTACCCATCTCAGGTGCGCAGGTGTTCACCAACAACTACCCAAACATCCCCACCAGCATCTGCCCTGCTTGGTGCCACTAGAGTTCCAGCTTGGAGCCTTCAAAAATGCATTCACAACCAGTCCTTCCCTCTCAGCAGCTTTTGGACCCTGGTCCCATCATTGTGCAACTCATGGTGTGCCCAGTCTTTTCTGGAAAGTAGGGTAGCATCTAATCTCTAGGTTTTATTGTGTCTATTGGCCCATAACACCCTCTGTTCTCTCTGAAACCAGAGATGGGACTCACAGGTGGCTAAAGCACAAATGTAGAGATGGGATAATCACAAGAAAGGGAGAGACAAAGAATGCACCCTAACTCAATCAGGCCTGTGTCCCACACAGGGACATGGCCAATGTCCGTCCCATCGTGGCTGCAGTTCCCTCTCTACACCATGGCAAGTTGGAGGGGACTGAGATGCAGAGGCTGCTCCCCTCTGCCATACAACTTCCCAAGGCTTCTCCTAAGATTTCAAAAGGGCCAAGTGTGTCTAGTGTTGGGGTCTCACAGAGACTCCGAGGTACCACAGCATCCTGCTGCCCAGAACCGGTTCACCCCTCACCTCAAGGGGGCTCAGCCTCTGGATTCATGGGAATTGAAGTGGGTACAGGTGATGGGATATCACCTCCAAGACTGAGTTATGCCAAGTCCATGACCCCTGTCTGCATCCCTGTCTCCAGCACCACTCCCCCCTCTCTCTTTCCTCCTCAGAGCAAACAAATCCATTTAGCAAGTGTGTCCTGTGATAAAGACATGACGGTCACCCATCCTCTCATTACAAAAACACTGAGGCTCAGCCAACATGGATCCTACAGGGAACACAGGCATAAACTCAGACTCCGATCCTCCCAGCCGAGCCTCAGTGGAGCCTGGACTCCCAGCCTCCTGAGTCAAGGAAACAGAGGTTCCTAGCCGAGCCACCTTGGATGCAGCCGCACACAAACTGAACTCATCAATGCCCCTTGCTCTCAGTTGTGAGTAAGAGGGGAAGTGGTGTTTCACAACCCTGGACATCAAGTGCAGTCTCCAGGCTTTGGGGTGTGCCCTGGCCTCTGTCTATCTGCCCAGGCTCTCCAACCCACACTGGCCTCTTACCCAACCTCCTCCTAGGGCCAAACTCAATCCTGCCTCTCAATTTCTGCTGCTTTCCCCAACACACTGCTCCCCAAAATGAGCAGGGCTGGCTCTCGGTTATCATGCTGGTGCCAGCAGCAATGCCACCCCACTGACATAATTCTGAGTCCCAACCTAGGCACTCCAGCTGTCTTTGCCACACCTGGCCTGTTTGGGCTCTGGCTCTTGCTCTTTTCTTTCATGTGCATGTGTTTTGAGGTTTTGAGTTTCTCCCACTGCAGAACTGCAGCTGTGGCAGGGTAGAGCTCATGAGGGTGACATTCTGAGCCACATCCAATCCCATCAGGACTGTTCACTGGGGTGACTGCTGGAACACAGTGATGAGTGAACACATGGGAGGTGGTTGGACCCACCTTGCCTCTGAGTGGCTTCCTTTCAGGACAGGAATGTAGGCATGGGAGCCCCTGGCGTGGGATGCTTTGCACAAGGCGTGACCATGGGCTCTCTTTCCTGGCAAAAATGGCTCCACTCAGCATGGAGAGCACTGTCATTCCTGGTGGCTAACAACAGCCCTGGACCCCAGAAAGGAACCCACACTCAAGATTAACGTCTGAGTGTGCGTGTCCTCGAGGAAATGAGGTCTCCTGATCCCAGGTGCAAAGGGGTAAGTCCTCTAACTCCAGGGGCCATGAAGGGACATCTGAGTTTCCCTCGTCCTTCTTTCCCTCTCTAACTAACCACAGTTAGGACCCTGGCCTCATTCCCCAGTGAGAATCATTAGGCTCCATAAAGGACAGTCTCTAAGATGCTCAGTGGACCAACACCCTCTGCACAACCCATAACCCTATTCACCCAAGAGGCAAGAGGATTTCTATTCAGGAAAACCAGGAAAGGGAGAGCCTTTCTCAAGGACACAAGGACATTAGTGAGTGAGGGAGTGATTAATGGATGGAGAACTATTTCCAACACCAACTTCCAGGAGCATATATGGCCCCCTGGAGAATTCTGCAGTGTGTTGGTGATTAAGGAGAACGTGTGAATTCAGGGGTCACTAGGTCCTCTCAGCCATAAGGAGGGAAACTGCCATAAAGGAACTAGGACAAGGGTGCGAGGAATGCTCACTGGTGGGAGATCGGAAGGAAGGAATGTGTACTCATTAGAAAAGTGTCGCCTGAAAATTCTTAGCCAGCCAAAAGTCGTGCGAACTTGTGTGGGAAAAGAGTCTTTGCACAGTGATGAAGCTAAGAGCTCACATGATGGAACACAGCATCAACTGGGACCAAATCCAATATCTGATATTCTTGTAGGAAGAGGAGAGTCTGGACCCAGATACCAGGGAGACTGGGGGATACCGGATATGTGAGGTTGGAGCCAGGGCGGGATGCCCATATGGGAACCACAGATCGTGGGCAGCAATAGGAGAGTGGGCAAGGGCTGGGAGAGTTGGGGAGACAGTCCCCTTGAAACCTGGGAGGGGTTATGGCACTGGGACAGCCCAACACCTACTGTGTTGAGCCTCTGGAGCTCAACGGAAGACACTTCCTCTGTTGTCGGCCACCCAGTTAACAGAGTTTGGTTGCAGCAGCCTAGGACCCAGCTGAAGGTCTGAGCATGTTGGCCATGCAGGTTGGATCTGGACCACAGACACCCTCATCAGAGATTGTAGGGTCTCAGCCCTGAGGGAAGACAGGCACTAAGTCAGGCCAGGTGGGGAAACGGATAGGCACACACTCTGGGGGCTGGTGCCTGTGTTACTGGGAGCACTTCTGATCGCAATTCCCTGATCTGCTGCCAACACAGGCTACAGAGGAGGGTACAGAAACACAGACCACGGATCTGCCCCACTCAGTGGGCCCAGGCCAACACCACACCCAGCAGCCTCGTGCCATACCCAATGAGTCTCGAAGCGGCCCCCTCTTCCCATCCTGAGAGCTCTTCCCTTCCTCATGTGCCAATAGCTCCCTACTGTCACTGGCAATATCTACTCTGTGAGATGTCAACATCCGTGGGTACTGTTCTCTCATCCCAGGACAGTGTGGTCCCACACACCCTGGTGAAATGGGCCACCTGGAGGCTGGACCTGGAGGTTGTTGAGGCTGAATGGCAGCGGTGGTCCTCTGGCACTTAATATTATTTAAGTTAAAAAAAAAAAAAAAAAAAAAAAAAACAAAAAACGGGTCTTGGTGCTCAAAAATGTTTGATTTGCATATTCTCATCCCCTAACCCCAATATTTTCATTATTTCCTCACATATGAAATCTTACTAGCATAAAGGTAATTTCGTATTAAACAAAGTGGATTGAAATAACATTGGTAAAAATAATCAATCACCATACTTTCAATTTTTGTTCTGCTTTCCTATTAGAAACCACTTGGATACAAGAGAACAGAGGACAGACTCATGGAAATGCTTGAAATGACAAGAAGCTCCCACTCAAGCTCAGCATTCAGTCCTGGACAGGGTAAGACCAGGCCACTTTGACATCTGTGCCAAAGAGTCTACCAGACAGAATCCTCTGACTGATCCCTGACTGAGCCATAGGAACTGGCTAGAAAAGCCTTCACATCCTCAATACATTCTTCACGTCAGAATACTTGACAACCATTGATATCCATCTCTCGTTAACTTGCTCCCCAGCCAACCATTCTTCAACAAATTCAAAGGAGTAACTCATGCAAGCACACAGAAAGGGGTGTTCACTACACACATCCATGTGCGAAAAAGACAACTGGTATTTCTTGTTTGGGCTATGTCAAATGAAATCCCTTCTGCATGACCTCCACAAACCAAAGGAAAATATTTGTGAAATTCCCACGTAGAAGACAAGATACACTTGCCAAGGAGGCAGTGGCAAGAATTTTGACACTCCAAATGTAGAGTGTGTGTTTAGGAAGCAGTCACAGTTTCCATGAGAGAGTCCCATGAAATCAATTAGGAAGATCCATGCTCTAGCCCTACCATGCAAGTGATGTGACTTGAAAGAGTCACTTAGTCTTAGTAACCATCATCACTAACAACTAAGTCAATGAATAAAGGTCCTCAGGTGCCAAGCTACAAAATGTGGGATGAGCATGGATGAGGATGGGTGGGAGAAGTCTCCAACTCTAACACAATTAGGGAAGGATGTGCTGACCTCAAGTGGCTGGGGGGCTGGGATCCTGCCACAGAGGGGGATTCCAAACCTCACATCCCCTGACCCAGGCCAGAAGACCAGGTAGAGTCCAAGGACCCTGGGGTGGCCCAATGGCAATAAAGGTCAAAAGGAACTAGGGATCTGCCTGGTCCCTCAATCCCCTACTCTGAGCAGGGCTGCATGACGAGGCCAGAGGCCATCCACAGCAATCTGCCTTTACAGGAAAACAGGGACTGCAGGCTGCCTCTGGCTCACTGAATCAGGGTGGTGTTTTCATAAAGCAAGACCACTTCCTCACATTTGACCAGCAGCTCATGTGTTGACAGCACAATGACTGACTTGACTCAGGCCCTGATGAATGAAATAGAAAATTCATAGCAAACCCATCTTTAGCTCTTCCACATCATCAGGGGCTCTGATTCAATTCCGTCCAGAAAGGTGTCTGAAATGATTTCTAAACATGCTGGGGACTCACCTCTGTGTGGAACTTTTCAGGAAAAAGGGGATCAAATCTCATGAAGCAACTCTTCTCTCTTCTAGCCCATGGGCAATGCAAGGAACCTGCATGATACCAGAGGCTCACTTCTCTCTTCTCATGTCTTCTGGAAAGGATTCGTTAATGCTTCCTGCAAGGTGAAGCAGAAGCCTGCATCCCCAGCTGCACAGAAGTGTTTTAGGGCAGTGTCTCCCTTAAAACCCAAAAATAAAAAAAACAGGTCATTCAACAGGCACATGGATTCGAGTACATGTTCAATGATCCCTCCTCCCTGGAGCCTTCCACATGCCCATCTTCCACATTCACAGAGCAATGCTTGGCCATTCTCAAGACCAGGAGACCATGATGCTCATCACCAGGAAGTCAATAAGGAACATGAAGAGAGCAGCATGGATTGCAGAAGGTGGCACATCAAGGATCTTCAGCTCTGCTGCTAGAACACAAGAGCTTAACTTCAGTATTGACTTTTTGCCAACTACCAAGTACGATAGCAGTGTCAAGCCCAATATGCAGATATGCAAGTAGTAGGTGACACCCCGCATCCATTCACAAAAGTGGGCAACATCTGCATCAGAACAAGGAAGTATCTTACCCTTACTCATAAAAATCATCAGAAACAAAATAAAATGGATGCAAGACTTCTCATTTCACTATTAGGTAGCTGTTGGAATTCCCTATTAAATAATACCTCCTCCAAAATAAAAAGTATCTCAGACATGTGTCAACTATTCAATGGATGACATTTTAAAAACTATGGACTTTACTTAATATTTATGTATGCTATATCCCTGCCTAAGGCTCTAATAGAAAGGAGCACATAGAATTGGATCTTTGAAAATCTCACATTTGCTGATAAATATTACTGCTGATCTCAGGCATGGCGAAGTGAAAAGTGGGACTTTGGATATTCCAAGAATGCTATGTTGTGGGATTGGTGTCCCTGATTCATACATAGCATATGGTTTCTATGAAATCCAGTGAGGGAGCAGGAGTAACGAAGCTGATTGCACAGATGACCTCAGGGAATACTGACAGATAGGCCAAATGAAAAATATGCTCCAGCTAACCATTGATATTTGGGCTTCTGATCCCAGTCCTGTTTTTAAAAAAGGTGCAGACAGGCAGTGTTCATTAAAAACTGTCTACCATGTAAAAGTGGGTAATTTAAATGGCATCTAGTTACACATCTGATAGAATGGTCTGGCAACATATGAATTTCATTCTAACAACAACAACAACAACAAAACATAGAAAATGAGACATAAAGATAAAACCTTGTCTTCACCAGGATGCCTAAAAATAGGTTTTATTTGGCTCATGCAAATAAATATCTTTCAATAGAATTTCTGATTTCTGAATGAATCCATTCAACTTCATACTGCACAGATCACAAGGTTTTCTTTACAGAATATTCTCTTCTTCTTCTTAAAGCCTCACATAGAAAATGTCTCACAGGACATAGGAGGGGAATGACCCAAAGGATGAGAGAATGGCTGGAACCGTTCTCAAATGTGCCCATGTAGCCTAAAGTTTGAAGGCATCTAATTGTACTCTAAAACAATTATGAACCTATTCGATCCATTATTAATAAATATCACCACTTTACCACTTGAACCAAATCACAGAAAATTGGAAACAGATGATCATTGGCTTTGATACCTTTACTTCTGTTTCATTACTCAGAGTCGATCAACTCTATACTTCAAGTGACACAGATTTATTACAGAATGCCTAAGATCCTAAGGATCTATTTTAGCTCAGCCCATGGTATTGCTTCATTATTTTATTATTTTGTAAGTAATAAAATATAACTTCATGTTGGATGATATATTCAAGCCATGAATATATCATCCAACATTGTTCTTCCCAAAATATTAGCCCAATTTCTGCGCGCGCTCACTTACTGTTCAGGAATTTTACTAATTGTTTGAAGGTTCTAGAGGACCTGTTAGACTCCTAATGGACAAACCATACAACATACTCCAGAGAACGGACGAGTGCCATAAGAAGAAAATAAGGTCAGCCTACAGCAATGGGCAGCTGCCTGCCCTCGGCTGGGAGGAGCCCTGGCCATGGCACCAGGGCTGCTGGGCAGCAGAAGCCTCCACAGCCCTGCAGGGAGCCTGGAGCACAGCTCTGCCTAACCATGCTCAGCCCTGGACAGATGCACATGAGTTCCCATCACAGGCTCGAGTGTGACAGTCCCAGGTGCATGCCTGTCATGCCAGCCACCAGGGAGGCTGAGGCAAGAGGAACGTTTGAGGTCAGCCTTGGCAACTTAGACCCCGAGGCAAAGGGGAAATACTTTTACAGGGGTCTCTGAGGGTGTAGCTCAGGTAGGTCACTTGCCTCACAGGCTCAAGGCCCTGGGTTCAATCCCCAGAACCCACGTACACACAAAAATGAACTTGGAATATTGTTTAAAATGATGGGTCAGGTACACACAAGGACTTCAATATGACCTCTCAGAGGAGCTCAATTTGAGATCAGACTGAACAAAAGACCACCTGGACCATTGACTCAGTGTCTGAAACCCTCTGTGAGCATGAGAAGCACTGCTGGCAAGACACCAGAGGGCC
This sequence comes from Urocitellus parryii, assembly GCF_045843805.1. Classification (NCBI taxonomy): domain Eukaryota; kingdom Metazoa; phylum Chordata; class Mammalia; order Rodentia; family Sciuridae; genus Urocitellus; species Urocitellus parryii. The sequence continues at coordinate 64,966,076 of NC_135548.1, forward strand.
AAAGCACTTGTGCCCCCTGCAGGGGCGTCTCTTGTCTACCGCCAAAGACTGTTCCCCTCCTGGGGCAGCTGAGAGCAAGCTGGGCCTTGGAGCAAGGACTAGTGCTTTAGATATAGACTATGCAAGCAAGGGGCAATATCTTTAATAAAACTAAAATTAAAAAGTCACATTGAAAAAATTTTAAAAAGAAGAAAATAAGGTCAAGTAGAGGAAGCCCATTTTCACAGGAAAAAATCCCCCAGTGAAAAGCATCAGAATAGATACCAAGAAAAATACCAACAAAAACAGTGTGCTCCCACTATGTATCTACTCAACCTGCAAAAGTTAGAAAGCTAGATAATACAATCCTGGCCACAGGTAGAGCTATGCAGAAGAGCCACCTGGCAGTGCTTAGTCAAAGAAGTAAACATGCACACTTTGACCTAGAAATTCCACCTGTGTGTAAACCAGGCGGTGCTTAAGCAGTTTCACAAGGGGACATGGACAGGGAAATTTATCCTCAGGTTCTTATAGAGTTGTCTGTGCTTACAGGGAGTTGATGGTTGTCAAGATGCCCACAGCTGCGAAAGTCAAAAGCTAAAAAAATAGTAGATGCCAACCTGGATATATTAATAATCCCGTATCTATGATCACCTTCATAAGGTAGCTTCCCAACTTCTGTGTGGAAGTGTGTTTCTCCTTGGCCCTTACACTGTTGTGGAGACCACTAGGAGTTCAGCTTTGTGCAGGATCATCTGACCTGGACTTTTGGCAAGACCTGTACAGCCCTCACACATGCTCAGATGCTACAGGACTTTTCAGACCAGTCCAGACAACAGTAGGCATCCATTCATTGTCTGCACTCTACAGATTCCTAGATGCACGACATTCATTACCATCAAATGCAGAATTTTCATCAAAAACTAATATATATATATATATCATTCCAATCTGAATCAAGAAAATCGGAAATATCCCCAAATCCAAAGAGTGGATCCCCATTGTGATGCTACAAGTTGAAAATTCCACAGCTGACCTCATGGGATGGTTCACAGTCAAAAGACAGCTGCATGAAAAATATTACATGACCTTCCTGCTATGGGAAAAGTGGCATGTGAAGTACACATGCATGTCTTCCTCAGACATGGGTTCATTTGCAAGACACCTTGTGCAATTGAAAATACTCCAAAAGGGGAGAAATCAGAACCATGTCTCCAAAGTATTTCAGCAGAGACCAACTCCATCTGTCTATCTATCTCTCAGTGAGTGTGTGTGCTCTTGTGTGTGTTTGTGTGTCTTTGTTTGTGTTTGTACCATCATAGCTGATACTTCATTGCCCCCATTGGAAAACTGACTCAGATAATGCCATCTGCCAAACTCCTAAAAACCAAAGTTCTTGCTGATAGAATGAAACATTCCTTCCTGTTGGTTTGGATGTGTCCTTTAGGAATCACTGCTACATTTAGTATACTCAAATCATCACAGTAGATCAGGTAACAAAAACATATATATTTTAAAATAATAATAATATATTAATGGAAACAACAAATACAGGATAGAGTAACAACTGTGTTACTAAACAAGGTCAAGGACAATGGCAAACTATAGATTCAAACTTTGAAGAAAATAGTAATCAATGTAAATATTCCTGGGCTGCCTCAGCCCCGCCCAGGCACACAGCAACAGAATGGTTTTGCAAGCATCCTCAGGAGGGCAGGAGCCTTCTTTGCAGGACGAGAGGGAGGTTGAGGCTCGATCCACCCATCATTCTTTTGGGAGAGGCTCCTTTTCCTCAGCACAAAGTTGGATTTTTTGTGAGGATTCTTGGCATCAAATACGTTGGCCTCTGCTGGAATCCTCAGCTCTGGGGAGAGAGGGGTGTACAAAAAGAAGGTGGCACTCAGGAGGTGCTCCCTAGGACACGCCAACATCTGAGAGCCTGTGCCAGAAAAGGCCAGAGCCACACACCTGAGAGCTCTCCAATTCAGCACCAATACCAACAAAGACAGCCTCCACAGTCCTCCCTGAGGAAGAACTAGGCAGAGCACTTCAACAGACCTAATGTCTGTTCCTACCGAAGGCTTTGGACTCCAGAATATCTCAGGTCCTCTTGCATCTGCCAAAGCACACCACTAGGGTTTGCATCTGAAATCTCCCACAAAAGGCTCCTGTGCCGAAGATTCAGTCCCCACATGAGCCATCTTCATAGGTGGGTTTGGAGGGAAGCATTGGATGGTGAGTGCTCTGATGTCAACATGAAATTCTCATTCAAGATGAATACACTACTGGGGGGTGGGAGGGACTGGAAGAAAGGTTGAGCATGGTTGGAGTAAGACCTAAACAGGGTTGTGCCCTGGGCAACAGTACCTTGTTCCTGTTGGCTCCACTGAATCCTCATTCTCCAAGGAGAGGTCCTCCCTCTCCATCTTTCTCTCTCTCCCTCTCTGCCAGCCTCGTTCTCTCTCTCCCAGTCTATGCCTTTGTGGCAAGGGCTGAGGAGCTCTCCACTGCCACACACTAGAGCTTTATGGACAGCCTCAGTGCACAACCAAAGAGAAAGCTATGAAACCCAGAGAAAAAAGGCCTAGGATTCCTCCTCTGAGTTATTTTCCTCAAGTATGGCCACAGTGAGGACAGGCTGACCAGCACGGATACCACGTTAGAGCCATGCTTCTGCGTTGGTGGAGCCCGCCTCCATGTGAACCAGGCTTCTGAGAATGGAGGCCACATTCCAAATACTGCCCTACTGAGAACAATGGTTCCAAAGACCAGCAAAGGGACTGCTTCCCTCCAACATGGTGTATGGCCCAGTGGTGCCATGATCCCGAGTGAGGGAATACAACAGCCGCTTCTCCTTCCTCTGAACATGTGTTTCCTGTCGCCCTCCTCTAACCTAGAGCCTGTTCTCCATCCCTTCTGGGTTGGATGTGGAGATCTCTGCTATGAATTTCTTAGGCTACCAAGGCCCCAGACAGACTTCCTCTTCCATAGACTCTACTAACCTAACAGTAGGTTAAGATAGGAGACAAGTGATCCTAGAACTCATAGGGATGGTGGTCTTCAGGGTACATAGGCTGGGATAATGGCTGCTGTGGTGTTTGGCTCACAAAAACCAACCAACCAACCAACGAAAAAGCGCTGGCATTATTATCAGATGAGCTCTGTGGCTACGTGCTCAGGAAGCCCTCATCTGACTTTAGTTAGGGATCACAACCTGGCTATTGTGATCACTCCTTGCCTAGTGGACTCAGGTGCGTAAGACCATGGAATTTATGCAAAAACAGATGATTCAGGCTGTCTCCCAGGCTGTGTTTTCTTCCCAATTTCATCCTGTTACTGCTTGCTAGAATCCTGGCAATGCTCTGCCCAGGCAGTGGTTTTTTGGTCACACAGAAGGCTTTCAATAGTACTGCTTCAGTCCACAAAATGCCAGTTCCCTCTTTAGCCCATGCATTCCCATGTTCCTTTGAAACCACTCCTATCCCAGACCATGAAAACATACTGCTCCTGGAGAGAGGCTTTCCTCCTCACTCCTCAAAGATGTCAGCTTTGGATGCCTGTTCATGTCCAGGGGAGGGCACCTGGTGGGGAGCCGCAATATCCACCGGGGTATACCATTGGACCTCAAGACCTTCCACCAGCAGAAGTGCAGTTGGCTTTGTGCACGAACCCAACACACCTGTTGGAGTGTTCTTGGGGGTCAGAGACTACCCTTTGTTGCTAAGAGTTGACCTGAGTCCACATCCTGACCCTTGCTCTCTGCTATCTGATTGTCTCACTTACTCTGACGGCGAGAGATGATTTGGCCCAGCTCATAAACCTCTGGATTCTCCTCAGTAAGGAAGTGTAGGTCGAGGGCGCTGCGGATGATGACAGGAGCCCTATCGTGGCAGGTCACCTGGAGCAGCATGGGAGACAGGCCTTCAGGAAATGGGCCTTGAAGTGACTACTCAAGGACAGTGGGCAGGGGCATTCTGGAGGCACCTCCACTCTAAATACAAGGGCAACATCCATGACCCTACTACCCGAGACTGACCTCCTGCTCATCGTGTGGGCTCTTCCCACAGGCTACTAGCCCAATCCTTGTACATAGGACTTCCTGGGCCTGCCATTGCTCTTTGTGGAGCTGCACTCCTCTCGGAGTGAAAGGACCCCACTACCTGCATACAGATGCAATCTCATCCCACAAGTTGGGAGGAATGGGACAATAGCCTCCAAGATCCCAGGTCTGCCCGAGGATGCAGGCGGCATTGGGAATGGCCTAGGCACAAAACCTAGAGGCTTTGGTCTGGATTGCCAGGGCCAAAAACAGACCCAGGAACATGACCACACACAGGAGAGCTGAAAGATAGCCACGAGAGCTCCTGGCCTCCAGAGGCTCAGTGCTGGCTGGGATGTAGGAGGGCACCTCATCCGGCAAGGGTGGTCATTGGGTTACCTGGACATTTAGTGTGCTTGCTCCACATCCATATCAACTCTGCAGAGAGACTCTCTCAGCTCCTTGTTCAAGGAACATGGAGAACCTCACACTGCTGTCCTCCTCCATAGACGTCAGCATCTCATACAAGGGAACCTGCAACCTAGTTCCTGTCCTATTCTCATCTGTCACCCATACCTGTCCCTGCCCTTCTGGACTGCATGCTGCCACCTGACACACAGACTCCCTCAGACATGGCAGTGGACAAGCTGCTGCACTCGCTCATCTCAGCTCCAGCCCTTCACACTCACCTCTCCCTTCTTGATTCCCATCTATCCTCCTGATCATCCAGAAGCTCCAAATTCAAGAGGGCATGAGTAGTCCATGGTATTGGACCAGTGTCTGCTCCCCACCCAGGTGTAAGCACCACGGGACACCCCTGCTCCCAGGCTTACCAGAACACTCTTGGCCATCTCTGGGCTTTGTGTTTCTAAGTGGACACGAATTAAGCAGGTGTCTCCCACCTGCTTGTGGGAAAGCGGCCTGGAGGACTTGCAGGTTGATTCTGAGAACTGTGGGGGATGGAACATCAGCAAACCCAGAAACAGAAAGCCACCCCAGACTGTCAGTTGGCTCTATGGGCTTCCAGCAAATATGTCCAGGTGCTGAGGCTTCTTATTTCCTCAGGTCGGAGTGGAATGGCAGCACATGCACAGCTTGAATAAGGTAGGTGTTTACCTCCTTTCCCTTGACCTGGGGGCGTTTCCTCACGATGAAATATTGTATTCCCAGATTCATGGACAGACACACGAGTGAGTGGTCAGAGACCTTGATTTCTGCAGAGCGAAGTGGAGAGAATTGTTAGGTGGCACTCAAGGATTATACCACAAAACACCCACAACCCCTGAGAGTCTCCGCCAGGCCCATCACACTTTGGTATTTTGGGGCCAAGGCCCACTTTCTCTTGGCTGTCAGTTATCCTGAGCCCACTGTGGATCATGTCTCCCCACTGTCTGATTGTCCTACTTACTCTCATCCTCAGACATCATATACAGCAGCTCAAAGTTGTCCACATCCTCATGCTGCAACAAATTTTGGTCCAAGGCCCTGTGGATGAGTCTTGTCATCGTCTCCTGAAAGGTCACCTGGATCAGGGTGGGACAAATGTCATCAGAGAATGGCTTTTAGAAGAGCTACCCAGAAGACTGTGGTCAAACATTCAGGAGAAATCTCAGCTACATATACAAGGGCACAATCTTGTTATCCTGCTACCTGAGTGTGTCCTCCATATACCACCTGGGTTCTTGCAATGTGCTACTAGAACAATCCTGGTACAAATATCTGCCTGTACCTGCCATCTCCCCTCCCCCTGGGGAGCCACATTCCACTCATGTCAAAGGACCAAACTGCCTATGCACAGACACACTCTCATCTCACTGAGATGAGAGCAATGGGCCAGGGATCTGCGCACCAAGTGTGATCTGGGATGCAGGCTGCCTTTGTGGGTGGAAGAGGCAGATGCACTGAAAATTTGGGTCCTGACTGCCACGACACAAAACAGACTCAGATACAAGAGTGTGCACTTGAGTGCTTCATGATAGCTTTGAGATGCCCTGGCCTCTGGAAGCTCGGTGCGGGTCTGGTTGTCATGATGTACTTGACTCAGCACTGGCAGTCACTGAACATGTCTCCTCTGCAGCTGGACACCTGCAGCATTAGCGTGTCTACTGCACATCCATAGAAATTCTGCCAAGAACCCCTTTAGCTCCGTATTTACATACATGCAAAGCCTAACATTCCGAAGCTTTGGCATGACCCCCCAGGTGATCCCGACCCCAAATTCCTACACCTAGTCATGCTAAGGAGGTTCTCTTCCCTGCCACCAGGAACACATCCCCTCCTACACATGTGACAAGTCACTGCCACCTCCTCTGCTCCAACTTCACTCATTGAGAATACCAAGTTCTAGGCACTGCAGCCTGCACCCTGGACATATCTCTGCCTTCATCTGTCCACAGCACTTCCGTCTGCACTTCTGGCCTGCAAAACCCACAATACACAGGCCCACTCACCACTGAAGCTGGGCATGCTGATGCTCTCCCTCCTCAGGTCAAGCCCTTAAGACGGACCTCTCTCTTCTTTATTTCCCACCATAGCCCTGGGGTTGGCTGTGTCTCCTGCCTTCCACTGTGTGGACACCCAGGAGGCAGCCCTGCTGTCGGGCTTACCGGGATGCGCTTTGTCTCCCTCAGGCTCTGTCCCTCTAGGAGGACGTGAACAACGCGGCTGTCTTCCACCTGCTCGCTGGAGTGAAGCAGTGAGGAGCTGCTACTCACAGCTGCTGGGGTCCTGGATGCCACTGCCACAGAAGGTTCCAAGAACTGTGGGGGATGACAACATCAGCAAAGCCCAGCAACTGCACCCCACCCAGCCTGGCAGTTGGCTCTGTGGGCATTCTACAACATCCATCCAGAACCTGAGGTTCTTGTCCCCTTGGAGGATGTGGAGTGGCACCAGGAGTAAAGACTGAAGAAGGTGGCTGTTTTGGGAACAAGAGATCCAGCACCTGCTGGGTGGGGATGAAATCCCAGGAGATTAACCCCATGTTGCTGCTGAAATGTAGGTTCCTCCCACAAATGACAGGCAGGAGCTCATTCCTAAGCTGGTCCTGCCTGTAAGGTTCAAGGCTCTGAACCCTGAAGGGCTCCTCCGTGTTCTGATCATTTTCACCCTGGGTTGGGACCAAGAATGGTGGGTTCAAAATGGAAATGGTGACAAACAGAAAAATGACTTGTGCCAATACACTAGAGTCAAAGCACAATGGGACAGTTCCCATCAGTACAAACACACACACACACACACACACACACACACACACACACACACACACACAGAGTCAGAATAGGAGTCCTGGGCCATTCATCAGGGATCAGACTAGAGGGCCTGCTGGGCTCACCTGCCCTGTGCTACTCACTGTTACTCTTGAGCTCCTCTGCGACAATCGCCAGAGGCTCTGGCGTCTAAGATGAAGCCTCACCCAGTGTATCCACAAAAGGGCTAGTTGGCCCCCCTGAGATTCCTGGGAGCCTGAGGCTCGGCATTGTCTGCAACCACAGGAGAACATCCTTCTCCCTCCAGTGGCTCCAACCAAGTGAGCTCGGATGGCTTGGTCAGTGAAGTGGGTGCCTGGATACCAGGGTTCCATGTTCTGTTTGATCCATTGTCAAGGCAATGATGTCATTTCCTGTGCCCATACCTGAGCCTCTTTTCACATAAGACCACTTTCAACAGCCCTATGGGCTGCCGATTTCTCCTCCATGCCTACCCATCTCAGGTGCGCAGGTGTTCACCAACAACTACCCAAACATCCCCACCAGCATCTGCCCTGCTTGGTGCCACTAGAGTTCCAGCTTGGAGCCTTCAAAAATGCATTCACAACCAGTCCTTCCCTCTCAGCAGCTTTTGGACCCTGGTCCCATCATTGTGCAACTCATGGTGTGCCCAGTCTTTTCTGGAAAGTAGGGTAGCATCTAATCTCTAGGGTTTATTGTGTCTATTGGCCCATAACACCCTCTGTTCTCTCTGAAACCAGAGATGGGACTCACAGGTGGCTAAAGCACAAATGTAGAGATGGGATAATCACAAGAAAGGGAGAGACAAAGAATGCACCCTAACTCCATCAGGCCTGTGTCCCACACAGGGACATGGCCAATGTCCGTCCCATCGTGGCTGCAGTTCCCTCTCTACACCATGGCAAGTTGGAGGGGACTGAGATGCAGAGGCTGCTCCCCTCTGCCATACAACTTCCCAAGGCTTCTCCTAAGATTTCAAAAGGGCCAAGTGTGTCTAGTGTTGGGGTCTCACAGAGACTCCGAGGTACCACAGCATCCTGCTGCCCAGAACCTGTTCACCCCTCACCTCAAGGGGGCTCAGCCTCTGGATTCATGGGAATTGAAGTGGGTACAGGTGATGGGATATCACCTCCAAGACTGAGTTATGCCAAGTCCATGACCCCTGTCTGCATCCCTGTCTCCAGCACCACTCCCCCCTCTCTCTTTCCTCCTCAGAGCAAACAAATCCATTTAGCAAGTGTGTCCTGTGATAAAGACATGACGGTCACCCATCCTCTCATTACAAAAACACTGAGGCTCAGCCAACATGGATCCTACAGGGAACACAGGCATAAACTCAGACTCCAATCCTCCCAGCCGAGCCTCAGTGGAGCCTGGACTCCCAGCCTCCTGAGTCAAGGAAACAGAGGTTCCTAGCCGAGCCACCTTGGATGCAGCCGCACACAAACTGAACTCATCAATGCCCCTTGCTCTCAGTTGTGAGTAAGAGGGGAAGTGGTGTTTCACAACCCTGGACATCAAGTGCAGTCTCCAGGCTTTGGGGTGTGCCCTGGCCTCTGTCTATCTGCCCAGGCTCTCCAACCCACACTGGCCTCTTACCCAACCTCCTCCTAGGGCCAAACTCAATCCTGCCTCTCAATTTCTGCTGCCTTCCCCAACACACTGCTCCCCAAAATGAGCAGGGCTGGCTCTCGGTTATCATGCTGGTGCCAGCAGCAATGCCACCCCACTGACATAATTCTGAGTCCCAACCTAGGCACTCCAGCTGTCTTTGCCACACCTGGCCTGTTTGGGCTCTGGCTCTTGCTCTTTTCTTTCATGTGCATGTGTTTTGAGGTTTTGAGTTTCTCCCACTGCAGAACTGCAGCTGTGGCAGGGTAGAGCTCATGAGGGTGACATTCTGAGCCACATCCAATCCCATCAGGACTGTTCACTGGGGTGACTGCTGGAACACAGTGATGAGTGAACACATGGGAGGTGGTTGGACCCACCTTGCCTCTGAGTGGCTTCCTTTCAGGACAGGAATGTAGGCATGGGAGCCCCTGGCGTGGGATGCTTTGCACAAGGCGTGACCATGGGCTCTCTTTCCTGGCAAAAATGGCTCCACTCAGCATGGAGACCACTGTCATTCCTGGTGGCTAACAACAGCCCTGGACCCCAGAAAGGAACCCACACTCAAGATTAACGTCTGAGTGTGCGTGTCCTCGAGGAAATGAGGTCTCCTGATCCCAGGTGCAAAGGGGTAAGTCCTCTAACTCCAGGGGCCATGAAGGGACATCTGAGTTTCCCTTGTCCTTCTTTCCCTCTCTAACTAACCACAGTTAGGACCCTGGCCTCATTCCCCAGTGAGGATCATTAGGCTCCATAAAGGACAGTCTCTAAGATGCTCAGTGGACCAACACCCTCTGCACAACCCATAACCCTATTCACCCAAGAGGCAAGAGGATTTCTATTCAGGAAAACCAGGAAAGGGAGAGCCTTTCTCAAGGACACAAGGACATTAGTGAGTGAGGGAGTGATTAATGGATGGAGAACTATTTCCAACACCAACTTCCAGGAGCATATATGGCCCCCTGGAGAATTCTGCAGTGTGTTGGTGATTAAGGAGAACGTGTGAATTCAGGGGTCACTAGGTCCTCTCAGCCATAAGGAGGGAAACTGCCATAAAGGAACTAGGACAAGGGTGCGAGGAATGCTCACTGGTGGGAGATCGGAAGGAAGGAAAGTGTACTCATTAGAAAAGTGTCGCCTGAAAATTCTTAGCCAGCCAAAAGTCGTGCGAACTTGTGTGGGAAAAGAGTCTTTGCACAGTGATGAAGCTAAGAGCTCACATGATGGAACACAGCATCAACTGGGACCAAATCCAATATCTGATATTCTTGTAGGAAGAGGAGAGTCTGGACCCAGATACCAGGGAGACTGGGGGATACCGGATATGTGAGGTTGGAGCCAGGGCGGGATGCCCATATGGGAACCACAGATCCTGTGCAGCAATAGGAGAGTGGGCAAGGGCTGGGAGAGTTGGGGAGACAGTCCCCTTGAAACCTGGGAGGGGTTATGGCACTGGGACAGCCCAACACCTACTGTGTTGAGCCTCTGGAGCTCAACGGAAGACACTTCCTCTGTTGTCGGCCACCCAGTTAACAGAGTTTGGTTGCAGCAGCCTAGGACCCAGCTGAAGGTCTGAGCATGTTGGCCATGCAGGTTGGATCTGGACCACAGACACCCTCATCAGAGATTGTAGGGTCTCAGCCCTGAGGCAAGACAGGCACTAAGTCAGGCCAGGTGGGGAAACGGATAGGCACACACTCTGGGGGCTGGTGCCTGTGTTACTGGGAGCACTTCTGATCGCAATTCCCTGATCTGCTGCCAACACAGGCTACAGAGGAGGGTACAGAAACACAGACCACGGATCTGCCCCACTCAGTGGGCCCAGGCCAACACCACACCCAGCAGCCTCGTGCCATACCCAATGAGTCTCGAAGCGGCCCCCTCTTCCCATCCTGAGAGCTCTTCCCTTCCTCATGTGCCAATAGCTCCCTACTGTCACTGGCAATATCTACTCTGTGAGATGTCAACATCCGTGGGTACTGTTCTCTCATCCCAGGACAGTGTGGTCCCACACACCCTGGTGAAATGGGCCACCTGGAGGCTGGACCTGGAGGTTGTTGAGGCTGAATGGCAGCGGTGGTCCTCTGGCACTTAATATTATTTAAGTTAAACAAAAACAAAAACAAAAACAAAAAACGGGTCTTGGTGCTCAAAAATGTTTGATTTGCATATTCTCATCCCCTAACCCCAATATTTTCATTATTTCCTCACATATGAAATCTTACTAGCATAAAGGTAATTTCGTATTAAACAAAGTGTATTGAAATAGCATTGGTAAAAATAATCAATCACCATACTTTCAATTTTTGTTCTGCTTTCCTATTAGAAACCACTTGGATACAAGAGAACAGAGGACAGACTCATGGAAATGCTTGAAATGACAAGAAGCTCCCACTCAAGCTCAGCATTCAGTCCTGGACAGGGTAAGACCAGGCCACTTTGACATCTGTGCCAAAGAGTCTACCAGACAGAATCCTCTGACTGATCCCTGACTGAGCCATAGGAACTGGCTAGAAAAGCCTTCACATCCTCAATACATTCTTCACGTCAGAATACTTGACAACCATTGATATCCATCTCTCGTTAACTTGCTCCCCAGCCAACCATTCTTCAACAAATTCAAAGGAGTAACTCATGCAAGCACACAGAAAGGGGTGTTCACTACACACATCCATGTGCGAAAAAGACAACTGGTATTTCTTGTTTGGGCTATTTCAAATGAAATCCCTTCTGCATGACCTCCACAAACCAAAGGAAAATATTTGTGAAATTCCCACGTAGAAGACAAGATACACTTGCCAAGGAGGCAGTGGCAAGAATTTTGACACTCCAAATGTAGAGTGTGTGTTTAGGAAGCAGTCACAGTTTCCATGAGAGAGTCCCATGAAATCAATTAGGAAGATCCATGCTCTAGCCCTACCATGCAAGTGATGTGACTTGAAAGAGTCACTTAGTCTTAGTAACCATCATCACTAACAACTAAGTCAATGAATAAAGGTCCTCAGGTGCCAAGCTACAAAATGTGGGATGAGCATGGATGAGGATGGGTGGGAGAAGTCTCCAACTCTAACACAATTAGGGAAGGATGTGCTGACCTCAAGTGGCTGGGGGGGCTGGGATCCTGCCACAGAGGGGGATTCCAAACCTCACATCCCCTGACCCAGGCCAGAAGACCAGGTAGAGTCCAAGGACCCTGGGGTGGCCCAATGGCAATAAAGGTCAAAAGGAACTAGGGATCTGCCTGGTCCCTCAATCCCCTACTCTGAGCAGGGCTGCATGACGAGGCCAGAGGCCATCAACAGCAATCTGCCTTTACAGGGAAACAGGGACTGCAGGCTGCCTCTGGCTCACTGAATCAGGGTGGTGTTTTCATAAAGCAAGACCACTTCCTCACATTTGACCAGCAGCTCATGTGTTGACAGCACAATGACTGACTTGACTCAGGCCCTGATGAATGAAATAGAAAATTCATAGCAAACCCATCTTTAGCTCTTCCACATCATCAGGGGCTCTGATTCAATTCCGTCCAGAAAGGTGTCTGAAATGATTTCTAAACATGCTGGGGACTCACCTCTGTGTGGAACTTTTCAGGAAAAAGGGGATCAAATCTCATGAAGCAACTCTTCTCTCTTCTAGCCCATGGGCAATGCAAGGAACCTGCATGATACCAGAGGCTCACTTCTCTCTTCTCATGTCTTCTGGAAAGGATTCGTTAATGCTTCCTGCAAGGTGAAGCAGAAGCCTGCATCCCCAGCTGCACAGAAGTGTTTTAGGGCAGTGTCTCCCTTAAAACCCAAAAATAAAAAAAACAGGTCATTCAACAGGCACATGGATTCGAGTACATGTTCAATGATCCCTCCTCCCTGGAGCCTTCCACATGCCCATCTTCCACATTCACAGAGCAATGCTTGGCCATTCTCAAGACCAGGAGACCATGATGCTCATCACCAGGAAGTCAATAAGGAACATGAAGAGAGCAGCATGGATTGCAGAAGGTGGCACATCAAGGATCTTCAGCTCTGCTGCTAGAACACAAGAGCTTAACTTCAGTATTGACTTTTTGCCAACTACCAAGTACGATAGCAGTGTCAAGCCCAATATGCAGATATGCAAGTAGTAGGTGACACCCCGCATCCATTCACAAAAGTGGGCAACATCTGCATCAGAACAAGGAAGTATCTTACCCTTACTCATAAAAAATCATCAGAAACAAAATAAAATGGATGCAAGACTTCTCATTTCACTACTAGGTAGCTGTTGGAATTCCCTATTAAATAATACCTCCTCCAAAATAAAAAGTATCTCAGACATGTGTCAACTATTCAATGGATGACATTTTAAAAACTATGGACTTTACTTAATATTTATGTATGCTATATCCCTGCCTAAGGCTCTATGAGAAAGGAGCACATAGAATTGGATCTTTGAAAATCTCACATTTGCTGATAAATATTACTGCTGATCTCAGGCATGGCGAAGTGAAAAGTGGGACTTTGGATATTCCAAGAATGCTATGTTGTGGGATTGGTGTCCCTGATTCATACATAGCATATGGTTTCTATGAAATCCAGTGAGGGAGCAGGAGTAACGAAGCTGATTGCACAGATGACCTCAGGGAATACTGACAGATAGGCCAAATGAAAAATATGCTGCAGCTAACCATTGGTATTTGGGCTTCTGATCCCAGTCCTGTTTTTAAAAAAGGTGCAGACAGGCAGTGTTCATTAAAAACTGTCTACCATGTAAAAGTGGGTAATTTAAATGGCATCTAGTTACACATCTGATAGAATGGTCTGGCAACATATGAATTTCATTCTAACAACAACAACAACAACAAAACATAGAAAATGAGACATAAAGATAAAACCTTGTCTTCACCAGGATGCCTAAAAATAGGTTTTATTTGGCTCATGCAAATAAATATCTTTCAATAGAATTTCTGATTTCTGAATGAATCCATTCAACTTCATACTGCACAGATCACAAGGTTTTCTTTACAGAATATTCTCTTCTTCTTCTTAAAGCCTCACATAGAAAATGTCTCACAGGACATAGGAGGGGAATGACCCAAAGGATGAGAGAATGGCTGGAACCGTTCTCAAATGTGCCCATGTAGCCTAAAGTTTGAAGGCATCTAATTGTACTCTAAAACAATTGTGAACCTATTCGATCCATTATTAATAAATATCACCACTTTACCACTTGAACCAAATCACAGAAAATTGGAAACAGATGATCATTGGCTTTGATACCTTTACTTCTGTTTCATTACTCAGAGTCGATCAACTCTATACTTCAAGTGACACAGATTTATTACAGAATGCGTAAGATCCTAAGGATCTATTTTAGCTCAGCCCATGGTATTGCTTCATTATTTTATTATTTTGTAAGTAATAAAAAATAACTTCATGTTGGATGATATATTCAAGCCATGAATATATCATCCAACATTGTTCTTCCCAAAATATTAGCCCAATTTCTGCGCGCGCTCACTTACTGTTCAGGAATTTTACTAATTGTTTGAAGGTTCTAGAGGACCTGTTAGACTCCTAATGGACAAACCATACAACATACTCCAGAGAACGGACGAGTGCCATAAGAAGAAAATAAGGTCAGCCTACAGCAATGGGCAGCTGCCTGCCCTTGGCTGGGAGGAGCCCTGGCCATGGCACCAGGGCTGCTGGGCAGCAGAAGCCTCCACAGCCCTGCAGGGAGCCTGGAGCACAGCTCTGCCTAACCATGCTCAGCCCTGGACAGATGCACATGAGTTCCCATCACAGGCTCGAGTGTGACAGTCCCAGGTGCATGCCTGTCATGCCAGCCACCAGGGAGGCTGAGGCAAGAGGAACGTTTGAGGTCAGCCTTGGCAACTTATACCCCGAGGCAAAGGGGAAATACTTTTACAGGGGTCTCTGAGGGTGTAGCTCAGGTAGGTCACTTGCCTCACAGGCTCAAGGCCCTGGGTTCAATCCCCAGAACCCACGTACACACAAAAAGTGAACTTGGAATATTGTTTATAATGATGGATCAGGTACACACAATGACTTCAATATGACCTCTCAGAGGAGCTCAATTTGAGATCAGACTGAACAAAAGACCACCTGGACCATTGACTCAGTGTCTGAAACCCTCTGTGAGCATGGGAAGCACTGCTGGCAAGACACCAGAGGGCCAAAGCACTTGTGCCCCCTGCAGAGGCGTCTCTTGTCTACCGCCAAAGACTGTTCCCCTCCTGGGGCAGCTGAGAGCAAGCTGGGCCTTGGAGCAAGGACTAGTGCTTTAGATATAGACTATGCAAGCAAGGGGCAATGTCTTTAATAAAACTAAAATTAAAAAGTCACATTGAAAAAATTTTAAAAAGAAGAAAATAAGGTCAAGTAGAGGAAGCCCATTTTCACAGGAAAAAATCCCCCAGTGAAAAGCATCAGAATAGATACCAAGAAAAATACCAACAAAAACAGTGTGCTCCCACTATGTATCTACTCAACATGCAAAAGTTAGAAAGCTAGATAATACAATCCTGGCCACAGGTAGAGCTATGCAGAAGAGCCACCTGGCAGTGCTTAGTCAAAGAAGTAAACATGCACACTTTGACCTAGAAATTCCACCTGTGTGTAAACCAGGCGGTGCTTAAGCAGTTTCACAAGGGGACATGCACAGGGAAATTTATCCTCAGGTTCTTATAGAGTTGTCTGTGCTTACAGGGAGTTGATGGTTGTCAAGATGCCCACAGCTGCGAAAGTCAAAAGCTAAAAAAATAATAGATGCCAACCTGGATATATTAATAATCCCGTATCTATGATCACCTTCATAAGGTAGCTTCCCAACTTCTGTGTGGAAGTGAGTTCCTCCTTGGCCCTTACACTCTTGTGGAGACCACTAGGAGTTCAGCTTTGTGCAGGATCATCTGACCTGGACTTTTGGCAAGACCTGTACAGCCCTCACACATGCTCAGATGCTACAGGACTTTTCAAACCAGTCCAGACAACAGTAGGCATCCATTCATTGTCTGCACTCTACAGATTCCTAGATGCACGACATTCATTACCATCAAATGCAGAATTTTCATCAAAAACTAATATATATATCATTCCAATCTGAATCAAGAAAATCGGAAATATCCCCAAATCCAAAGAGTGGATCCCCATTGTGATGCTACAAGTTGAAAATTCCACAGCTGACCTCATGGGATGGTTCACAGTCAAAAGACAGCTGCATGAAAAATATTACATGACCTTCCTGCTATGTGAAAAGTGGCATGTGAAGTACACATGCATGTCTTCCTCAGACATGGGTTCATTTGCAAGACACCTTGTGCAATTGAAAATACTCCAAAAGGGGAGAAATCAGAACCATGTCTCCAAAGTATTTCAGCAGAGACCAACTCCATCTGTCTATCTATCTCTCAGTGAGTGTGTGTGCTCTTGTGTGTGTTTGTGTGTCTTTGTTTGTATTTGAACCATCATAGCTGATACTTCATTGCCCCCATTGGAAAACTGACTCAGATAATGCCATCTGCCAAACTCCTAAAAACCAAAGTTCTTGCTGATAGAATGAAACATTCCTTCCTGTTGGTTTGGATGTGTCCTTTAGGAATCACTGCTACATTTAGTATACTCAAATCATCACAGTAGATCAGGTAACAAAAACATATATATTTTAAAATAATAATAATATATTAATGGAAACAACAAATACAGCATAGAGTAACAACTGTGTTACTAAACAAGGTCAAGGACAATGGCAAACTATAGATTCAAACTTTGAAGAAAATAGTAATCAATGTAAATATTCCTGGGCTGCCTCAGCCCCGCCCAGGCACACAGCAACAGAATGGTTTTGCAAGCATCCTCAGGAGGGCAGGAGCCTTCTTTGCAGGACGAGAGGGAGGTTGAGGCTCGATCCACCCATCATTCTTTTGGGAGAGGCTCCTTTTCCTCAGCACAAAGTTGGATTTTTTGTGAGGATTCTTGGCATCAAATACCTTGGCCTCTGCTGGAATCCTCAGCTCTGGGGAGAGAGGGGTGTACAAAAAGAAGGTGGCACTCAGGAGGTGCTCCCTAGGACACGCCAACATCTCAGAGCCTGTGCCAGAAAAGGCCAGAGCCACACACCTGAGAGCTCTCCAATTCAGCACCAATACCAACAAAGACAGCCTCCACAGTCCTCCCTGAGGAAGAACTAGGCAGAGCACTTCAACAGACCTAATGTCTGTTCCTACCGAAGGCTTTGGACTCCAGAATATCTCAGGTCCTCTTGCATCTGCCAAAGCACACCACTAGGGTTTGCATCTGAAATCTCCCACAAAAGGCTCCTGTGCCGAAGATTCAGTCCCCACATGAGCCATCTTCATAGGTGGGTTTGGAGGGAAGCACTGGATGGTGAGTGCTCTGATGTCAACATGAAATTCTCATTCAAGATGAATACACTACTGGGGGGTGGGAGGGACTGGAAGAAAGGTTGAGCATGGTTGGAGTAAGACCTAAACAAGGTTGTGCCCTGGGCAACAGTACCTTGTTCCTGTTGGCTCCACTGAATCCTCATTCTCCAAGGAGAGGTCCTCCCTCTCCATCTTTCTCTCTCTCCCTCTCTGCCAGCCTCGTTCTCTCTCTCCCAGTCTATGCCTTTGTGGCAAGGGCTGAGGAGCTCTCCACTGCCACACACTAGAGCTTTATGGACAGCCTCAGTGCACAACCAAAGAGAAAGCTATGAAACCCAGAGAAAAAAGGCCTAGGATTCCTCCTCTGAGTTATTTTCCTCAAGTATGGCCACAGTGAGGACAGGCTGACCAGCGCGGATACCACGTTAGAGCCATGCTTCTGCGTTGGTGGAGCCCGCCTCCATGTGAACCAGGCTTCTGAGAATGGAGGCCACATTCCAAATACTGCCCTACTGAGAACAATGGTTCCAAAGACCAGCAAAGGGACTGCTTCCCTCCAACATGGTGTATGGCCCAGTGGTGCCATGACCCCGAGTGGGGGAATACAACAGCCGCTTCTCCTTCCTCTGAACATGTGTTTCCTGTCGCCCTCCTCTAACCTAGAGCCTGTTCTCCATCCCTTCTGGGTTGGATGTGGAGATCTCTGCTATGAATTTCTTAGGCTACCAAGGCCCCAGACAGACTTCCTCTTCCATAGACTCTACTAACCTAACAGTAGGTTAAGATAGGAGACAAGTGATCCTAGAACTCATAGGGATGGTGGTCTTCAGGGTACATAGGCTGGGATAATGGCTGCTGTGGTGTTTGGCTCACAAAAACCAACCAACCAACCAACCAACGAAAAAGCGCTGGCATTATTATCAGATGAGCTCTGTGGCTACGTGCTCAGGAAGCCCTCATCTGACTTTAGTTAGGGATCACAACCTGGCTATTGTGATCACTCCTTGCCTAGTGGACTCAGGTGCGTAAGACCATGGAATTTATGCAAAAACAGATGATTCAGGCTGTCTCCCAGGCTGTGTTTTCTTCCCAATTTCATCCTGTTACTGCTTGCTAGAATCCTGGCAATGCTCTGCCCAGGCAGTGGTTTTTTGGTCACACAGAAGGCTTTCAATAGTACTGCTTCAGTCCACAAAATGCCAGTTCCCTCTTTAGCCCATGCATTCCCATGTTCCTTTGAAACCACTCCTATCCCAGACCATGAAAACATACTGCTCCTGGAGAGAGGCTTTCCTCCTCACTCCTCAAAGATGTCAGCTTTGGATGCCTGTTCATGTCCAGGGGAGGGCACCTGGTGGGGAGCCGCAATATCCACCGGGGTATACCATTGGACCTCAAGACCTTCCACCAGCAGAAGTGCAGTTGGCTTTGTGCACGAACCCAACACACCTGTTGGAGTGTTCTTGGGGGTCAGAGACTACTCTTTGTTGCTAAGAGTTGACCTGAGTCCACATCCTGACCCTTGCTCTCTGCTATCTGATTGTCTCACTTACTCTGACGGCGAGAGATGATTTGGCCCAGCTCATAATCCTCTGGATTCTCCTCAGTAAGGAAGTGTAGGTCGAGGGCGCTGCGGATGAAGACAGGAGCCCTATCGTGGCAGGTCACCTGGAGCAGCATAGGAGACAGGCCTTCAGGAAATGGGCCTTGAAGTGACTACTCAAGGACAGTGGGCAGGGGCATTCTGGAGGCACCTCCACTCTAAATACAAGGGCAACATCCATGCCCCTACTACCCGAGGCTGACCTCCTGCTCATCGTGTGGGCTCTTCCCACAGGCTACTAGCCCAATCCTTGTACATAGGACTTCCTGGGCCTGCCATTGCTCTTTGTGGAGCTGCACTCCTCTCGGAGTGAAAGGACCCCACTACCTGCATACAGATGCAATCTCATCCCACAAGTTGGGAGGAATGGGACAATAGCCTCCAAGATCCCAGGTCTGCCCGAGGATGCAGGCGGCATTGGGAATGGCCTAGGCACAAAACCTAGAGGCTTTGGTCTGGATTGCCAGGGCCAAAAACAGACCCAGGAACATGACCACACACAGGAGAGCTGAAAGATAGCCACGAGAGCTCCTGGCCTCCAGAGGCTCAGTGCTGGCTGGGATGTAGGAGGGCACCTCATCCGGCAAGGGTGGTCATTGGGTTACCTGGACATTTAGTGTGCTTGCTCCACATCCATATCGACTCTGCAGAGAGACTCTCTCAGCTCCTTGTTCAAGGAACATGGAGAACCTCACACTGCTGTCCTCCTCCATAGACGTCAGCATCCCATACAAGGGAACCTGCAACCTAGTTCCTGTCCTATTCTCATCTGTCACCCATACCTGTCCCTGCCCTTCTGGACTGCATGCTGCCACCTGACACACAGACTCCCTCAGACATGGCAGTGGACAAGCTGCTGCACTCGCTCATCTCAGCTCCAGCCCTTCACACTGACCTCTCCCTTCTTGATTCCCATCTATCCTCCTGATCATCCAGAAGCTCCAAATTCAAGAGGGCATGAGTAGTCCATGGTATTGGACCAGTGTCTGCTCCCCACCCAGGTGTAAGCACCACGGGACACCCCTGCTCCCAGGCTTACCAGAACACTCTTGGCCATCTCTGGGCTTTGTGTTTCTAAGTGGACACGAATTAAGCAGGTGTCTCCCACCTGCTTGTGGGAAAGCGGCCTGGAGGACTTGCAGGTTGATTCTGAGAACTGTGGGGGATGGAACATCAGCAAACCCAGAAACAGAAAGCCACCCGAGACTGTCAGTTGGCTCTATGGGCTTCCAGCAAATATGTCCAGGTGCTGAGGCTTCTTATTTCCTCAGGTCGGAGTGGAATGGCAGCACATGCACAGCTTGAATAAGGTAGGTGTTTACCTCCTTTCCCTTGACCTGGGGGCGTTTCCTCACCATGAAATATTGTATTCCCAGATTCATTGACAGACACACGAGTGAGTGGTCAGAGACCTTGATTTCTGCAGAGCGAAGTGGAGAGAATTGTTAGGTGGCACTCAAGGATTATACCACAAAACACCCACAACCCCTGAGAGTCTCCGCCAGGCCCATCACACTTTGGTATTTTGGGGCCAAGGCCCACTTTCTCTTGGCTGTCCGTTATCCTGAGCCCACTGTGGATCATGTCTCCCCACTGTCTGATTGTCCTACTTACTCTCATCCTCAGACATCATATACAGCAGCTCAAAGTTGTCCACATCCTCATGCTGCAACAAATTTTGGTCCAAGGCCCTGCGGATGAGGCTTGTCACCGTCTCCTGAAAGGTCACCTGGATCAGGGTGGGACAAATGTCATCAGAGAATGGCTTTTAGAAGAGCTACCCAGAAGACTGTGGTCAAACATTCAGGAGAAATCTCAGCTACATATACAAGGGCACAATCTTGTTATCCTGCTACCTGAGTGTGTCCTCCATATACCACCTGGGTTCTTGCAATGTGCTACTAGAACAATCCTGGTACAAATATCTGCCTGTACCTGCCATCTCCCCTCCCCCTGGGGAGCCACATTCCACTCATGTCAAAGGACCAAACTGCCTATGCACAGACACACTCTCATCTCACTGAGATGAGAGCAATGGGCCAGGGATCTGCGCACCAAGTGTGATCTGGGATGCAGGCTGCCTTTGTGGGTGGAAGAGGCAGATGCACTGAAAATTTGGGTCCTGACTGCCACGACACAAAACAGACTCAGATACAAGAGTGTGCACTTGAGTGCTTCATGATAGCTTTGAGAGTCCCTGGCCTCTGGAAGCTCGGTGCGGGTCTGGTTGTCATGATGTACTTGACTCAGCACTGGCAGTCACTGAACATGTCTCCTCTGCAGCTGGACACCTGCAGCATTAGCGTGTCTACTGCACATCCATAGAAATTCTGCCAAGAACCCCTTTAGCTCCGTATTTACATACATGCAAAGCCTAACATTCCGAAGCTTTGGCATGACCCCCCAGGTGATCCCGACCCCAAATTCCTACACCTAGTCATGCTAAGGAGGTTCTCTTCCCTGCCACCAGGAACACATCCCCTCCTACACATGTGACAAGTCACTGCCACCTCCTCTGCTCCAACTTCACTCATTGAGAATACCAAGTTCTAGGCACTGCAGCCTGCACCCTGGACATATCTCTGCCTTCATCTGTCCACAGCACTTCCGTCTGCACTTCTGGCCTGCAAAACCCACAATACACAGGCCCACTCACCACTGAAGCTGGGCATGCTGATGCTCTCCCTCCTCAGGTCAAGCCCTTAAGACGGACCTCTCTCTTCTTTATTTCCCACCATAGCCCTGGGGTTGGCTGTGTCTCCTGCCTTCCACTGTGTGGACACCCAGGAGGCAGCCCTGCTGTCGGGCTTACCGGGATGCGCTTTGTCTCCCTCAGGCTCTGTCCCTCTAGGAGGACGTGAACAACGCGGCTGTCTTCCACCTGCTCGCTGGAGTGAAGCAGTGAGGAGCTGCTACTCACAGCTGCTGGAGTCCTGGATGCCACTGCCACAGAAGGTTCCAAGAACTGTGGGGGATGACAACATCAGCAAAGCCCAGCAACTGCACCCCACCCAGCCTGGCAGTTGGCTCTGTGGGCATTCTACAACATCCATCCAGAACCTGAGGTTCTTGTCCCCTTGGAGGATGTGGAGTGGCACCAGGAGTAAAGACTGAAGAAGGTGGCTGTTTTGGGAACAAGAGATCCAGCACCTGCTGGGTGGGGATGAAATCCCAGGAGATTAACCCCATGTTGCTGCTGAAATGTAGGTTCCTCCCACAAATGACAGGCAGGAGCTCATTCCTAAGCTGGTCCTGCCTGTAAGGTTCAAGGCTCTGAACCCTGAAGGGCTCCTCCGTGTTCTGATCATTTTCACCCTGGGTTGGGACCAAGAATGGTGGGTTCAAAATGGAAATGGTGACAAACAGAAAAATGACTTGTGCCAATACACTAGAGTCAAAGCACAATGGGACAGTTCCCATCAGTACAAACACACACACACGCACACACACACACACACACACACACACACACACACACACACAGAGTCAGAATAGGAGTCCTGGGCCATTCATCAGGGATCAGACTAGAGGGCCTGCTGGGCTCACCTGCCCTGTGCTACTCACTGTTACTCTTGAGCTCCTCTGCGACAATCGCCAGAGGCTCTGGCGTCTAAGATGAAGCCTCACCCAGTGTATCCACAAAAGGGCTAGTTGGCCCCCCTGAGATTCCTGGGAGCCTGAGGCTCGGCATTGTCTGCAACCACAGGAGAACATCCTTCTCCCTCCAGTGGCTCCAACCAAGTGAGCTCGGATGGCTTGGTCAGTGAAGTGGGTGCCTGGATACCAGGGTTCCATGTTCTGTTTGATCCATTGTCAAGGCAATGATGTCATTTCCTGTGCCCATACCTGAGCCTCTTTTCACATAAGACCACTTTCAACAGCCCTATGGGCTGCCGATTTCTCCTCCATGCCTACCCATCTCAGGTGCGCAGGTGTTCACCAACAACTACCCAAACATCCCCACCAGCATCTGCCCTGCTTGGTGCCACTAGAGTTCCAGCTTGGAGCCTTCAAAAATGCATTCACAACCAGTCCTTCCCTCTCAGCAGCTTTTGGACCCTGGTCCCATCATTGTGCAACTCATGGTGTGCCCAGTCTTTTCTGGAAAGTAGGGTAGCATCTAATCTCTAGGGTTTATTGTGTCTATTGGCCCATAACACCCTCTGTTCTCTCTGAAACCAGAGATGGGACTCACAGGTGGCTAAAGCACAAATGTAGAGATGGGATAATCACAAGAAAGGGAGAGACAAAGAATGCACCCTAACTCAATCAGGCCTGTGTCCCACACAGGGACATGGCCAATGTCCGTCCCATCATGGCTGCAGTTCCCTCTCTACACCATGGCAAGTTGGAGGGGACTGAGATGCAGAGGCTGCTCCCCTCTGCCATACAACTTCCCAAGGCTTCTCCTAAGATTTCAAAAGGGCCAAGTGTGTCTAGTGTTGGGGTCTCACAGAGACTCCGAGGTACCACAGCATCCTGCTGCCCAGAACCGGTTCACCCCTCACCTCAAGGGGGCTCAGCCTCTGGATTCATGGGAATTGAAGTGGGTACAGGTGATGGGATATCACCTCCAAGACTGAGTTATGCCAAGTCCATGACCCCTGTCTGCATCCCTGTCTCCAGCACCACTCCCCCCTCTCTCTTTCCTCCTCAGAGCAAACAAATCCATTTAGCAAGTGTGTCCTGTGATAAAGACATGACGGTCACCCATCCTCTCATTACAAAAACACTGAGGCTCAGCCAACATGGATCCTACAGGGAACACAGGCATAAACTCAGACTCCGATCCTCCCAGCCGAGCCTCAGTGGAGCCTGGACTCCCAGCCTCCTGAGTCAAGGAAACAGAGGTTCCTAGCCGAGCCACCTTGGATGCAGCCGCACACAAACTGAACTCATCAATGCCCCTTGCTCTCAGTTGTGAGTAAGAGGGGAAGTGGTGTTTCACAACCCTGGACATCAAGTGCAGTCTCCAGGCTTTGGGGTGTGCCCTGGCCTCTGTCTATCTGCCCAGGCTCTCCAACCCACACTGGCCTCTTACCCAACCTCCTCCTAGGGCCAAACTCAATCCTGCCTCTCAATTTCTGCTGCCTTCCCCAACACACTGCTCCCCAAAATGAGCAGGGCTGGCTCTCGGTTATCATGCTGGTGCCAGCAGCAATGCCACCCCACTGACATAATTCTGAGTCCCAACCTAGGCACTCCAGCTGTCTTTGCCACACCTGGCCTGTTTGGGCTCTGGCTCTTGCTCTTTTCTTTCATGTGCATGTGTTTTGAGGTTTTGAGTTTCTCCCACTGCAGAACTGCAGCTGTGGCAGGGTAGAGCTCATGAGGGTGACATTCTGAGCCACATCCAATCCCATCAGGACTGTTCACTGGGGTGACTGCTGGAACACAGTGATGAGTGAACACATGGGAGGTGGTTGGACCCACCTTGCCTCTGAGTGGCTTCCTTTCAGGACAGGAATGTAGGCATGGGAGCCCCTGGCGTGGGATGCTTTGCACAAGGCGTGACCATGGGCTCTCTTTCCTGGCAAAAATGGCTCCACTCAGCATGGAGAGCACTGTCATTCCTGGTGGCTAACAACAGCCCTGGACCCCAGAAAGGAACCCACACTCAAGATTAACGTCTGAGTGTGCGTGTCCTCGAGGAAATGATGTCTCCTGATCCCAGGTGCAAAGGGGTAAGTCCTCTAACTCCAGGGGCCATGAAGGGACATCTGAGTTTCCCTCGTCCTTCTTTCCCTCTCTAACTAACCACAGTTAGGACCCTGGCCTCATTCCCCAGTGAGGATCATTAGGCTCCATAAAGGACAGTCTCTAAGATGCTCAGTGGACCAACACCCTCTGCACAACCCATAACCCTATTCACCCAAGAGGCAAGAGGATTTCTATTCAGGAAAACCAGGAAAGGGAGAGCCTTTCTCAAGGACACAAGGACATTAGTGAGTGAGGGAGTGATTAATGGATGGAGAACTATTTCCAACACCAACTTCCAGGAGCATATATGGCCCCCTGGAGAATTCTGCAGTGTGTTGGTGATTAAGGAGAACGTGTGAATTCAGGGGTCACTAGGTCCTCTCAGCCATAAGGAGGGAAACTGCCATAAAGGAACTAGGACAAGGGTGCGAGGAATGCTCACTGGTGGGAGATCGGAAGGAAGGAAAGTGTACTCATTAGAAAAGTGTCGCCTGAAAATTCTTAGCCAGCCAAAAGTCGTGCGAACTTGTGTGGGAAAAGAGTCTTTGCACAGTGATGAAGCTAAGAGCTCACATGATGGAACACAGCATCAACTGGGACCAAATCCAATATCTGATATTCTTGTAGGAAGAGGAGAGTCTGGACCCAGATACCAGGGAGACTGGGGGATACCGGATATGTGAGGTTGGAGCCAGGGCGGGATGCCCATATGGGAACCACAGATCGTGTGCAGCAATAGGAGAGTGGGCAAGGGCTGGGAGAGTTGGGGAGACAGTCCCCTTGAAACCTGGGAGGGGTTATGGCACTGGGACAGCCCAACACCTACTGTGTTGAGCCTCTGGAGCTCAACGGAAGACACTTCCTCTGTTGTCGGCCACCCAGTTAACAGAGTTTGGTTGCAGCAGCCTAGGACCCAGCTGAAGGTCTGAGCATGTTGGCCATGCAGGTTGGATCTGGACCACAGACACCCTCATCAGAGATTGTAGGGTCTCAGCCCTGAGGCAAGACAGGCACTAAGTCAGGCCAGGTGGGGAAACGGATAGGCACACACTCTGGGGGCTGGTGCCTGTGTTACTGGGAGCACTTCTGATCGCAATTCCCTGATCTGCTGCCAACACAGGCTACAGAGGAGCGTACAGAAACACAGACCACGGATCTGCCCCACTCAGTGGGCCCAGGCCAACACCACACCCAGCAGCCTCGTGCCATACCCAATGAGTCTCGAAGTGGCCCCCTCTTCCCATCCTGAGAGCTCTTCCCTTCCTCATGTGCCAATAGCTCCCTACTGTCACTGGCAATATCTACTCTGTGAGATGTCAACATCCGTGGGTACTGTTCTCTCATCCCAGGACAGTGTGGTCCCACACACCCTGGTGAAATGGGCCACCTGGAGGCTGGACCTGGAGGTTGTTGAGGCTGAATGGCAGCGGTGGTCCTCTGGCACTTAATATTATTGAAGTTAAAAAAAAAACAAAAACAAAAACAAAAAACGGGTCTTGGTGCTCAAAAATGTTTGATTTGCATATTCTCATCCCCTAACCCCAATATTTTCATTATTTCCTCACATATGAAATCTTACTAGCATAAAGGTAATTTCGTATTAAACAAAGTGGATTGAAATAACATTGGTAAAAATAATCAATCACCATACTTTCAATTTTTGTTCTGCTTTCCTATTAGAAACCACTTGGATACAAGAGAACAGAGGACAGACTCATGGAAATGCTTGAAATGACAAGAAGCTCCCACTCAAGCTCAGCATTCAGTCCTGGACAGGGTAAGACCAGGCCACTTTGACATCTGTGCCAAAGAGTCTACCAGACAGAATCCTCTGACTGATCCCTGACTGAGCCATAGGAACTGGCTAGAAAAGCCTTCACATCCTCAATACATTCTTCACGTCAGAATACTTGACAACCATTGATATCCATCTCTCGTTAACTTGCTCCCCAGCCAACCATTCTTCAACAAATTCAAAGGAGTAACTCATGCAAGCACACAGAAAGGGGTGTTCACTACACACATCCATGTGCGAAAAAGACAACTGGTATTTCTTGTTTGGGCTATTTCAAATGAAATCCCTTCTGCATGACCTCCACAAACCAAAGGAAAATATTTGTGAAATTCCCACGTAGAAGACAAGATACACTTGCCAAGGAGGCAGTGGCAAGAATTTTGACACTCCAAATGTAGAGTGTGTGTTTAGGAAGCAGTCACAGTTTCCATGAGAGAGTCCCATGAAATCAATTAGGAAGATCCATGCTCTAGCCCTACCATGCAAGTGATGTGACTTGAAAGAGTCACTTAGTCTTAGTAACCATCATCACTAACAACTAAGTCAATGAATAAAGGTCCTCAGGTGCCAAGCTACAAAATGTGGGATGAGCATGGATGAGGATGGGTGGGAGAAGTCTCCAACTCTAACACAATTAGGGAAGGATGTGCTGACCTCAAGTGGCTGGGGGGGCTGGGATCCTGCCACAGAGGGGGATTCCAAACCTCACATCCCCTGACCCAGGCCAGAAGACCAGGTAGAGTCCAAGGACCCTGGGGTGGCCCAATGGCAATAAAGGTCAAAAGGAACTAGGGATCTGCCTGGTCCCTCAATCCCCTACTCTGAGCAGGGCTGCATGACGAGGCCAGAGGCCATCCACAGCAATCTGCCTTTACAGGAAAACAGGGACTGCAGGCTGCCTCTGGCTCACTGAATCAGGGTGGTGTTTTCATAAAGCAAGACCACTTCCTCACATTTGACCAGCAGCTCATGTGTTGACAGCACAATGACTGACTTGACTCAGGCCCTGATGAATGAAATAGAAAATTCATAGCAAACCCATCTTTAGCTCTTCCACATCATCAGGGGCTCTGATTCAATTCCGTCCAGAAAGGTGTCTGAAATGATTTCTAAACATGCTGGGGACTCACCTCTGTGTGGAACTTTTCAGGAAAAAGGGGATCAAATCTCATGAAGCAACTCTTCTCTCTTCTAGCCCATGGGCAATGCAAGGAACCTGCATGATACCAGAGGCTCACTTCTCTCTTCTCATGTCTTCTGGAAAGGATTTGTTAATGCTTCCTGCAAGGTGAAGCAGAAGCCTGCATCCCCAGCTGCACAGAAGTGTTTTAGGGCAGTGTCTCCCTTAAAACCCAAAAATAAAAAAAACCAGGTCATTCAACAGGCACATGGATTCGAGTACATGTTCAATGATCCCTCCTCCCTGGAGCCTTCCACATGCCCATCTTCCACATTCACAGAGCAATGCTTGGCCATTCTCAAGACCAGGAGACCATGATGCTCCTCACCAGGAAGTCAATAAGGAACATGAAGAGAGCAGCATGGATTGCAGAAGGTGGCACATCAAGGATCTTCAGCTCTGCTGCTAGAACACAAGAGCTTAACTTCAGTATTGACTTTTTGCCAACTACCAAGTACGATAGCAGTGTCAAGCCCAATATGCAGATATGCAAGTAGTAGGTGACACCCCGCATCCATTCACAAAAGTGGGCAACATCTGCATTAGAACAAGGAAGTATCTTACCCTTACTCATAAAAATCATCAGAAACAAAATAAAATGGATGCAAGACTTCTCATTTCACTATTAGGTAGCTGATGGAATTCCCTATTAAATAATACCTCCTCCAAAATAAAAAGTATCTCAGACATGTGTCAACTATTCAATGGATGACATTTTAAAAACTATGGACTTTACTTAATATTTATGTATGCTATATCCCTGCCTAAGGCTCTATGAGAAAGGAGCACATAGAATTGGATCTTTGAAAATCTCACATTTGCTGATAAATATTACTGCTGATCTCAGGCATGGCGAAGTGAAAAGTGGGACTTTGGATATTCCAAGAATGCTATGTTGTGGGATTGGTGTTCCTGATTCATACATAGCATATGGTTTCTATGAAATCCAGTGAGGGAGCAGGAGTAACGAAGCTGATTGCACAGATGACCTCAGGAAATACTGACAGATAGGCCAAATGAAAAATATGCTCCAGCTAACCATTGGTATTTGGGCTTCTGATCCCAGTCCTGTTTTTAAAAAAGGTGCAGACAGGCAGTGTTCATTAAAAACTGTCTACCATGTAAAAGTGGGTAATTTAAATGGCATCTAGTTACACATCTGATAGAATGGTCGGGCAACATATGAATTTCATTCTAACAACAACAACAACAACAAAACATAGAAAATGAGACATAAAGATAAAACCTTGTCTTCACCAGGATGCCTAAAAATAGGTTTTATTTGGCTCATGCCAATAAATATCTTTCAATAGAATTTCTGATTTCTGAATGAATCCATTCAACTTCATACTGCACAGATCACAAGGTTTTCTTTACAGAATATTCTCTTCTTCTTCTTAAAGCCTCATATAGAAAATGTCTCACAGGACATAGGAGGGCTAAAGTTTGAAGGCATCTAATTGTACTCTAAAACAATTATGAACCTATTCGATCCATTATTAATAAATATCACCACTTTACCACTTGAACCAAATCACAGAAAATTGGAAACAGATGATCATTGGCTTTGATACCTTTACTTCTGTTTCATTACTCAGAGTCGATCAACTCTATACTTCAAGTGACACAGATTTATTACAGAATGCCTAAGATCCTAAGGATCTATTTTAGCTCAGCCCATGGTATTGCTTCATTATTTTATTATTTTGTAAGTAATAAAATATAACTTCATGTTGGATGACATATTCAAGCCATGAATATATCATCCAACATTGTTCTTCCCAAAATATTAGCCCAATTTCTGCGCGCGCTCACTTACTGTTCAGGAATTTTACTAATTGTTTGAAGGTTCTAGAGGACCTGTTAGACTCCTAATGGACAAACCATACAACATACTCCAGAGAACGGACGAGTGCCATAAGAAGAAAATAAGGTCAGCCTACAGCAATGGGCAGCTTCCTGCCCTCGGCTGGGAGGAGCCCTGGCCATGGCACCAGGGCTGCTGGGCAGCAGAAGCCTCCACAGCCCTGCAGGGAGCCTGGAGCACAGCTCTGCCTAACCATGCTCAGCCCTGGACAGATGCACATGAGTTCCCATCACAGGCTCGAGTGTGACAGTCCCAGGTGCATGCCTGTCATGCCAGCCACCAGGGAGGCTGAGGCAAGAGGAACGTTTGAGGTCAGCCTTGGCAACTTAGACCCCGAGGCAAAGGGGAAATACTTTTACAGGGGTCTCTGAGGGTGTAGCTCAGGTAGGTCACTTGCCTCACAGGCTCAAGGCCCTGGGTTCAATCCCCAGAACCCACGTACACACAAAAAGTGAACTTGGAATATTGTTTAAAATGATGGGTCAGGTACACACAAGGACTTCAATATGACCTCTCAGAGGAGCTCAATTTGAGATCAGACTGAACAAAAGACCACCTGGACCATTGACTCAGTGTCTGAAACCCTCTGTGAGCATGGGAAGCACTGCTGGCAAGACACCAGAGGGCCAAAGCACTTGTGCCCCCTGCAGGGGCGTCTCTTGTCTACCGCCAAAGACTGTTCCCCTCCTGGGGCAGCTGAGAGCAAGCTGGGCCTTGGAGCAAGGACTAGTGCTTTAGATATAGACTGCAAGCAAGGGGCAATGTCTTTAATAAAACTAAAATTAAAAAGTCACATTGATAAAATTTTAAAAAGAAGAAAATAAGGTCAAGTAGAGGAAGCCCATTTTCACAGGAAAAAATCCCCCAGTGAAAAGCATCAGAATAGATACCAAGAAAAATACCAACAAAAACAGTGTGCTCCCACTATGTATCTACTCAACATGCAAAAGTTAGAAAGCTAGATAATACAATCCTGGCCACAGGTAGAGCTATGCAGAAGAGCCACCTGGCAGTGCTTAGTCAAAGAAGTAAACATGCACACTTTGACCTAGAAATTCCACCTGTGTGTAAACCAGGCGGTGCTTAAGCAGTTTCACAAGGGGACATGCACAGGGAAATTTATCCTCAGGTTCTTATAGAGTTGTCTGTGCTTACAGGGAGTTGATGGTTGTCAAGATGCCCACAGCTGCGAAAGTCAAAAGCTAAAAAAATAATAGATGCCAACCTGGATATATTAATAATCTCGTATCTATGATCACCTTCATAAGGTAGCTTCCCAACTTCTGTGTGGAAGTGAGTTCCTCCTTGGCCCTTACACTGTTGTGGAGACCACTAGGAGTTCAGCTTTGTGCAGGATCATCTGACCTGGACTTTTGGCAAGACCTGTACAGCCCTCACACATGCTCAGATGCTACAGGACTTTTCAGACCAGTCCAGACAACAGTAGGCATCCATTCATTGTCTGCACTCTACAGATTCCTAGATGCACGACATTCATTACCATCAAATGCAGAATTTTCATCAAAAACTAATATATATATCATTCCAATCTGAATCAAGAAAATCGGAAATATCCCCAAATCCAAAGAGTGGATCCCCATTGTGATGCTACAAGTTGAAAATTCCACAGCTGACCTCATGGGATGGTTCACAGTCAAAAGACAGCTGCATGAAAAATATTACATGACCTTCCTGCTATGTGAAAAGTGGCATGTGAAGTACACATGCATGTCTTCCTCAGACATGGGTTCATTTGCAAGACACCTTGTGCAATTGAAAATACTCCAAAAGGGGAGAAATCAGAACCATGTCACCAAAGTATTTCAGCAGAGACCAACTCCATCTGTCTATCTATCTCTCAGTGAGCGTGTGTGCTCTTGTGTGTGTTTGTGTGTCTTTGTTTGTGTTTGTACCATCATAGCTGATACTTCATTGCCCCCATTGGAAAACTGACTCAGATAATGCCATCTGCCAAACTCCTAAAACCAAAGTTCTTGCTGATAGAATGAAACATTCCTTCCTGTTGGTTTGGATGTGTCCTTTAGGAATCACTGCTACATTTAGTATACTCAAATCATCACAGTAGATCAGGTAACAAAAACATATATATTTTAAAATAATTATAATATATTAATGGAAACAACAAATACAGGATAGAGTAACAACTGTGTTACTAAACAAGGTCAAGGACAATGGCAAACTATAGATTCAAACTTTGAAGAAAATAGTAATCAATGTAAATATTCCTGGGCTGCCTCAGCCCCGCCCAGGCACACAGCAACAGTATGGTTTTGCAAGCATCCTCAGGAGGGCAGGAGCCTTCTTTGCAGGACGAGAGGGAGGTTGAGGCTCGATCCACCCATCATTCTTTTGGGAGAGGCTCCTTTTCCACAGCACAAAGTTGGATTTTTTGTGAGGATTCTTGGCATAAAATACGTTGGCCTCTGCTGGAATCCTCAGCTCTGGGGAGAGAGGGGTGTACAAAAAGAAGGTGGCACTCAGGAGGTGCTCCCTAGGACACGCCAACATCTGAGAGCCTGTGCCAGAAAAGGCCAGAGCCACACACCTGAGAGCTCTCCAATTCAGCACCAATACCAACAAAGACAGCCTCCACAGTCCTCCCTGAGGAAGAACTAGGCAGAGCACTTCAACAGACCTAATGTCTGTTCCTACCGAAGGCTTTGGACTCCAGAATATCTCAGGTCCTCTTGCATCTGCCAAAGCACACCACTAGGGTTTGCATCTGAAATCTCCCACAAAAGGCTCCTGTGCCGAAGATTCAGTCCCCACATGAGCCATCTTCATAGGTGGGTTTGGAGGGAAGCATTGGATGGTGAGTGCTCTGATGTCAACATGAAATTCTCATTCAAGATGAATACACTACTGGGGGGTGGGAGGGACTGGAAGAAAGGTTGAGCATGGTTGGAGTAAGACCTAAACAGGGTTGTGCCCTGGGCAACAGTACCTTGTTCCTGTTGGCTCCACTGAATCCTCATTCTCCAAGGAGAGGTCCTCCCTCTCCATCTTTCTCTCTCTCCCTCTCTGCCAGCCTCGTTCTCTCTCTCCCAGTCTATGCCTTTGTGGCAAGGGCTGAGGAGCTCTCCACTGCCACACACTAGAGCTTTATGGACAGCCTCAGTGCACAACCAAAGAGAAAGCTATGAAACCCAGAGAAAAAAGGCCTAGGATTCCTCCTCTGAGTTATTTTCCTCAAGTATGGCCACAGTGAGGACAGGCTGACCAGCGCGGATACCACGTTAGAGCCATGCTTCTGCGTTGGTGGAGCCCGCCTCCATGTGAACCAGGCTTCTGAGAATGGAGGCCACATTCCAAATACTGCCCTACTGAGAACAATGGTTCCAAAGACCAGCAAAGGGACTGCTTCCCTCCAACATGGTGTATGGCCCAGTGGTGCCATGACCCCGAGTGGGGGAATACAACAGCCGCTTCTCCTTCCTCTGAACATGTGTTTCCTGTCGCCCTCCTCTAACCTAGAGCCTGTTCTCCATCCCTTCTGGGTTGGATGTGGAGATCTCTGCTATGAATTTCTTAGGCTACCAAGGCCCCAGACAGACTTCCTCTTCCATAGACTCTACTAACCTAACAGTAGGTTAAGATAGGAGACAAGTGATCCTAGAACTCATAGGGATGGTGGTCTTCAGGGTACATAGGCTGGGATAATGGCTGCTGTGGTGTTTGGCTCACAAAAACCAACCAACCAACCAACGAAAAAGCGCTGGCATTATTATCAGATGAGCTCTGTGGCTACGTGCTCAGGAAGCCCTCATCTGACTTTAGTTAGGGATCACAACCTGGCTATTGTGATCACTCCTTGCCTAGTGGACTCAGGTGCGTAAGACCATGGAATTTATGCAAAAACAGATGATTCAGGCTGTCTCCCAGGCTGTGTTTTCTTCCCAATTTCATCCTGTTACTGCTTGCTAGAATCCTGGCAATGCTCTGCCCAGGCAGAGGTTTTTTGGTCACACAGAAGGCTTTCAATAGTACTGCTTCAGTCCACAAAATGCCAGTTCCCTCTTTAGCCCATGCATTCCCATGTTCCTTTGAAACCACTCCTATCCCAGACCATGAAAACATACTGCTCCTGGAGAGAGGCTTTCCTCCTCACTCCTCAAAGATGTCAGCTTTGGATGCCTGTTCATGTCCAGGGGAGGGCACCTGGTGGGGAGCCGCAATATCCACCGGGGTATACCATTGGACCTCAAGACCTTCCACCAGCAGAAGTGCAGTTGGCTTTGTGCACGAACCCAACACACCTGTTGGAGTGTTCTTGGGGGTCAGAGACTACTCTTTGTTGCTAAGAGTTGACCTGAGTCCACATCCTGACCCTTGCTCTCTGCTATCTGATTGTCTCACTTACTCTGACGGCGAGAGATGATTTGGCCCAGCTCATAATCCTCTGGATTCTCCTCAGTAAGGAAGTGTAGGTCGAGGGCGCTGCGGATGAAGACAGGAGCCCTATCGTGGCAGGTCACCTGGAGCAGCATGGGAGACAGGCCTTCAGGAAATGGGCCTTGAAGTGACTACTCAAGGACAGTGGGCAGGGGCATTCTGGAGGCACCTCCACTCTAAATACAAGGGCAACATCCATGCCCCTACTACCCGAGGCTGACCTCCTGCTCATCGTGTGGGCTCTTCCCACAGGCTACTAGCCCAATCCTTGTACATAGGACTTCCTGGGCCTGCCATTGCTCTTTGTGGTGCTGCACTCCTCTCGGAGTGAAAGGACCCCACTACCTGCATACAGATGCAATCTCATCCCACAAGTTGGGAGGAATGGGACAATAGCCTCCAAGATCCCAGGTCTGCCCGAGGATGCAGGCGGCATTGGGAATGGCCTAGGCACAAAACCTAGAGGCTTTGGTCTGGATTGCCAGGGCCAAAAACAGACCCAGGAACATGACCACACACAGGAGAGCTGAAAGATAGCCACGAGAGCTCCTGGCCTCCAGAGGCTCAGTGCTGGCTGGGATGTAGGAGGGCACCTCATCCGGCAAGGGTGGTCATTGGGTTACCTGGACATTTAGTGTGCTTGCTCCACATCCATATCGACTCTGCAGAGAGACTCTCTCAGCTCCTTGTTCAAGGAACATGGAGAACCTCACACTGCTGTCCTCCTCCATAGACGTCAGCATCCCATACAAGGGAACCTGCAACCTAGTTCCTGTCCTATTCTCATCTGTCACCCATACCTGTCCCTGCCCTTCTGGACTGCATGCTGCCACCTGACACACAGACTCCCTGAGACATGGCAGTGGACAAGCTGCTGCACTCGCTCATCTCAGCTCCAGCCCTTCACACTGACCTCTCCCTTCTTGATTCCCATCTATCCTCCTGATCATCCAGAAGCTCCAAATTCAAGAGGGCATGAGTAGTCCATGGTATTGGACCAGTGTCTGCTCCCCACCCAGGTGTAAGCACCACGGGACACCCCTGCTCCCAGGCTTACCAGAACACTCTTGGCCATCTCTGGACTTTGTGTTTCTAAGTGGACACGAATTAAGCAGGTGTCTCCCACCTGCTTGTGGGAAAGCGGCCTGGAGGACTTGCAGGTTGATTCTGAGAACTGTGGGGGATGGAACATCAGCAAACCCAGAAACAGAAAGCCACCCCAGACTGTCAGTTGGCTCTATGGGCTTCCAGCAAATATGTCCAGGTGCTGAGGCTTCTTATTTCCTCAGGTCGGAGTGGAATGGCAGCACATGCACAGCTTGAATAAGGTAGGTGTTTACCTCCTTTCCCTTGACCTGGGGGCGTTTCCTCACGATGAAATATTGTATTCCCAGATTCATGGACAGACACACGAGTGAGTGGTCAGAGACGTTGATTTCTGCAGAGCGAAGTGGAGAGAATTGTTAGGTGGCACTCAAGGATTATACCACAAAACACCCACAACCCCTGAGAGTCTCCGCCAGGCCCATCACACTTTGGTATTTTGGGGCCAAGGCCCACTTTCTCTTGGCTGTCAGTTATCCTGAGCCCACTGTGGATCATGTCTCCCCACTGTCTGATTGTCCTACTTACTCTCATCCTCAGACATCATATACAGCAGCTCAAAGTTGTCCACATCCTCATGCTGCAACAAATTTTGGTCCAAGGCCCTGCGGATGAGGCTTGTCACCGTCTCCTGAAAGGTCACCTGGATCAGGGTGGGACAAATGTCATCAGAGAATGGCTTTTAGAAGAGCTACCCAGAAGACTGTGGTCAAACATTCAGGAGAAATCTCAGCTACATATACAAGGGCACAATCTTGTTATCCTGCTACCTGAGTGTGTCCTCCATATACCACCTGCGTTCTTGCAATGTGCTACTAGAACAATCCTGGTACAAATATCTGCCTGTACCTGCCATCTCCCCTCCCCCTGGGGAGCCACATTCCACTCATGTCAAAGGACCAAACTGCCTATGCACAGACACACTCTCATCTCACTGAGATGAGAGCAATGGGCCAGGGATCTGCGCACCAAGTGTGATCTGGGATGCAGGCTGCCTTTGTGGGTGGAAGAGGCAGATGCACTGAAAATTTGGGTCCTGACTGCCACGACACAAAACAGACTCAGATACAAGAGTGTGCACTTGAGTGCTTCATGATAGCTTTGAGAGGCCCTGGCCTCTGGAAGCTCGGTGCGGGTCTGGTTGTCATGATGTACTTGACTCAGCACTGGCAGTCACTGAACATGTCTCCTCTGCAGCTGGACACCTGCAGCATTAGCGTGTCTACTGCACATCCATAGAAATTCTGCCAAGAACCCCTTTAGCTCCGTATTTACATACATGCAAAGCCTAACATTCCGAAGCTTTGGCATGACCCCCCAGGTGATCCCGACCCCAAATTCCTACACCTAGTCATGCTAAGGAGGTTCTCTTCCCTGCCACCAGGAACACATCCCCTCCTACACATGTGACAAGTCACTGCCACCTCCTCTGCTCCAACTTCACTCATTGAGAATACCAAGTTCTAGGCACTGCAGCCTGCACCCTGGACATATCTCTGCCTTCATCTGTCCACAGCACTTCCGTCTGCACTTCTGGCCTGCAAAACCCACAATACACAGGCCCACTCACCACTGAAGCTGGGCATGCTGATGCTCTCCCTCCTCAGGTCAAGCCCTTAAGACGGACCTCTCTCTTCTTTATTTCCCACCATAGCCCTGGGGTTGGCTGTGTCTCCTGCCTTCCACTGTGTGGACACCCAGGAGGCAGCCCTGCTGTCGGGCTTACCGGGATGCGCTTTGTCTCCCTCAGGCTCTGTCCCTCTAGGAGGACGTGAACAACGCGGCTGTCTTCCACCTGCTCGCTGGAGTGAAGCAGTGAGGAGCTGCTACTCACAGCTGCTGGAGTCCTGGATGCCACTGCCACAGAAGGTTCCAAGAACTGTGGGGGATGACAACATCAGCAAAGCCCAGCAACTGCACCCCACCCAGCCTGGCAGTTGGCTCTGTGGGCATTCTACAACATCCATCCAGAACCTGAGGTTCTTGTCCCCTTGGAGGATGTGGAGTGGCACCAGGAGTAAAGACTGAAGAAGGTGGCTGTTTTGGGAACAAGAGATCCAGCACCTGCTGGGTGGGGATGAAATCCCAGGAGATTAACCCCATGTTGCTGCTGAAATGTAGGTTCCTCCCACAAATGACAGGCAGGAGCTCATTCCTAAGCTGGTCCTGCCTGTAAGGTTCAAGGCTCTGAACCCTGAAGGGCTCCTCCGTGTTCTGATCATTTTCACCCTGGGTTGGGACCAAGAATGGTGGGTTCAAAATGGAAATGGTGACAAACAGAAAAATGACTTGTGCCAATACACTAGAGTCAAAGCACAATGGGACAGTTCCCATCAGTACAAACACACACACACGCACACACACACACACACACACACACACACACACACACACACACAGAGTCAGAATAGGAGTCCTGGGCCATTCATCAGGGATCAGACTAGAGGGCCTGCTGGGCTCACCTGCCCTGTGCTACTCACTGTTACTCTTGAGCTCCTCTGCGACAATCACCAGAGGCTCTGGCGTCTAAGATGAAGCCTCACCCAGTGTATCCACAAAAGGGCTAGTTGGCCCCCCTGAGATTCCTGGGAGCCTGAGGCTCGGCATTGTCTGCAACCACAGGAGAACATCCTTCTCCCTCCAGTGGCTCCAACCAAGTGAGCTCGGATGGCTTGGTCAGTGAAGTGGGTGCCTGGATACCAGGGTTCCATGTTCTGTTTGATCCATTGTCAAGGCAATGATGTCATTTCCTGTGCCCATACCTGAGCCTCTTTTCACATAAGACCACTTTCAACAGCCCTATGGGCTGCCGATTTCTCCTCCATGCCTACCCATCTCAGGTGCGCAGGTGTTCACCAAGAACTACCCAAACATCCCCACCAGCATCTGCCCTGCTTGGTGCCACTAGAGTTCCAGCTTGGAGCCTTCAAAAATGCATTCACAACCAGTCCTTCCCTCTCAGCAGCTTTTGGACCCTGGTCCCATCATTGTGCAACTCATGGTGTGCCCAGTCTTTTCTGGAAAGTAGGGTAGCATCTAATCTCTAGGGTTTATTGTGTCTATTGGCCCATAACACCCTCTGTTCTCTCTGAAACCAGAGATGGGACTCACAGGTGGCTAAAGCACAAATGTAGAGATGGGATAATCACAAGAAAGGGAGAGACAAAGAATGCACCCTAACTCCATCAGGCCTGTGTCCCACACAGGGACATGGCCAATGTCCGTCCCATCGTGGCTGCAGTTCCCTCTCTACACCATGGCAAGTTGGAGGGGACTGAGATGCAGAGGCTGCTCCCCTCTGCCATACAACTTCCCAAGGCTTCTCCTAAGATTTCAAAAGGGCCAAGTGTGTCTAGTGTTGGGGTCTCACAGAGACTCCGAGGTACCACAGCATCCTGCTGCCCAGAACCGGTTCACCCCTCACCTCAAGGGGGCTCAGCCTCTGGATTCATGGGAATTGAAGTGGGTACAGGTGATGGGATATCACCTCCAAGACTGAGTTATGCCAAGTCCATGACCCCTGTCTGCATCCCTGTCTCCAGCACCACTCCCCCCTCTCTCTTTCCTCCTCAGAGCAAACAAATCCATTTAGCAAGTGTGTCCTGTGATAAAGACATGTCGGTCACCCATCCTCTCATTACAAAAACACTGAGGCTCAGCCAACATGGATCCTACAGGGAACACAGGCATAAACTCAGACTCCGATCCTCCCAGCCGAGCCTCAGTGGAGCCTGGACTCCCAGCCTCCTGAGTCAAGGAAACAGAGGTTCCTAGCCGAGCCACCTTGGATGCAGCCGCACACAAACTGAACTCATCAATGCCCCTTGCTCTCAGTTGTGAGTAAGAGGGGAAGTGGTGTTTCACAACCCTGGACATCAAGTGCAGTCTCCAGGCTTTGGGGTGTGCCCTGGCCTCTGTCTATCTGCCCAGGCTCTCCAACCCACACTGGCCTCTTACCCAACCTCCTCCTAGGGCCAAACTCAATCCTGCCTCTCAATTTCTGCTGCCTTCCCCAACACACTGCTCCCCAAAATGAGCAGGGCTGGCTCTCGGTTATCATGCTGGTGCCAGCAGCAATGCCACCCCACTGACATAATTCTGAGTCCCAACCTAGGCACTCCAGCTGTCTTTGCCACACCTGGCCTGTTTGGGCTCTGGCTCTTGCTCTTTTCTTTCATGTGCATGTGTTTTGAGGTTTTGAGTTTCTCCCACTGCAGAACTGCAGCTGTGGCAGGGTAGAGCTCATGAGGGTGACATTCTGAGCCACATCCAATCCCATCAGGACTGTTCACTGGGGTGACTGCTGGAACACAGTGATGAGTGAACACATGGGAGGTGGTTGGACCCACCTTGCCTCTGAGTGGCTTCCTTTCAGGACAGGAATGTAGGCATGGGAGCCCCTGGCGTGGGATGCTTTGCACAAGGCGTGACCATGGGCTCTCTTTCCTGGCAAAAATGGCTCCACTCAGCATGGAGAGCACTGTCATTCCTGGTGGCTAACAACAGCCCTGGACCCCAGAAAGGAACCCACACTCAAGATTAACGTCTGAGTGTGCGTGTCCTCGAGGAAATGATGTCTCCTGATCCCAGGTGCAAAGGGGTAAGTCCTCTAACTCCAGGGGCCATGAAGGGACATCTGAGTTTCCCTCGTCCTTCTTTCCCTCTCTAACTAACCACAGTTAGGACCCTGGCCTCATTCCCCAGTGAGGATCATTAGGCTCCATAAAGGACAGTCTCTAAGATGCTCAGTGGACCAACACCCTCTGCACAACCCATAACCCTATTCACCCAAGAGGCAAGAGGATTTCTATTCAGGAAAACCAGGAAAGGGAGAGCCTTTCTCAAGGACACAAGGACATTAGTGAGTGAGGGAGTGATTAATGGATGGAGAACTATTTCCAACACCAACTTCCAGGAGCATATATGGCCCCCTGGAGAATTCTGCAGTGTGTTGGTGATTAAGGAGAACGTGTGAATTCAGGGGTCACTAGGTCCTCTCAGCCATAAGGAGGGAAACTGCCATAAAGGAACTAGGACAAGGGTGCGAGGAATGCTCACTGGTGGGAGATCGGAAGGAAGGAAAGTGTACTCATTAGAAAAGTGTCGCCTGAAAATTCTTAGCCAGCCAAAAGTCGTGCGAACTTGTGTGGGAAAAGAGTCTTTGCACAGTGATGAAGCTAAGAGCTCACATGATGGAACACAGCATCAACTGGGACCAAATCCAATATCTGATATTCTTGTAGGAAGAGGAGAGTCTGGACCCAGATACCAGGGAGACTGGGGGATACCGGATATGTGAGGTTGGAGCCAGGGCGGGATGCCCATATGGGAACCACAGATCGTGGGCAGCAATAGGAGAGTGGGCAAGGGCTGGGAGAGTTGGGGAGACAGTCCCCTTGAAACCTGGGAGGGGTTATGGCACTGGGACAGCCCAACACCTACTGTGTGGAGCCTCTGGAGCTCAACGGAAGACACTTCCTCTGTTGTCGGCCACCCAGTTAACAGAGTTTGGTTGCAGCAGCCTAGGACCCAGCTGAAGGTCTGAGCATGTTGGCCATGCAGGTTGGATCTGGACCACAGACACCCTCATCAGAGATTGTAGGGTCTCAGCCCTGAGGCAAGACAGGCACTAAGTCAGGCCAGGTGGGGAAACGGATAGGCACACACTCTGGGGGCTGGTGCCTGTGTTACTGGGAGCACTTCTGATCGCAATTCCCTGATCTGCTGCCAACACAGGCTACAGAGGAGGGTACAGAAACACAGACCACGGATCTGCCCCACTCAGTGGGCCCAGGCCAACACCACACCCAGCAGCCTCGTGCCATACCCAATGAGTCTCGAAGCGGCCCCCTCTTCCCATCCTGAGAGCTCTTCCCTTCCTCATGTGCCAATAGCTCCCTACTGTCACTGGCAATATCTACTCTGTGAGATGTCAACATCCGTGGGTACTGTTCTCTCATCCCAGGACAGTGTGGTCCCACACACCCTGGTGAATTGGGCCACCTCTAGGCTGGACCTGGAGGTTGTTGAGGCTGAATGGCAGCGGTGGTCCTCTGGCACTTAATATTATTTAAGTTAAAAAAAAACAAAAAAAAAAAAAAAACGGGTCTTGGTGCTCAAAAATGTTTGATTTGCATATTCTCATCCCCTAACCCCAATATTTTCATTATTTCCTCACATATGAAATCTTACTAGCATAAAGGTAATTTCGTATTAAACAAAGTGGATTGAAATAACATTGGTAAAAATAATCAATCACCATACTTTCAATTTTTGTTCTGCTTTCCTATTAGAAACCACTTGGATACAAGAGAACAGAGGACAGACTCATGGAAATGCTTGAAATGACAAGAAGCTCCCACTCAAGCTCAGCATTCAGTCCTGGACAGGGTAAGACCAGGCCACTTTGACATCTGTGCCAAAGAGTCTACCAGACAGAATCCTCTGACTGATCCCTGACTGAGCCATAGGAACTGGCTAGAAAAGCCTTCACATCCTCAATACATTCTTCACGTCAGAATACTTGACAACCATTGATATCCATCTCTCGTTAACTTGCTCCCCAGCCAACCATTCTTCAACAAATTCAAAGGAGTAACTCATGCAAGCACACAGAAAGGGGTGTTCACTACACACATCCATGTGCGAAAAAGACAACTGGTATTTCTTGTTTGGGCTATGTCAAATGAAATCCCTTCTGCATGACCTCCACAAACCAAAGGAAAATATTTGTGAAATTCCCACGTAGAAGACAAGATACACTTGCCAAGGAGGCAGTGGCAAGAATTTTGACACTCCAAATGTAGAGTGTGTGTTTAGGAAGCAGTCACAGTTTCCATGAGAGAGTCCCATGAAATCAATTAGGAAGATCCATGCTCTAGCCCTACCATGCAAGTGATGTGACTTGAAAGAGTCACTTAGTCTTAGTAACCATCATCACTAACAACTAAGTCAATGAATAAAGGTCCTCAGGTGCCAAGCTACAAAATGTGGGATGAGCATGGATGAGGATGGGTGGGAGAAGTCTCCAACTCTAACACAATTAGGGAAGGATGTGCTGACCTCAAGTGGCTGGGGGGCTGGGATCCTGCCACAGAGGGGGATTCCAAACCTCACATCCCCTGACCCAGGCCAGAAGACCAGGTAGAGTCCAAGGACCCTGGGGTGGCCCAATGGCAATAAAGGTCAAAAGGAACTAGGGATCTGCCTGGTCCCTCAATCCCCTACTCTGAGCAGGGCTGCATGACGAGGCCAGAGGCCTTCCACAGCAATCTGCCTTTACAGGAAAACAGGGACTGCAGGCTGCCTCTGGCTCACTGAATCAGGGTGGTGTTTTCATAAAGCAAGACCACTTCCTCACATTTGACCAGCAGCTCATGTGTTGACAGCACAATGACTGACTTGACTCAGGCCCTGATGAATGAAATAGAAAATTCATAGCAAACCCATCTTTAGCTCTTCCACATCATCAGGGGCTCTGATTCAATTCCGTCCAGAAAGGTGTCTGAAATGATTTCTAAACATGCTGGGGACTCACCTCTGTGTGGAACTTTTCAGGAAAAAGGGGATCAAATCTCATGAAGCAACTCTTCTCTCTTCTAGCCCATGGGCAATGCAAGGAACCTGCATGATACCAGAGGCTCACTTCTCTCTTCTCATGTCTTCTGGAAAGGATTCGTTAATGCTTCCTGCAAGGTGAAGCAGAAGCCTGCATCCCCAGCTGCACAGAAGTGTTTTAGGGCAGTGTCTCCCTTAAAACCCAAAAATAAAAAAACAGGTCATTCAACAGGCACATGGATTCGAGTACATGTTCAATGATCCCTCCTCCCTGGAGCCTTCCACATGCCCATCTTCCACATTCACAGAGCAATGCTTGGCCATTCTCAAGACCAGGAGACCATGATGCTCATCACCAGGAAGTCAATAAGGAACATGAAGAGAGCAGCATGGATTGCAGAAGGTGGCACATCAAGGATCTTCAGCTCTGCTGCTAGAACACAAGAGCTTAACTTCAGTATTGGCTTTTTGCCAACTACCAAGTACGATAGCAGTGTCAAGCCCAATATGCAGATATGCAAGTAGTAGGTGACACCCCGCATCCATTCACAAAAGTGGGCAACATCTGCATCAGAACAAGGAAGTATCTTACCCTTACTCATAAAAATCATCAGAAACAAAATAAAATGGATGCAAGACTTCTCATTTCACTATTAGGTAGTTGTTGGAATTCCCTATTAAATAATACCTCCTCCAAAATAAAAAGTATCTCAGACATGTGTCAACTATTCAATGGATGACATTTTAAAAACTATGGACTTTACTTAATATTTATGTATGCTATATCCCTGCCTAAGGCTCTATGAGAAAGGAGCACATAGAATTGGATCTTTGAAAATCTCACATTTGCTGATAAATATTACTGCTGATCTCAGGCATGGCGAAGTGAAAAGTGGGACTTTGGATATTCCAAGAATGCTATGTTGTGGGATTGGTGTCCCTGATTCATACATAGCATATGGTTTCTATGAAATCCAGTGAGGGAGCAGGAGTAACGAAGCTGATTGCACAGATGACCTCAGGGAATACTGACAGATAGGCCAAATGAAAAATATGCTCCAGCTAACCATTGGTATTTGGGCTTCTGATCCCAGTCCTGTTTTTAAAAAAGGTGCAGACAGGCAGTGTTCATTAAAAACTGTCTACCATGTAAAAGTGGGTAATTTAAATGGCATCTAGTTACACATCTGATAGAATGGTCTGGCAACATATGAATTTCATTCTAACAACAACAACAACAACAAAACATAGAAAATGAGACATAAAGATAAAACCTTGTCTTCACCAGGATGCCTAAAAATAGGTTTTATTTGGCTCATGCAAATAAATATCTTTCAATAGAATTTCTGATTTCTGAATGAATCCATTCAACTTCATACTGCACAGATCACAAGGTTTTCTTTACAGAATATTCTCTTCTTCTTCTTAAAGCCTCACATAGAAAATGTCTCACAGGACATAGGAGGGGAATGACCCAAAGGATGAGAGAATGGCTGGAACCGTTCTCAAATGTGCCCATGTAGCCTAAAGTTTGAAGGCATCTAATTGTACTCTAAAACAATTATGAACCTATTCGATCCATTATTAATAAATATCACCACTTTACCACTTGAACCAAATCACAGAAAATTGGAAACAGATGATCATTGGCTTTGATACCTTTACTTCTGTTTCATTACTCAGAGTCGATCAACTCTATACTTCAAGTGACACAGATTTATTACAGAATGCCTAAGATCCTAAGGATCTACTTTAGCTCAGCCCATGGTATTGCTTCATTATTTTATTATTTTGTAAGTAATAAAATATAACTTCATGTTGGATGATATATTCAAGCCATGAATGTATCATCCAACATTGTTCTTCCCAAAATATTAGCCCAATTTCTGCGCGCGCTCACTTACTGTTCAGGAATTTTACTAATTGTTTGAAGGTTCTAGAGGACCTGTTAGACTCCTAATGGACAAACCATACAACATACTCCAGAGAACGGACGAGTGCCATAAGAAGAAAATAAGGTCAGCCTACAGCAATGGGCAGCTGCCTGCCCTCGGCTGGGAGGAGCCCTGGCCATGGCACCAGGGCTGCTG
This sequence comes from Urocitellus parryii, assembly GCF_045843805.1. NCBI lineage: Eukaryota > Metazoa > Chordata > Mammalia > Rodentia > Sciuridae > Urocitellus > Urocitellus parryii. The sequence continues at coordinate 65,010,624 of NC_135548.1, forward strand.
GGCAGCAGAAGCCTCCACAGCCCTGCAGGGAGCCTGGAGCACAGCTCTGCCTAACCATGCTCAGCCCTGGACAGATGCACATGAGTTCCCATCACAGGCTCGAGTGTGACAGTCCCAGGTGCATGCCTGTCATGCCAGCCACCAGGGAGGCTGAGGCAAGAGGAACGTTTGAGGTCAGCCTTGGCAACTTAGACCCCGAGGCAAAGGGGAAATACTTTTACAGGGGTCTCTGAGGGTGTAGCTCAGGTAGGTCACTTGCCTCACAGGCTCAAGGCCCTGGGTTCAATCCCCAGAACCCACGTACACACAAAAAGTGAACTTGGAATATTGTTTAAAATGATGGATCAGGTACACACAAGGACTTCAATATGACCTCTCAGAGGAGCTCAATTTGAGATCAGACTGAACAAAAGACCACCTGGACCATTGACTCAGTGTCTGAAACCCTCTGTGAGCATGGGAAGCACTGCTGGCAAGACACCAGAGGGCCAAAGCACTTGTGCCCCCTGCAGGGGTGTCTCTTGTCTACCGCCAAAGACTGTTCCCCTCCTGGGGCAGCTGAGAGCAAGCTGGGCCTTGGAGCAAGGACTAGTGCTTTAGATATAGACTATGCAAGCAAGGGGCAATGTCTTTAATAAAACTAAAATTAAAAAGTCACATTGAAAAAATTTTAAAAAGAAGAAAATAAGGTCAAGTAGAGGAAGCCCATTTTCACAGGAAAAAATCCCCCAGTGAAAAGCATCAGAATAGATACCAAGAAAAATACCAACAAAAACAGTGTGCTCCCACTATGTATCTACTCAACCTGCAAAAGTTAGAAAGCTAGATAATACAATCCTGGCCACAGGTAGAGCTATGCAGAAGAGCCACCTGGCAGTGCTTAGTCAAAGAAGTAAACATGCACACTTTGACCTAGAAATTCCACCTGTGTGTAAACCAGGCGGTGCTTAAGCAGTTTCACAAGGGGACATGCACAGGGAAATTTATCCTCAGGTTCTTATAGAGTTGTCTGTGCTTACAGGGAGTTGATGGTTGTCAAGATGCCCACAGCTGCGAAAGTCAAAAGCTAAAAAAATAATAGATGCCAACCTGGATATATTAATAATCCCGTATCTATGATCACCTTCATAAGGTAGCTTCCCAACTTCTGTGTGGAAGTGAGTTCCTCCTTGGCCCTTACACTGTTGTGGAGACCACTAGGAGTTCAGCTTTGTGCAGGATCATCTGACCTGGACTTTTGGCAAGACCTGTACAGCCCTCACACATGCTCAGATGCTACAGGACTTTTCAGACCAGTCCAGACAACAGTAGGCATCCATTCATTGTCTGCACTCTACAGATTCCTAGATGCACGACATTCATTACCATCAAATGCAGAATTTTCATCAAAAACTAATATATATATCATTCCAATCTGAATCAAGAAAATCGGAAATATCCCCAAATCCAAAGAGTGGATCCCCATTGTGATGCTACAAGTTGAAAATTCCACAGCTGACCTCATGGGATGGTTCACAGTCAAAAGACAGCTGCATGAAAAATATTACATGACCTTCCTGCTATGTGAAAAGTGGCATGTGAAGTACACATGCATGTCTTCCTCAGACATGGGTTCATTTGCAAGACACCTTGTGCAATTGAAAATACTCCAAAAGGGGAGAAATCAGAACCATGTCTCCAAAGTATTTCAGCAGAGACCAACTCCATCTGTCTATCTATCTCTCAGTGAGTGTGTGTGCTCTTGTGTGTGTTTGTGTGTCTTTGTTTGTGTTTGTACCAACATAGCTGATACTTCATTGCCCCCATTGGAAAACTGACTCAGATAATGCCATCTGCCAAACTCCTAAAAACCAAAGTTCTTGCTGATAGAATGAAACATTCCTTCCTGTTGGTTTGGATGTGTCCTTTAGGAATCACTGCTACATTTAGTATACTCAAATCATCACAGTAGATCAGGTAACAAAAACATATATATTTTAAAATAATAATAATATATTAATGGAAACAACAAATACAGTATAGAGTAACAACTGTGTTACTAAACAAGGTCAAGGACAATGGCAAACTATAGATTCAAACTTTGAAGAAAATAGTAATCAATGTAAATATTCCTGGGCTGCCTCAGCCCCGCCCAGGCACACAGAAACAGAATGGTTTTGCAAGCATCCTCAGGAGGGCAGGAGCCTTCTTTGCAGGACGAGAGGGAGGTTGAGGCTCGATCCACCCATCATTCTTTTGGGAGAGGCTCCTTTTCCTCAGGACAAAGTTGGATTTTTTGTGAGGATTCTTGGCATAAAATACGTTGGCCTCTGCTGGAATCCTCAGCTCTGGGGAGAGAGGGGTGTACAAAAAGAAGGTGGCACTCAGGAGGTGCTCCCTAGGACATGCCAACATCTGAGAGCCTGTGCCAGAAAAGGCCAGAGCTACACACCTGAGAGCTCTCCAATTCAGCACCAATACCTACAAAGACAGCCTCCACAGTCCTCCCTGAGGAAGAACTAGGCAGAGCACTTCAACAGACCTAATGTCTGTTCCTACCGAAGGCTTTGGACTCCAGAATATCTCAGGTCCTCTTGCATCTGCCAAAGCACACCACTAGGGTTTGCATCTGAAATCTCCCACAAAAGGCTCCTGTGCCGAAGATTCAGTCCCCACATGAGCCATCTTCATAGGTGGGTTTGGAGGGAAGCACTGGATGGTGAGTGCTCTGATGTCAACATGAAATTCTCATTCAAGATGAATACACTACTGGGGGGTGGGAGGGACTGGAAGAAAGGTTGAGCATGGTTGGAGTAAGACCTAAATAGGGTTGTGCCCTGGGCAACCGTACCTTGTTCCTGTTGGCTCCACTGAATCCTCATTCTCCAAGGAGAGGTCCTCCCTCTCCATCTTTCTCTCTCTCCCTCTCTGCCAGCCTCGTTCTCTCTCTCCCAGTCTATGCCTTTGTGGCAAGGGCTGAGGAGCTCTCCACTGCCACACACTAGAGCTTTATGGACAGCCTCAGTGCACAACCAAAGAGAAAGCTATGAAACCCAGAGAAAAAAGGCCTAGGATTCCTCCTCTGAGTTATTTTCCTCAAGTATGGCCACAGTGAGGACAGGCTGACCAGCACGGATACCACGTTAGAGCCATGCTTCTGCGTTGGTGGAGCCCGCCTCCATGTGAACCAGGCTTCTGAGAATGGAGGCCACATTCCAAATACTGCCCTACTGAGAACAATGGTTCCAAAGACCAGCAAAGGGACTGCTTCCCTCCAACATGGTGTATGGCCCAGTGGTGCCATGACCCCGAGTGGGGGAATACAACAGCCGCTTCTCCTTCCTCTGAACATGTGTTTCCTGTCGCCCTCCTCTAACCTAGAGCCTGTTCTCCATCCCTTCTGGGTTGGATGTGGAGATCTCTGCTATGAATTTCTTAGGCTACCAAGGCCCCAGACAGACTTCCTCTTCCATAGACTCTACTAACCTAACAGTAGGTTAAGATAGGAGACAAGTGATCCTAGAACTCATAGGGATGGTGGTCTTCAGGGTACATAGGCTGGGATAATGGCTGCTGTGGTGTTTGGCTCACAAAAACCAACCAACCAACCAACGAAAAAGCGCTGGCATTATTATCAGATGAGCTCTGTGGCTACGTGCTCAGGAAGCCCTCATCTGACTTTAGTTAGGGATCACAACCTGGCTATTGTGATCACTCCTTGCCTAGTGGACTCAGGTGCGTAAGACCATGGAATTTATGCAAAAACAGATGATTCAGGCTGTCTCCCAGGCTGTGTTTTCTTCCCAATTTCATCCTGTTACTGCTTGCTAGAATCCTGGCAATGCTCTGCCCAGGCAGTGGTTTTTTGGTCACACAGAAGGCTTTCAATAGTACTGCTTCAGTCCACAAAATGCCAGTTCCCTCTTTAGCCCATGCATTCCCATGTTCCTTTGAAACCACTCCTATCCCAGACCATGAAAACATACTGCTCCTGGAGAGAGGCTTTCCTCCTCACTCCTCAAAGATGTCAGCTTTGGATGCCTGTTCATGTCCAGGGGAGGGCACCTGGTGGGGAGCCACAATATCCACCGGGGTATACCATTGGACCTCAAGACCTTCCACCAGCAGAAGTGCAGTTGGCTTTGTGCACGAACCCAACACACCTGTTGGAGTGTTCTTGGGGGTCAGAGACTACTCTTTGTTGCTAAGAGTTGACCTGAGTCCACATCCTGACCCTTGCTCTCTGCTATCTGATTGTCTCACTTACTCTGACGGCGAGAGATGATTTGGCCCAGCTCATAATCCTCTGGATTCTCCTCAGTAAGGAAGTGTAGGTCGAGGGCGCTGCGGATGACGACAGGAGCCCTATCGTGGCAGGTCACCTGGAGCAGCATGGGAGACAGGCCTTCAGGAAATGGGCCTTGAAGTGACTACTCAAGGACAGTGGGCAGGGGCATTCTGGAGGCACCTCCACTCTAAATACAAGGGCAACATCCATGACCCTACTACCCGAGGCTGACCTCCTGCTCATCGTGTGGGCTCTTCCCACAGGCTACTAGCCCAATCCTTGTACATAGGACTTCCTGGGCCTGCCATTGCTCTTTGTGGAGCTGCACTCCTCTCGGAGTGAAAGGACCCCACTAGCTGCATACAGATGCAATCTCATCCCACAAGTTGGGAGGAATGGGACAATAGCCTCCAAGATCCCAGGTCTGCCCGAGGATGCAGGCGGCATTGGGAATGGCCTAGGCACAAAACCTAGAGGCTTTGGTCTGGATTGCCAGGGCCAAAAACAGACCCAGGAACATGACCACACACAGGAGAGCTGAAAGATAGCCACGAGAGCTCCTGGCCTCCAGAGGCTCAGTGCTGGCTGGGATGTAGGAGGGCACCTCATCCGGCAAGGGTGGTCATTGGGTTACCTGGACATTTAGTGTGCTTGCTCCACATCCATATCGACTCTGCAGAGAGACTCTCTCAGCTCCTTGTTCAAGGAACATGGAGAACCTCACACTGCTGTCCTCCTCCATAGACGTCAGCATCCCATACAAGGGAACCTGCAACCTAGTTCCTGTCCTATTCTCATCTGTCACCCATACCTGTCCCTGCCCTTCTGGACTGCATGCTGCCACCTGACACACAGACTCCCTGAGACATGGCAGTGGACAAGCTGCTGCACTCGCTCATCTCAGCTCCAGCCCTTCACACTGACCTCTCCCTTCTTGATTCCCATCTATCCTCCTGATCATCCAGAAGCTCCAAATTCAAGAGGGCATGAGTAGTCCATGGTATTGGACCAGTGTCTGCTCCCCACCCAGGTGTAAGCACCACGGGACACCCCTGCTCCCAGGCTTACCAGAACACTCTTGGCCATCTCTGGACTTTGTGTTTCTAAGTGGACACGAATTAAGCAGGTGTCTCCCACCTGCTTGTGGGAAAGCGGCCTGGAGGACTTGCAGGTTGATTCTGAGAACTGTGGGGGATGGAACATCAGCAAACCCAGAAAGTGAAAGCCACCCCAGACTGTCAGTTGGCTCTATGGGCTTCCAGCAAATATGTCCAGGTGCTGAGGCTTCTTATTTCCTCAGGTCGGAGTGGAATGGCAGCACATGCACAGCTTGAATAAGGTAGGTGTTTACCTCCTTTCCCTTGACCTGGGGGCGTTTCCTCACCATGAAATATTGTATTCCCAGATTCATGGACAGACACACGAGTGAGTGGTCAGAGACCTTGATTTCTGCAGAGCGAAGTGGAGAGAATTGTTAGGTGGCACTCAAGGATTATACCACAAAACACCCACAACCCCTGAGAGTCTCCGCCAGGCCCATCACACTTTGGTATTTTGGGTCCAAGGCCCACTTTCTCTTGGCTGTCAGTTATCCTGAGCCCACTGTGGATCATGTCTCCCCACTGTCTGATTGTCCTACTTACTCTCATCCTCAGACATCATATACAGCAGCTCAAAGTTGTCCACATCCTCATGCTGCAACAAATTTTGGTCCAAGGCCCTGCGGATGAGGCTTGTCACCGTCTCCTGAAAGGTCACCTGGATCAGGGTGGGACAAATGTCATCAGAGAATGGCTTTTAGAAGAGCTACCCAGAAGACTGTGGTCAAACATTCAGGAGAAATCTCAGCTACATATACAAGGGCACAATCTTGTTATCCTGCTACCTGAGTGTGTCCTCCATATACCACCTGGGTTCTTGCAATGTGCTACTAGAACAATCCTGGTACAAATATCTGCCTGTACCTGCCATCTCCCCTCCCCCTGGGGAGCCACATTCCACTCATGTCAAAGGACCAAACTGCCTATGCACAGACACACTCTCATCTCACTGAGATGAGAGCAATGGGCCAGGGATCTGCGCACCAAGTGTGATCTGGGATGCAGGCTGCCTTTGTGGGTGGAAGAGGCAGATGCACTGAAAATTTGGGTCCTGACTGCCACGACACAAAACAGACTCAGATACAAGAGTGTGCACTTGAGTGCTTCATGATAGCTTTGAGAGGCCCTGGCCTCTGGAAGCTCGGTGCGGGTCTGGTTGTCATGATGTACTTGACTCAGCACTGGCAGTCACTGAACATGTCTCCTCTGCAGCTGGACACCTGCAGCATTAGCGTGTCTACTGCACATCCATAGAAATTCTGCCAAGAACCCCTTTAGCTCCGTATTTACATACATGCAAAGCCTAACATTCCGAAGCTTTGGCATGACCCCCCAGGTGATCCCGACCCCAAATTCCTACACCTAGTCATGCTAAGGAGGTTCTCTTCCCTGCCACCAGGAACACATCCCCTCCTACACATGTGACAAGTCACTGCCACCTCCTCTGCTCCAACTTCACTCATTGAGAATACCAAGTTCTAGGCACTGCAGCCTGCACCCTGGACATATCTCTGCCTTCATCTGTCCACAGCACTTCCGTCTGCACTTCTGGCCTGCAAAACCCACAATACACAGGCCCACTCACCACTGAAGCTGGGCATGCTGATGCTCTCCCTCCTCAGGTCAAGCCCTTAAGACGGACCTCTCTCTTCTTTATTTCCCACCATAGCCCTGGGGTTGGCTGTGTCTCCTGCCTTCCACTGTGTGGACACCCAGGAGGCAGCCCTGCTGTCGGGCTTACCGGGATGCGCTTTGTCTCCCTCAGGCTCTGTCCCTCTAGGAGGACGTGAACAACGCGGCTGTCTTCCACCTGCTCGCTGGAGTGAAGCAGTGAGGAGCTGCTACTCACAGCTGCTGGGGTCCTGGATGCCACTGCCACAGAAGGTTCCAAGAACTGTGGGGGATGACAACATCAGCAAAGCCCAGCAACTGCACCCCACCCAGCCTGGCAGTTGCCTCTGTGGGCATTCTACAACATCCATCCAGAACCTGAGGTTCTTGTCCCCTTGGAGGATGTGGAGTGGCACCAGGAGTAAAGACTGAAGAAGGTGGCTGTTTTGGGAACAAGAGATCCAGCACCTGCTGGGTGGGGATGAAATCCCAGGAGATTAACCCCATGTTGCTGCTGAAATGTAGGTTCCTCCCACAAATGACAGGCAGGAGCTCATTCCTAAGCTGGTCCTGCCTGTAAGGTTCAAGGCTCTGAACCCTGAAGGGCTCCTCCGTGTTCTGATCATTTTCACCCTGGGTTGGGACCAAGAATGGTGGGTTCAAAATGGAAATGGTGACAAACAGAAAAATGACTTGTGCCAATACACTAGAGTCAAAGCACAATGGGACAGTTCCCATCAGTACAAACACACACACACACACACACACACACACACACACACACACACACACACAGAGTCAGAATAGGAGTCCTGGGCCATTGATCAGGGATCAGACTAGAGGGCCTGCTGGGCTCACCTGCCCTGTGCTACTCACTGTTACTCTTGAGCTCCTCTGCGACAATCGCCAGAGGCTCTGGCGTCTAAGATGAAGCCTCACCCAGTGTATCCACAAAAGGGCTAGTTGGCCCCCCTGAGATTCCTGGGAGCCTGAGGCTCGGCATTGTCTGCAACCACAGGAGAACATCCTTCTCCCTCCAGTGGCTCCAACCAAGTGAGCTCGGAGGGCTTGGTCAGTGAAGTGGGTGCCTGGATACCAGGGTTCCATGTTCTGTTTGATCCATTGTCAAGGCAATGATGTCATTTCCTGTGCCCATACCTGAGCCTCTTTTCACATAAGACCACTTTCAACAGCCCTATGGGCTGCCGATTTCTCCTCCATGCCTACCCATCTCAGGTGCGCAGGTGTTCACCAACAACTACCCAAACATCCCCACCAGCATCTGCCCTGCTTGGTGCCACTAGAGTTCCAGCTTGGAGCCTTCAAAAATGCATTCACAACCAGTCCTTCCCTCTCAGCAGCTTTTGGACCCTGGTCCCATCATTGTGCAACTCATGGTGTGCCCAGTCTTTTCTGGAAAGTAGGGTAGCATCTAATCTCTAGGGTTTATTGTGTCTATTGGCCCATAACACCCTCTGTTCTCTCTGAAACCAGAGATGGGACTCACAGGTGGCTAAAGCACAAATGTAGAGATGGGATAATCACAAGAAAGGGAGAGACAAAGAATGCACCCTAACTCAATCAGGCCTGTGTCCCACACAGGGACATGGCCAATGTCCGTCCCATCGTGGCTGCAGTTCCCTCTCTACACCATGGCAAGTTGGAGGGGACTGAGATGCAGAGGCTGCTCCCCTCTGCCATACAACTTCCCAAGGCTTCTCCTAAGATTTCAAAAGGGCCAAGTGTGTCTAGTGTTGGGGTCTCACAGAGACTCCGAGGTACCACAGCATCCTGCTGCCCAGAACCGGTTCACCCCTCACCTCAAGGGGGCTCAGCCTCTGGATTCATGGGAATTGAAGTGGGTACAGGTGATGGGATATCACCTCCAAGACTGAGTTATGCCAAGTCCATGACCCCTGTCTGCATCCCTGTCTCCAGCACCACTCCCCCCTCTCTCTTTCCTCCTCAGAGCAAACAAATCCATTTAGCAAGTGTGTCCTGTGATAAAGACATGACGGTCACCCATCCTCTCATTACAAAAACACTGAGGCTCAGCCAACATGGATCCTACAGGGAACACAGGCATAAACTCAGACTCCGATCCTCCCAGCCGAGCCTCAGTGGAGCCTGGACTCCCAGCCTCCTGAGTCAAGGAAACAGAGGTTCCTAGCCGAGCCACCTTGGATGCAGCCGCACACAAACTGAACTCATCAATGCCCCTTGCTCTCAGTTGTGAGTAAGAGGGGAAGTGGTGTTTCACAACCCTGGACATCAAGTGCAGTCTCCAGGCTTTGGGGTGTGCCCTGGCCTCTGTCTATCTGCCCAGGCTCTCCAACCCACACTGGCCTCTTACCCAACCTCCTCCTAGGGCCAAACTCAATCCTGCCTCTCAATTTCTGCTGCCTTCCCCAACACACTGCTCCCCAAAATGAGCAGGGCTGGCTCTCGGTTATCATGCTGGTGCCAGCAGCAATGCCACCCCACTGACATAATTCTGAGTCCCAACCTAGGCACTCCAGCTGTCTTTGCCACACCTGGCCTGTTTGGGCTCTGGCTCTTGCTCTTTTCTTTCATGTGCATGTGTTTTGAGGTTTTGAGTTTCTCCCACTGCAGAACTGCAGCTGTGGCAGGGTAGAGCTCATGAGGGTGACATTCTGAGCCACATCCAATCCCATCAGGACTGTTCACTGGGGTGACTGCTGGAACACAGTGATGAGTGAACACATGGGAGGTGGTTGGACCCACCTTGCCTCTGGGTGGCTTCCTTTCAGGACAGGAATGTAGGCATGGGAGCCCCTGGCGTGGGATGCTTTGCACAAGGCGTGACCATGGGCTCTCTTTCCTGGCAAAAATGGCTCCACTCAGCATGGAGAGCACTGTCATTCCTGGTGGCTAACAACAGCCCTGGACCCCAGAAAGGAACCCACACTCAAGATTAACGTCTGAGTGTGTGTGTCCTCGAGGAAATGAGGTCTTCTGATCCCAGGTGCAAAGGGGTAAGTCCTCTAACTCCAGGGGCCATGAAGGGACATCTGAGTTTCCCTTGTCCTTCTTTGCCTCTCTAACTAACCACAGTTAGGACCCTGGCCTCATTCCCCAGTGAGGATCATTAGGCTCCATAAAGGACAGTCTCTAAGATGCTCAGTGGACCAACACCCTCTGCACAACCCATAACCCATTCACCCAAGAGGCAAGAGGATTTCTATTCAGGAAAACCAGGAAAGGGAGAGCCTTTCTCAAGGACACAAGGACATTAGTGAGTGAGGGAGTGATTAATGGATGGAGAACTATTTCCAACACCAACTTCCAGGAGCATATATGGCCCCCTGGAGAATTCTGCAGTGTGTTGGTGATTAAGGAGAACGTGTGAATTCAGGGGTCACTAGGTCCTCTCAGCCATAAGGAGGGAAAATGCCATAAAGGAACTAGGACAAGGGTGCGAGGAATGCTCACTGGTGGGAGATCGGAAGGAAGGAATGTGTACTCATTAGAAAAGTGTCGCCTGAAAATTCTTAGCCAGCCAAAAGTCGTGCGAACTTGTGTGGGAAAAGAGTCTTTGCACAGTGATGAAGCTAAGAGCTCACATGATGGAACACAGCATCAACTGGGACCAAATCCAATATCTGATATTCTTGTAGGAAGAGGAGAGTCTGGACCCAGATACCAGGGAGACTGGGGGATACCGGATATGTGAGGTTGGAGCCAGGGCGGGATGCCCATATGGGAACCACAGATCGTGGGCAGCAATAGGAGAGTGGGCAAGGGCTGGGAGAGTTGGGGAGACAGTCCCCTTGAAACCTGGGAGGGATTATGGCACTGGGACAGCCCAACACCTACTGTGTTGAGCCTCTGGAGCTCAACGGAAGACACTTCCTCTGTTGTCGGCCACCCAGTTAACAGAGTTTGGTTGCAGCAGCCTAGGACCCAGCTGAAGGTCTGAGCATGTTGGCCATGCAGGTTGGATCTGGACCACAGACACCCTCATCAGAGATTGTAGGGTCTCAGCCCTGAGGCAAGACAGGCACTAAGTCAGGCCAGGTGGGGAAACGGATAGGCACACACTCTGGGGGCTGGTGCCTGTGTTACTGGGAGCACTTCTGATCGCAATTCCCTGATCTGCTGCCAACACAGGCTACAGAGGAGGGTACAGAAACACAGACCACGGATCTGCCCCACTCAGTGGGCCCAGGCCAACACCACACCCAGCAGCCTCGTGCCATACCCAATGAGTCTCGAAGCGGCCCCCTCTTCCCATCCTGAGAGCTCTTCCCTTCCTCATGTGCCAATAGCTCCCTACTGTCACTGGCAATATCTACTCTGTGAGATGTCAACATCCGTGGGTACTGTTCTCTCATCCCAGGACAGTGTGGTCCCACACACCCTGGTGAAATGGGCCACCTGGAGGCTGGACCTGGAGGTTGTTGAGGCTGAATGGCAGCGGTGGTCCTCTGGCACTTAATATTATTTAAGTTAAAAAAAAACAAAAACAAAAACAAAAAACGGGTCTTGGTGCTCAAAAATGTTTGATTTGCATATTCTCATCCCCTAACCCCAATATTTTCATTATTTCCTCACATATGAAATCTTACTAGCATAAAGGTAATTTCGTATTAAACAAAGTGGATTGAAATAACATTGGTAAAAATAATCAATCACCATACTTTCAATTTTTGTTCTGCTTTCCTATTAGAAACCACTTGGATACAAGAGAACAGAGGACAGACTCATGGAAATGCTTGAAATGACAAGAAGCTCCCACTCAAGCTCAGCATTCAGTCCTGGACAGGGTAAGACCAGGCCACTTTGACATCTGTGCCAAAGAGTCTACCAGACAGAATCCTCTGACTGATCCCTGACTGAGCCATAGGAACTGGCTAGAAAAGCCTTCACATCCTCAATACATTCTTCACGTCAGAATACTTGACAACCATTGATATCCATCTCTCGTTAACTTGCTCCCCAGCCAACCATTCTTCAACAAATTCAAAGGAGTAACTCATGCAAGCACACAGAAAGGGGTGTTCACTACACACATCCATGTGCGAAAAAGACAACTGGTATTTCTTGTTTGGGCTATTTCAAATGAAATCCCTTCTGCATGACCTCCACAAACCAAAGGAAAATATTTGTGAAATTCCCACGTAGAAGACAAGATACACTTGCCAAGGAGGCAGTGGCAAGAATTTTGACACTCCAAATGTAGAGTGTGTGTTTAGGAAGCAGTCACAGTTTCCATGAGAGAGTCCCATGAAATCAATTAGGAAGATCCATGCTCTAGCCCTACCATGCAAGTGATGTGACTTGAAAGAGTCACTTAGTCTTAGTAACCATCATCACTAACAACTAAGTCAATGAATAAAGGTCCTCAGGTGCCAAGCTACAAAATGTGGGATGAGCATGGATGAGGATGGGTGGGAGAAGTCTCCAACTCTAACACAATTAGGGAAGGATGTGCTGACCTCAAGTGGCTGGGGGGGCTGGGATCCTGCCACAGAGGGGGATTCCAAACCTCACATCCCCTGACCCAGGCCAGAAGACCAGGTAGAGTCCAAGGACCCTGGGGTGGCCCAATGGCAATAAAGGTCAAAAGGAACTAGGGATCTGCCTGGTCCCTCAATCCCCTACTCTGAGCAGGGCTGCATGACGAGGCCAGAGGCCATCCACAGCAATCTGCCTTTACAGGAAAACAGGGACTGCAGGCTGCCTCTGGCTCACTGAATCAGGGTGGTGTTTTCATAAAGCAAGACCACTTCCTCACATTTGACCAGCAGCTCATGTGTTGACAGCACAATGACTGACTTGACTCAGGCCCTGATGAATGAAATAGAAAATTCATAGCAAACCCATCTTTAGCTCTTCCACATCATCAGGGGCTCTGATTCAATTCCGTCCAGAAAGGTGTCTGAAATGATTTCTAAACATGCTGGGGACTCACCTCTGTGTGGAACTTTTCAGGAAAAAGGGGATCAAATCTCATGAAGCAACTCTTCTCTCTTCTAGCCCATGGGCAATGCAAGGAACCTGCATGATACCAGAGGCTCACTTCTCTCTTCTCATGTCTTCTGGAAAGGATTCGTTAATGCTTCCTGCAAGGTGAAGCAGAAGCCTGCATCCCCAGCTGCACAGAAGTGTTTTAGGGCAGTGTCTCCCTTAAAACCCAAAAATAAAAAAAAAACAGGTCATTCAACAGGCACATGGATTCGAGTACATGTTCAATGATCCCTCCTCCCTGGAGCCTTCCACATGCCCATCTTCCACATTCACAGAGCAATGCTTGGCCATTCTCAAGACCAGGAGACCATGATGCTCATCACCAGGAAGTCAATAAGGAACATGAAGAGAGCAGCATGGATTGCAGAAGGTGGCACATCAAGGATCTTCAGCTCTGCTGCTAGAACACAAGAGCTTAACTTCAGTATTGACTTTTTGCCAACTACCAAGTACGATAGCAGTGTCAAGCCCAATATGCAGATATGCAAGTAGTAGGTGACACCCCGCATCCATTCACAAAAGTGGGCAACATCTGCATCAGAACAAGGAAGTATCTTACCCTTACTCATAAAAATCATCAGAAACAAAATAAAATGGATGCAAGACTTCTCATTTCACTATTAGGTAGCTGTTGGAATTCCCTATTAAATAATACCTCCTCCAAAATAAAAAGTATCTCAGACATGTGTCAACTATTCAATGGATGACATTTTAAAAACTATGGACTTTACTTAATATTTATGTATGCTATATCCCTGCCTAAGGCTCTATGAGAAAGGAGCACATAGAATTGGATCTTTGAAAATCTCACATTTGCTGATAAATATTACTGCTGATCTCAGGCATGGCGAAGTGAAAAGTGGGACTTTGGATATTCCAAGAATGCTATGTTGTGGGATTGGTGTCCCTGATTCATACATAGCATATGGTTTCTATGAAATCCAGTGAGGGAGCAGGAGTAACGAAGCTGATTGCACAGATGACCTGAGGGAATACTGACAGATAGGCCAAATGAAAAATATGCTCCAGCTAACCATTGGTATTTGGGCTTCTGATCCCAGTCCTGTTTTTAAAAAAGGTGCAGACAGGCAGTGTTCATTAAAAACTGTCTACCATGTAAAAGTGGGTAATTTAAATGGCATCTAGTTACACATCTGATAGAATGGTCTGGCAACATATGAATTTCATTCTAACAACAACAACAACAACAAAACATAGAAAATGAGACATAAAGATAAAACCTTGTCTTCACCAGGATGCCTAAAAATAGGTTTTATTTGGCTCATGCCAATAAATACCTTTCAATAGAATTTCTGATTTCTGAATGAATCCATTCAACTTCATACTGCACAGATCACAAGGTTTTCTTTACAGAATATTCTCTTCTTCTTCTTAAAGCCTCACATAGAAAATGTCTCACAGGACATAGGAGGGGAATGACCCAAAGGATGAGAGAATGGCTGGAACCGTTCTCAAATGTGCCCATGTAGCCTAAAGTTTGAAGGCATCTAATTGTACTCTAAAACAATTATGAACCTATTCGATCCATTATTAATAAATATCACCACTTTACCACTTGAACCAAATCACAGAAAATTGGAAACAGATGATCATTGGCTTTGATACCTTTACTTCTGTTTCATTACTCAGAGTCGATCAACTCTATACTTCAAGTGACACAGATTTATTACAGAATGCCTAAGATCCTAAGGATCTATTTTAGCTCAGCCCATGGTATTGCTTCATTATTTTATTATTTTGTAAGTAATAAAATATAACTTCATGTTGGATGATATATTCAAGCCATGAATATATCATCCAACATTGTTCTTCCCAAAATATTAGCCCAATTTCTGCGCGCGCTCACTTACTGTTCAGGAATTTTACTAATTGTTTGAAGGTTCTAGAGGACCTGTTAGACTCCTAATGGACAAACCATACAACATACTCCAGTGAACGGACGAGTGCCATAAGAAGAAAATAAGGTCAGCCTACAGCAATGGGCAGCTGCCTGCCCTCGGCTGGGAGGAGCCCTGGCCATGGCACCAGGGCTGCTGGGCAGCAGAAGCCTCCACAGCCCTGCAGGGAGCCTGGAGCACAGCTCTGCCTAACCATGCTCAGCCCTGGACAGATGCACATGAGTTCCCATCACAGGCTCGAGTGTGACAGTCCCAGGTGCATGCCTGTCATGCCAGCCACCAGGGAGGCTGAGGCAAGAGGAACGTTTGAGGTCAGCCTTGGCAACTTAGACCCCGAGGCAAAGGGGAAATACTTTTACAGGGGTCTCTGAGGGTGTAGCTCAGGTAGGTCACTTGCCTCACAGGCTCAAGTCCCTGGGTTCAATCCCCAGAACCCACGTACACACAAAAAGTGAACTTGGAATATTGTTTAAAATGATGGGTCAGGTACACACAAGGACTTCAATATGACCTCTCAGAGGAGCTCAATTTGAGATCAGACTGAACAAAAGACCACCTGGACCATTGACTCAGTGTCTGAAACCCTCTGTGAGCATGGGAAGCACTGCTGGCAAGACACCAGAGGGCCAAAGCACTTGTGCCCCCTGCAGGGGCGTCTCTTGTCTACCGCCAAAGACTGTTCCCCTCCTGGGGCAGCTGAGAGCAAGCTGGGCCTTGGAGCAAGGACTAGTGCTTTAGATATAGACTATGCAAGCAAGGGGCAATGTCTTTAATAAAACTAAAATTAAAAAGTCACATTGAAAAAATTTTAAAAAGAAGAAAATAAGGTCAAGTAGAGGAAGCCCATTTTCACAGGAAAAAATCCCCCAGTGAAAAGCATCAGAATAGATACCAAGAAAAATACCAACAAAAACAGTGTGCTCCCCCTATGTATCTACTCAACATGCAAAAGTTAGAAAGCTAGATAATACAATCCTGGCCACAGGTAGAGCTATGCAGAAGAGCCACCTGGCAGTGCTTAGTCAAAGAAGTAAACATGCACACTTTGACCTAGAAATTCCACCTGTGTGTAAACCAGGCGGTGCTTAAGCAGTTTCACAAGGGGACATGCACAGGGAAATTAATCCTCAGGTTCTTATAGAGTTGTCTGTGCTTACAGGGAGTTGATGGTTGTCAAGATGCCCACAGCTGCGAAAGTCAAAAGCTAAAAAAATAATAGATGCCAACCTGGATATATTAATAATCCCGTATCTATGATCACCTTCATAAGGGAGCTTCCCAACTTCTGTGTGGAAGTGTGTTTCTCCTTGGCCCTTACACTGTTGTGGAAACCACTAGGAGTTCAGCTTTGTGCAGGATCATCTGACCTGGACTTTTGGCAAGACCTGTACAGCCCTCACACATGCTCAGATGCTACAGGACTTTTCAGACCAGTCCAGACAACAGTAGGCATCCATTCATTGTCTGCACTCTACAGATTCCTAGATGCACGACATTCATTACCATCAAATGCAGAATTTTCATCAAAAACTAATATATATGTATCATTCCAATCTGAATCAAGAAAATCGGAAATATCCCCAAATCCAAAGAGTGGATCCCCATTGTGATGCTACAAGTTGAAAATTCCACAGCTGACCTCATGGGATGGTTCACACTCAAAAGACAGCTGCATGAAAAATATTACATGACCTTCCTGCTATGTGAAAAGTGGCATGTGAAGTACACATGCATGTCTTCCTCAGACATGGGTTCATTTGCAAGACACCTTGTGCAATTGAAAATACTCCAAAAGGGGAGAAATCAGAACCATGTCTCCAAAGTATTTCAGCAGAGACCAACTCCATCTGTCTATCTATCTCTCAGTGAGTGTGTGTGCTCTTGTGTGTGTTTGTGTGTCTTTGTTTGTGTTTGTACCATCATAGCTGATACTTCATTGCCCCCATTGGAAAACTGACTCAGATAATGCCATCTGCCAAACTCCTAAAAACCAAAGTTCTTGCTGATAGAATGAAACATTCCTTCCTGTTGGTTTGGATGTGTCCTTTAGGAATCACTGCTACATTTAGTATACTCAAATCATCACAGTAGATCAGGTAACAAAAACATATATATTTTAAAATAATAATAATATATTAATGGAAACAACAAATACAGGATAGAGTAACAACTGTGTTACTAAACAAGGTCAAGGACAATGGCAAACTATAGATTCAAACTTTGAAGAAAATAGTAATCAATGTAAATATTCCTGGGCTGCCTCAGCCCCGCCCAGGCACACAGCCCCAGAATGGTTTTGCAAGCATCCTCAGGAGGGCTGGAGCCTTCTTTGCAGGACGAGAGGGAGGTTGAGGCTCGATCCACCCATCATTCTTTTGGGAGAGGCTCCTTTTCCTCAGCACAAAGTTGGATTTTTTGTGAGGATTCTTGGCATAAAATACGTTGGCCTCTGCTGGAATCCTCAGCTCTGGGGAGAGAGGGGTGTACAAAAAGAAGGTGGCACTCAGGAGGTGCTCCCTAGGACACGCCAACATCTGAGAGCCTGTGCCAGAAAAGGCCAGAGCCACACACCTGAGAGCTCTCCAATTCAGCACCAATACCAACAAAGACAGCCTCCACAGTCCTCCCTGAGGAAGAACTAGGCAGAGCACTTCAACAGACCTAATGTCTGTTCCTACCGAAGGCTTTGGACTCCAGAATATCTCAGGTCCTCTTGCATCTGCCAAAGCACACCACTAGGGTTTGCATCTGAAATCTCCCACAAAAGGCTCCTGTGCCGAAGATTCAGTCCCCACATGAGCCATCTTCATAGGTGGGTTTGGAGGGAAGCACTGGATGGTGAGTGCTCTGATGTCAACATGAAATTCTCATTCAAGATGAATACACTACTGGGGGGTGGAGGGACTGGAAGAAAGGTTGAGCATGGTTGGAGTAAGACCTAAACAGGGTTGAGCCCTGGGCAGCAGTACCTTGTTCCTGTTGGCTCCACTGAATCCTCATTCTCCAAGGAGAGGTCCTCCCTCTCCATCTTTCTCTCTCTCCCTCTCTGCCAGCCTCGTTCTCTCTCTCCCAGTCTATGCCTTTGTGGCAAGGGCTGAGGAGCTCTCCACTGCCACACACTAGAGCTTTATGGACAGCCTCAGTGCACAACCAAAGAGAAAGCTATGAAACCCAGAGAAAAAAGGCCTAGGATTCCTCCTCTGAGTTATTTTCCTCAAGTATGGCCACAGTGAGGACAGGCTGACCAGCACGGATACCACGTTAGAGCCATGCTTCTGCGTTGGTGGAGCCCGCCTCCATGTGAACCAGGCTTCTGAGAATGGAGGCCACATTCCAAATACTGCCCTACTGAGAACAATGGTTCCAAAGACCAGCAAAGGGACTGCTTCCCTCCAACATGGTGTATGGCCCAGTGGTGCCATGACCCCGAGTGGGGGAATACAACAGCCGCTTCTCCTTCCTCTGAACATGTGTTTCCTGTCGCCCTCCTCTAACCTAGAGCCTGTTCTCCATCCCTTCTGGGTTGGATGTGGAGATCTCTGCTATGAATTTCTTAGGCTACCAAGGCCCCAGACAGACTTCCTCTTCCATAGACTCTACTAACCTAACAGTAGGTTAAGATAGGAGACAAGTGATCCTAGAACTCATAGGGATGGTGGTCTTCAGGGTACATAGGCTGGGATAATGGCTGCTGTGGTGTTTGGCTCACAAAAACCAACCAACCAACCAACGAAAAAGCGCTGGCATTATTATCAGATGAGCTCTGTGGCTATGTGCTCAGGAAGCCCTCATCTGACTTTAGTTAGGGATCACAACCTGGCTATTGTGATCACTCCTTGCCTAGTGGACTCAGGTGCGTAAGACCATGGAATTTATGCAAAAACAGATGATTCAGGCTGTCTCCCAGGCTGTGTTTTCTTCCCAATTTCATCCTGTTACTGCTTGCTAGAATCCTGGCAATGCTCTGCACAGGCAGTGGTTTTTTGGTCACACAGAAGGCTTTCAATAGTACTGCTTCAGTCCACAAAATGCCAGTTCCCTCTTTAGCCCATGCATTCCCATGTTCCTTTGAAACCACTCCTATCCCAGACCATGAAAACATACTGCTCCTGGAGAGAGGCTTTCCTCCTCACTCCTCAAAGATGTCAGCTTTGGATGCCTGTTCATGTCCAGGGGAGGGCTCCTGGTGGGGAGCCGCAATATCCACCGGGGTATACCATTGGACCTCAAGACCTTCCACCAGCAGAAGTGCAGTTGGCTTTGTGCACGAACCCAACACACCTGTTGGAGTGTTCTTGGGGGTCAGAGACTACTCTTTGTTGCTAAGAGTTGACCTGAGTCCACATCCTGACCCTTGCTCTCTGCTATCTGATTGTCTCACTTACTCTGACGGCGAGAGATGATTTGGCCCAGCTCATAATCCTCTGGATTCTCCTCAGTAAGGAAGTGTAGGTCGAGGGCGCTGCGGATGACGACAGGAGCCCTATCGTGGCAGGTCACCTGGAGCAGCATGGGAGACAGGCCTTCAGGAAATGGGCCTTGAAGTGACTACTCAAGGACAGTGGGCAGGGGCATTCTGGAGGCACCTCCACTCTAAATACAAGGGCAACATCCATGACCCTACTACCCGAGGCTGACCTCCTGCTCATCGTGTGGGCTCTTCCCACAGGCTACTAGCCCAATCCTTGTACATAGGACTTCCTGGGCCTGCCATTGCTCTTTGTGGAGCTGCACTCCTCTCGGAGTGAAAGGACCCCACTACCTGCATACAGATGCAATCTCATCCCACAAGTTGGGAGGAATGGGACAATAGCCTCCAAGATCCCAGGTCTGCCCGAGGATGCAGGCGGCATTGGGAATGGCCTAGGCACAAAACCTAGAGGCTTTGGTCTGGATTGCCAGGGCCAAAAACAGACCCAGGAACATGACCACACACAGGAGAGCTGAAAGATAGCCACGAGAGCTCCTGGCCTCCAGAGGCTCAGTGCTGGCTGGGATGTAGGAGGGCACCTCATCCGGCAAGGGTGGTCATTGGGTTACCTGGACATTTAGTGTGCTTGCTCCACATCCATATCGACTCTGCAGAGAGACTCTCTCAGCTCCTTGTTCAAGGAACATGGAGAACCTCACACTGCTGTCCTCCTCCATAGACGTCAGCATCCCATACAAGGGAACCTGCAACCTAGTTCCTGTCCTATTCTCATCTGTCACCCATACCTGTCCCTGCCCTTCTGGACTGCATGCTGCCACCTGACACACAGACTCCCTCAGACATGGCAGTGGACAAGCTGCTGCACTCGCTCATCTCAGCTCCAGCCCTTCACACTGACCTCTCCCTTCTTGATTCCCATCTATCCTCCTGATCATCCAGAAGCTCCAAATTCAAGAGGGCATGAGTAGTCCATGGTATTGGACCAGTGTCTGCTCCCCACCCAGGTGTAAGCACCACGGGACACCCCTGCTCCCAGGCTTACCAGAACACTCTTGGCCATCTCTGGACTTTGTGTTTCTAAGTGGACACGAATTAAGCAGGTGTCTCCCACCTGCTTGTGGGAAAGCGGCCTGGAGGACTTGCAGGTTGATTCTGAGAACTGTGGGGGATGGAACATCAGCAAACCCAGAAACAGAAAGCCACCCCAGACTGTCAGTTGGCTCTATGGGCTTCCAGCAAATATGTCCAGGTGCTGAGGCTTCTTATTTCCTCAGGTCGGAGTGGAATGGCAGCACATGCACAGCTTGAATAAGGTAGGTGTTTACCTCCTTTCCCTTGACCTGGGGGCGTTTCCTCACCATGAAATATTGTATTCCCAGATTCATGGACAGACACACGAGTGAGTGGTCAGAGACCTTGATTTCTGCAGAGCGAAGTGGAGAGAATTGTTAGGTGGCACTCAAGGATTATACCACAAAACACCCACAACCCCTGAGAGTCTCCGCCAGGCCCATCACACTTTGGTATTTTGGGGCCAAGGCCCACTTTCTCTTGGCTGTCAGTTATCCTGAGCCCACTGTGGATCATGTCTCCCCACTGTCTGATTGTCCTACTTACTCTCATCCTCAGACATCATATACAGCAGCTCAAAGTTGTCCACATCCTCATGCTGCAACAAATTTTGGTCCAAGGCCCTGCGGATGAGGCTTGTCACCGTCTCCTGAAAGGTCACCTGGATCAGGGTGGGACAAATGTCATCAGAGAATGGCTTTTAGAAGAGCTACCCAGAAGACTGTGGTCAAACATTCAGGAGAAATCTCAGCTACATATACAAGGGCACAATCTTGTTATCCTGCTACCTGAGTGTGTCCTCCATATACCACCTGGGTTCTTGCAATGTGCTACTAGAACAATCCTGGTACAAATATCTGCCTGTACCTGCCATCTCCCCTCCCCCTGGGGAGCCACATTCCACTCATGTCAAAGGACCAAACTGCCTATGCACAGACACACTCTCATCTCACTGAGATGAGAGCAATGGGCCAGGGATCTGCGCACCAAGTGTGATCTGGGATGCAGGCTGCCTTTGTGGGTGCAAGAGGCAGATGCACTGAAAATTTGGGTCCTGACTGCCACGACACAAAACAGACTCAGATACAAGAGTGTGCACTTGAGTGCTTCATGATAGCTTTGAGAGGCCCTGGCCTCTGGAAGCTCGGTGCGGGTCTGGTTGTAATGATGTACTTGACTCAGCACTGGCAGTCACTGAACATGTCTCCTCTGCAGCTGGACACCTGCAGCATTAGCGTGTCTACTGCACATCCATAGAAATTCTGCCAAGAACCCCTTTAGCTCCGTATTTACATACATGCAAAGCCTAACATTCCGAAGCTTTGGCATGACCCCCCAGGTGATCCCGACCCCAAATTCCTACACCTAGTCATGCTAAGGAGGTTCTCTTCCCTGCCACCAGGAACACATCCCCTCCTACACATGTGACAAGTCACTGCCACCTCCTCTGCTCCAACTTCACTCATTGAGAATACCAAGTTCTAGGCACTGCAGCCTGCACCCTGGACATATCTCTGCCTTCATCTGTCCACAGCACTTCCGTCTGCACTTCTGGCCTGCAAAACCCACAATACACAGGCCCACTCACCACTGAAGCTGGGCATGCTGATGCTCTCCCTCCTCAGGTCAAGCCCTTAAGACGGACCTCTCTCTTCTTTATTTCCCACCATAGCCCTGGGGTTGGCTGTGTCTCCTGCCTTCCACTGTGTGGACACCCAGGAGGCAGCCCTGCTGTCGGGCTTACCGGGATGCGCTTTGTCTCCCTCAGGCTCTGTCCCTCTAGGAGGACGTGAACAACGCGGCTGTCTTCCACCTGCTCGCTGGAGTGAAGCAGTGAGGAGCTGCTACTCACAGCTGCTGGGGTCCTGGATGCCACTGCCACAGAAGGTTCCAAGAACTGTGGGGGATGACAACATCAGCAAAGCCCAGCAACTGCACCCCACCCAGCCTGGCAGTTGGCTCTGTGGGCATTCTACAACATCCATCCAGAACCTGAGGTTCTTGTCCCCTTGGAGGATGTGGAGTGGCACCAGGAGTAAAGACTGAAGAAGGTGGCTGTTTTGGGAACAAGAGATCCAGCACCTGCTGGGTGGGGATGAAATCCCAGGAGATTAACCCCATGTTGCTGCTGAAATGTAGGTTCCTCCCACAAATGACAGGCAGGAGCTCATTCCTAAGCTGATCCTGCCTGTAAGGTTCAAGGCTCTGAACTCTGAAGGGCTCCTCCGTGTTCTGATCATTTTCACCCTGGGTTGGGACCAAGAATGGTGGGTTCAAAATGGAAATGGTGACAAACAGAAAAATGACTTGTGCCAATACACTCGAGTCAAAGCACAATGGGACAGTTCCCATCAGTACAAACACACACACACACACACACACACACAAACACACACAGAGTCAGAATAGGAGTCCTGGGCCATTCATCAGGGATCAGACTAGAGGGCCTGCTGGGCTCACCTGCCCTGTGCTACTCACTGTTACTCTTGAGCTCCTCTGCGACAATCGCCAGAGGCTCTGGCGTCTAAGATGAAGCCTCACCCAGTGTATCCACAAAAGGGCTAGTTGGCCCCCCTGAGATTCCTGGGAGCCTGAGGCTCGGCATTGTCTGCAACCACAGGAGAACATCCTTCTCCCTCCAGTGGCTCCAACCAAGTGAGCTCGGATGGCTTGGTCAGTGAAGTGGGTGCCTGGATACCAGGGTTCCATGTTCTGTTTGATCCATTGTCAAGGCAATGATGTCATTTCCTGTGCCCATACCTGAGCCTCTTTTCACATAAGACCACTTTCAACAGCCCTATGGGCTGCCGATTTCTCCTCCATGCCTACCCATCTCAGGTGCGCAGGTGTTCACCAACAACTACCCAAACATCCCCACCAGCATCTGCCCTGCTTGGTGCCACTAGAGTTCCAGCTTGGAGCCTTCAAAAATGCATTCACAACCAGTCCTTCCCTCTCAGCAGCTTTTGGACCCTGGTCCCATCATTGTGCAACTCATGGTGTGCCCAGTCTTTTCTGGAAAGTAGGGTAGCATCTAATCTCTAGGGTTTATTGTGTCTATTGGCCCATAACACCCTCTGTTCTCTCTGAAACCAGAGATGGGACTCACAGGTGGCTAAAGCACAAATGTAGAGATGGGATAATCACAAGAAAGGGAGAGACAAAGAATGCACCCTAACTCAATCAGGCCTGTGTCCCACACAGGGACATGGCCAATGTCCGTCCCATCGTGGCTGCAGTTCCCTCTCTACACCATGGCAAGTTGGAGGGGACTGAGATGCAGAGGCTGCTCCCCTCTGCCATACAACTTCCCAAGGCTTCTCCTAAGATTTCAAAAGGGCCAAGTGTGTCTAGTGTTGGGGTCTCACAGAGACTCCGAGGTACCACGGCATCCTGCTGCCCAGAACCGGTTCACCCCTCACCTCAAGGGGGCTCAGCCTCTGGATTCATGGGAATTGAAGTGGGTACAGGTGATGGGATATCACCTCCAAGACTGAGTTATGCCAAGTCCATGACCCCTGTCTGCATCCCTGTCTCCAGCACCACTCCCCCCTCTCTCTTTCCTCCTCAGAGCAAACAAATCCATTTAGCAAGTGTGTCCTGTGATAAAGACATGACGGTCACCCATCCTCTCATTACAAAAACACTGAGGCTCAGCCAACATGGATCCTACAGGGAACACAGGCATAAACTCAGACTCCGATCCTCCCAGCCGAGCCTCAGTGGAGCCTGGACTCCCAGCTTCCTGAGTCAAGGAAACAGAGGTTCCTAGCTGAGCCACCTTGGATGCAGCCGCACACAAACTGAACTCATCAATGCCCCTTGCTCTCAGTTGTGAGTAAGAGGGGAAGTGGTGTTTCACAACCCTGGACATCAAGTGCAGTCTCCAGGCTTTGGGGTGTGCCCTGGCCTCTGTCTATCTGCCCAGGCTCTCCAACCCACACTGGCCTCTTACCCAACCTCCTCCTAGGGCCAAACTCAATCCTGCCTCTCAATTTCTGCTGCCTTCCCCAACACACTGCTCCCCAAAATGAGCAGGGCTGGCTCTCGGTTATCATGCTGGTGCCAGCAGCAATGCCACCCCACTGACATAATTCTGAGTCCCAACCTAGGCACTCCAGCTGTCTTTGCCACACCTGGCCTGTTTGGGCTCTGGCTCTTGCTCTTTTCTTTCATGTGCATGTGTTTTGAGGTTTTGAGTTTCTCCCACTGCAGAACTGCAGCTGTGGCAGGGTAGAGCTCATGAGGGTGACATTCTGAGCCACATCCAATCCCATCAGGACTGTTCACTGGGGTGACTGCTGGAACACAGTGATGAGTGAACACATGGGAGGTGGTTGGACCCACCTTGCCTCTGAGTGGCTTCCTTTCAGGACAGGAATGTAGGCATGGGAGCCCCTGGTGTGGGATGCTTTGCACAAGGCGTGACCATGGGCTCTCTTTCCTGGCAAAAATGGCTCCACTCAGCATGGAGAGCACTGTCATTCCTGGTGGCTAACAACAGCCCTGGACCCCAGAAAGGAACCCACACTCAAGATTAACGTCTGAGTGTGCATGTCCTCGAGGAAATGAGGTCTCCTGATCCCAGGTGCAAAGGGGTAAGTCCTCTAACTCCAGGGGCCATGAAGGGACATCTGAGTTTCCCTTGTCCTTCTTTGCCTCTCTAACTAACCACAGTTAGGACCCTGGCCTCATTCCCCAGTGAGGATCATTAGGCTCCATAAAGGACAGTCTCTAAGATGCTCAGTGGACCAACACCCTCTGCACAACCCATAACCCTATTCACCCAAGAGGCAAGAGGATTTCTATTCAGGAAAACCAGGAAAGGGAGAGCCTTTCTCAAGGACACAAGGACATTAGTGAGTGAGGGAGTGATTAATGGATGGAGAACTATTTCCAACACCAACTTGCAGGAGCATATATGGCCCCCTGGAGAATTCTGCAGTGTGTTGGTGATTAAGGAGAACGTGTGAATTCAGGGGTCACTTTGTCCTCTCAGCCATAAGGAGGGAAACTGCCATAAAGGAACTAGGACAAGGGTGCGAGGAATGCTCACTGGTGGGAGATCGGAAGGAAGGAAAGTGTACTCATTAGAAAAGTGTCGCCTGAAAATTCTTAGCCAGCCAAAAGCCGTGCGAACTTGTGTGGGAAAAGAGTCTTTGCACAGTGATGAAGCTAAGAGCTCACATGATGGAACACAGCATCAACTGGGACCAAATCCAATATCTGATATTCTTGTAGGAAGAGGAGAGTCTGGACCCAGTTACCAGGGAGACTGGGGGATACGGGATATGTGAGGTTGGAGCCAGGGCGGGATGCCCATATGGGAACCACAGATCGTGGGCAGCAATAGGAGAGTGGGCAAGGGCTGGGAGAGTTGGGGAGACAGTCCCCTTGAAACCTGGGAGGGGTTATGGCACTGGGACAGCCCAACACCTACTGTGTTGAGCCTCTGGAGCTCAACGGAAGACACTTCCTCTGTTGTCGGCCACCCAGTTAACAGAGTTTGGTTGCAGCAGCCTAGGACCCAGCTGAAGGTCTGAGCATGTTGGCCATGCAGGTTGGATCTGGACCACAGACACCCTCATCAGAGATTGTAGGGTCTCAGCCCTGAGGCAAGACAGGCACTAAGTCAGGCCAGGTGGGGAAACGGATAGGCACACACTCTGGGGGCTGGTGCCTGTGTTACTGGGAGCACTTCTGATCGCAATTCCCTGATCTGCTGCCAACACAGACTACAGAGGAGGGTACAGAAACACAGACCATGGATCTGCCCCACTCAGTGGGCCCAGGCCAACACCACACCCAGCAGCCTCGTGCCATACCCAATGAGTCTCGAAGCGGCCCCCTCTTCCCATCCTGAGAGCTCTTCCCTTCCTCATGTGCCAATAGCTCCCTACTGTCACTGGCAATATCTACTCTGTGAGATGCCAACATCCGTGGGTACTGTTCTCTCATCCCAGGACAGTGTGGTCCCACACACCCTGGTGAAATGGGCCACCTGGAGGCTGGACCTGGAGGTTGTTGAGGCTGAATGGCAGCGGTGGTACTCTGGCACTTAATATTATTTAAGTTAAAAAAAAAACAAAAACAAAAACAAAAAACGGGTCTTGGTGCTCAAAAATGTTTGATTTGCATATTCTCATCCCCTAACCCCAATATTTTCATTATTTCCTCACATATGAAATCTTACTAGCATAAAGGTAATTTCGTATTAAACAAAGTGGATTGAAATAACATTGGTAAAAATAATCAATCACCATACTTTCAATTTTTGTTCTGCTTTCCTATTAGAAACCACTTGGATACAAGAGAACAGAGGACAGACTCATGGAAATGCTTGAAATGACAAGAAGCTCCCACTCAAGCTCAGCATTCAGTCCTGGACAGGGTAAGACCAGGCCACTTTGACATCTGTGCCAAAGAGTCTACCAGACAGAATCCTCTGACTGATCCCTGACTGAGCCATAGGAACTGGCTAGAAAAGCCTTCACATCCTCAATACATTCTTCACGTCAGAATACTTGACAACCATTGATATCCATCTCTCGTTAACTTGCTCCCCAGCCAACCATTCTTCAACAAATTCAAAGGAGTAACTCATGCAAGCACACAGAAAGGGGTGTTCACTACACACATCCATGTGCGAAAAAGACAACTGGTATTTCTTGTTTGGGCTATTTCAAATGAAATCCCTTCTGCATGACCTCCACAAACCAAAGGAAAATATTTGTGAAATTCCCACGTAGAAGACAAGATACACTTGCCAAGGAGGCAGTGGCAAGAATTTTGACACTCCAAATGTAGAGTGTGTGTTTAGGAAGCAGTCACAGTTTCCATGAGAGAGTCCCATGAAATCAATTAGGAAGATCCATGCTCTAGCCCTACCAAGCAAGTGATGTGACTTGAAAGAGTCACTTAGTCTTAGTAACCATCATCACTAACAACTAAGTCAATGAATAAAGGTCCTCAGGTGCCAAGCTACAAAATGTGGGATGAGCATGGATGAGGATGGGTGGGAGAAGTCTCCAACTCTAACACAATTAGGGAAGGATGTGCTGACCTCAAGTGGCTGGGGGGGCTGGGATCCTGCCACAGAGGGGGATTCCAAACCTCACATCCCCTGACCCAGGCCAGAAGACCAGGTAGAGTCCAAGGACCCTGGGGTGGCCCAATGGCAATAAAGGTCAAAAGGAACTAGGGATCTTCCTGGTCCCTCAATCCCCTACTCTGAGCAGGGCTGCATGACGAGGCCAGAGGCCATCCACAGCAATCTGCCTTTACAGGAAAACAGGTACTGCAGGCTGCCTCTGGCTCACTGAATCAGGGTGGTGTTTTCATAAAGCAAGACCACTTCCTCACATTTGACCAGCAGCTCATGTGTTGACAGCACAATGACTGACTTGACTCAGGCCCTGATGAATGAAATAGAAAATTCATAGCAAACCCATCTTTAGCTCTTCCACATCATCAGGGGCTCTGATTCAATTCCGTCCAGAAAGGTGTCTGAAATGATTTCTAAACATGCTGGGGACTCACCTCTGTGTGGAACTTTTCAGGAAAAAGGGGATCAAATCTCATGAAGCAACTCTTCTCTCTTCTAGCCCATGGGCAATGCAAGGAACCTGCATGATACCAGAGGCTCACTTCTCTCTTCTCATGTCTTCTGGAAAGGATTCGTTAATGCTTCCTGCAAGGTGAAGCAGAAGCCTGCATCCCCAGCTGCACAGAAGTGTTTTAGGGCAGTGTCTCCCTTAAAACCCAAAAATAAAAAAACAGGTCATTCAACAGGCACATGGATTCGAGTACATGTTCAATGATCCCTCCTCCCTGGAGCCTTCCACATGCCCATCTTCCACATTCACAGAGCAATGCTTGGCCATTCTCAAGACCAGGAGACCATGATGCTCATCACCAGGAAGTCAATAAGGAACATGAAGAGAGCAGCATGGATTGCAGAAGGTGGCACATCAAGGATCTTCAGCTCTGCTGCTAGAACACAAGAGCTTAACTTCAGTATTGACTTTTTGCCAACTACCAAGTACGATAGCAGTGTCAAGCCCAATATGCAGATATGCAAGTAGTAGGTGACACCCCGCATCCATTCACAAAAGTGGGCAACATCTGCATCAGAACAAGGAAGTATCTTACCCTTACTCATAAAAATCATCAGAAACAAAATAAAATGGATGCAAGACTTCTCATTTCACTATTAGGTAGCTGTTGGAATTCCCTATTAAATAATACCTCCTCCAAAATAAAAAGTATCTCAGACATGTGTCAACTATTCAATGGATGACATTTTAAAAACTATGGACTTTACTTAATATTTATGTATGCTATATCCCTGCCTAAGGCTCTATGAGAAAGGAGCACATAGAATTGGATCTTTGAAAATCTCACATTTGCTGATAAATATTACTGCTGATCTCAGGCATGGCGAAGTGAAAAGTGGGACTTTGGATATTCCAAGAATGCTATGTTGTGGGATTGGTGTCCCTGATTCATACATAGCATATGGTTTCTATGAAATCCAGTGAGGGAGCAGGAGTAACGAAGCTGATTGCACAGATGACCTGAGGGAATACTGACAGATAGGCCAAATGAAAAATATGCTCCAGCTAACCATTGGTATTTGGGCTTCTGATCCCAGTCCTGTTTTTAAAAAAGGTGCAGACAGGCAGTGTTCATTAAAAACTGTCTACCATGTAAAAGTGGGTAATTTAAATGGCATCTAGTTACACATCTGATAGAATGGTCTGGCAACATATGAATTTCATTCTAACAACAACAACAACAACAAAACATAGAAAATGAGACATAAAGATAAAACCTTGTCTTCACCAGGATGCCTAAAAATAGGTTTTATTTGGCTCATGCAAATAAATATCTTTCAATAGAATTTCTGATTTCTGAATGAATCCATTCAACTTCATACTGCACAGATCACAAGGTTTTCTTTACAGAATATTCTCTTCTTCTTCTTAAAGCCTCACATAGAAAATGTCTCACAGGACATAGGAGGGGAATGACCCAAAGGATGAGAGAATGGCTGGAACCGTTCTCAAATGTGCCCATGTAGCCTAAAGTTTGAAGGCATCTAATTGTACTCTAAAACAATTATGAACCTATTCGATCCATTATTAATAAATATCACCACTTTACCACTTGAACCAAATCACAGAAAATTGGAAACAGATGATCATTGGCTTTGATACCTTTACTTCTGTTTCATTACTCAGAGTCGATCAACTCTATACTTCAAGTGACACAGATTTATTACAGAATGCCTAAGATCCTAAGGATCTATTTTAGCTCAGCCCATGGTATTGCTTCATTATTTTATTATTTTGTAAGTAATAAAATATAACTTCATGTTGGATGATATATTCAAGCCATGAATATATCATCCAACATTGTTCTTCCCAAAATATTAGCCCAATTTCTGCGCGCGCTCACTTACTGTTCAGGAATTTTACTAATTGTTTGAAGGTTCTAGAGGACCTGTTAGACTCCTAATGGACAAACCATACAACATACTCCAGAGAACGGACGAGTGCCATAAGAAGAAAATAAGGTCAGCCTACAGCAATGGGCAGCTGCCTGCCCTCGGCTGGGAGGAGCCCTGGCCATGGCACCAGGGCTGCTGGGCAGCAGAAGCCTCCACAGCCCTGCAGGGAGCCTGGAGCACAGCTCTGCCTAACCATGCTCAGCCCTGGACAGATGCACATGAGTTCCCATCACAGGCTCGAGTGTGACAGTCCCAGGTGCATGCCTGTCATGCCAGCCACCAGGGAGGCTGAGGCAAGAGGAACGTTTGAGGTCAGCCTTGGCAACTTAGACCCCGAGGCAAAGGGGAAATACTTTTACAGGGGTCTCTGAGGGTGTAGCTCAGGTAGGTCACTTGCCTCACAGGCTCAAGGCCCTGGGTTCAATCCCCAGAACCCACGTACACACAAAAAGTGAACTTGGAATATTGTTTAAAATGATGGGTCAGGTACACACAAGGACTTCAATATGACCTCTCAGAGGAGCTCAATTTGAGATCAGACTGAACAAAAGACCACCTGGACCATTGACTCAGTGTCTGAAACCCTCTGTGAGCATGGGAAGCACTGCTGGCAAGACACCAGAGGGCCAAAGCACTTGTGCCCCCTGCAGGGGCGTCTCTTGTCTACCGCCAAAGACTGTTCCCCTCCTGGGGCAGCTGAGAGCAAGCTGGGCCTTGGAGCAAGGACTAGTGCTTTAGATATAGACTATGCAAGCAAGGGGCAATGTCTTTAATAAAACTAAAATTAAAAAGTCACATTGATAAAATTTTAAAAAGAAGAAAATAAGGTCAAGTAGAGGAAGCCCATTTTCACAGGAAAAAATCCCCCAGTGAAAAGCATCAGAATAGATACCAAGAAAAATACCAACAAAAACAGTGTGCTCCCACTATGTATCTACTCAACATGCAAAAGTTAGAAAGCTAGATAATACAATCCTGGCCACAGGTAGAGCTATGCAGAAGAGCCACCTGGCAGTGCTTAGTCAAAGAAGTAAACATGCACAGTTTGACCTAGAAATTCCACCTGTGTGTAAACCAGGCGGTGCTTAAGCAGTTTCACAAGGGGACATGCACAGGGAAATTTATCCTCAGGTTCTTATAGAGTTGTCTGTGCTTACAGGGAGTTGATGGTTGTCAAGATGCCCACAGCTGCGAAAGTCAAAAGCTAAAAAAATAATAGATGCCAACCTGGATATATTAATAATCCCGTATCTATGATCACCTTCATAAGGTAGCTTCCCAACTTCTGTGTGGAAGTGAGTTCCTCCTTGGCCCTTACACTGTTGTGGAGACCACTAGGAGTTCAGCTTTGTGCAGGATCATCTGACCTGGACTTTTGGCAAGACCTGTACAGCCCTCACACATGCTCAGATGCTACAGGACTTTTCAGACCAGTCCAGACAACAGTAGGCATCCATTCATTGTCTGCACTCTACAGATTCCTAGATGCACGACATTCATTACCATCAAATGCAGAATTTTCATCAAAAACTAATATATATATCATTCCAATCTGAATCAAGAAAATCGGAAATATCCCCAAATCCAAAGAGTGGATCCCCATTGTGATGCTACAAGTTGAAAATTCCACAGCTGACCTCATGGGATGGTTCACAGTCAAAAGACAGCTGCATGAAAAATATTACATGACCTTCCTGCTATGTGAAAAGTGGCATGTGAAGTACACATGCATGTCTTCCTCAGACATGGGTTCATTTGCAAGACACCTTGTGCAATTGAAAATACTCCAAAAGGGGAGAAATCAGAACCATGTCACCAAAGTATTTCAGCAGAGACCAACTCCATCTGTCTATCTATCTCTCAGTGAGCGTGTGTGCTCTTGTGTGTGTTTGTGTGTCTTTGTTTGTGTTTGTACCATCATAGCTGATACTTCATTGCCCCCATTGGAAAACTGACTCAGATAATGCCATCTGCCAAACTCCTAAAAACCAAAGTTCTTGCTGATAGAATGAAACATTCCTTCCTGTTGGTTTGGATGTGTCCTCTAGGAATCACTGCTACATTTACTATACTCAAATCATCACAGTAGATCAGGTAACAAAAACATATATATTTTAAAATAATAATAATATATTAATGGAAACAACAAATACAGGATAGAGTAACAACTGTGTTACTAAACAAGGTCAAGGACAATGGCAAACTATAGATTCAAACTTTGAAGAAAATAGTAATCAATGTAAATATTCCTGGGCTGCCTCAGCCCCGCCCAGGCACACAGCAACAGAATGGTTTTGCAAGCATCCTCAGGAGGGCAGGAGCCTTCTTTGCAGGACGAGAGGGAGGTTGAGGCTCGATCCACCCATCATTCTTTTGGGAGAGGCTCCTTTTCCTCAGCACAAAGTTGGATTTTTTGTGAGGATTCTTGGCATAAAATACGTTGGCCTCTGCTGGAATCCTCAGCTCTGGGGAGAGAAGGGTGTACAAAAAGAAGGTGGCACTCAGGAGGTGCTCCCTAGGACACGCCAACATCTGAGAGCCTGTGCCAGAAAAGGCCAGAGCCACACACCTGAGAGCTCTCCAATTCAGCACCAATACCAACAAAGACAGCCTCCACAGTCCTCCCTGAGGAAGAACTAGGCAGAGCACTTCAACAGACCTAATGTCTGTTCCTACCGAAGGCTTTGGACTCCAGAATATCTCAGGTCCTCTTGCATCTGCCAAAGCACACCACTAGGGTTTGCATCTGAAATCTCCCACAAAAGGCTCCTGTGCCGAAGATTCAGTCCCCACATGAGCCATCTTCATAGGTGGGTTTGGAGGGAAGCACTGGATGGTGAGTGCTCTGATGTCAACATGAAATTCTCATTCAAGATGAATACACTACTGGGGGGTGGGAGGGACTGGAAAAAGGTTGAGCATGGATGGAGTAAGACATAAACAGGGTTGTGCCCTGGGCAACAGTACCTTGTTCCGGTTGGCTCCACTGAATCCTCATTCTCCAAGGAGAGGTCCTCCCTCTCCATCTTTCTCTCTCTCCCTCTCTGCCAGCCTCGTTCTCTCTCTCCCAGTCTATGCCTTTGTGGCAAGGGCTGAGGAGCTCTCCACTGCCACACACTAGAGCTTTATGGACAGCCTCAGTGCACAACCAAAGAGAAAGCTATGAAACCCAGAGAAAAAAGGCCTAGGATTCCTCCTCTGAGTTATTTTCCTCAAGTATGGCCACAGTGAGGACAGGCTGACCAGCGCGGATACCACGTTAGAGCCATGCCTCTGCGTTGGTGGAGCCCGCCTCCATGTGAACCAGGCTTCTGAGAATGGAGGCCACATTCCAAATACTGCCCTACTGAGAACAATGGTTCCAAAGACCAGCAAAGGGACTGCTTCCCTCCAACATGGTGTATGGCGCAGTGGTGCCATGACCCCGAGTGGGGGAATACAACAGCCGCTTCTCCTTCCTCTGAACATGTGTATCCTGTCGCCCTCCTCTAACCTAGAGCCTGTTCTCCATCCCTTCTGGGTTGGATGTGGAGATCTCTGCTATGAATTTCTTAGGCTACCAAGGCCCCAGACAGACTTCCTCTTCCATAGACTCTACTAACCTAACAGTAGGTTAAGATAGGAGACAAGTGATCCTAGAACTCATAGGGATGGTGGTCTTCAGGGTACATAGGCTGGGATAATGGCTGCTGTGGTGTTTGGCTCACAAAAACCAACCAACCAACCAACGATAAAGCGCTGGCATTATTATCAGATGAGCTCTGTGGCTACGTGCTCAGGAAGCCCTCATCTGACTTTAGTTAGGGATCACAACCTGGCTATTGTGATCACTCCTTGCCTAGTGGACTCAGGTGCGTAAGACCATGGAATTTATGCAAAAACAGATGATTCAGGCTGTCTCCCAGGCTGTGTTTTCTTCCCAATTTCATCCTTTTACTGCTTGCTAGAATCCTGGCAATGCTCTGCCCAGGCAGTGGTTTTTTGGTCACACAGAAGGCTTTCAATAGTACTGCTTCAGTCCACAAAATGCCAGTTCCCTCTTTAGCCCATGCATTCCCATGTTCCTTTGAAACCACTCCTATCCCAGACCATGAAAACATACTGCTCCTGGAGAGAGGCTTTCCTCCTCACTCCTCAAAGATGTCAGCTTTGGATGCCTGTTCATGTCCAGGGGAGGGCACCTGGTGGGGAGCCGCAATATCCACCGGGGTATACGATTGGACCTCAAGACCTTCCACCAGCAGAAGTGCAGTTGGCTTTGTGCACGAACCCAACACACCTGTTGGAGTGTTCTTGGGGGTCAGAGACTACTCTTTGTTGCTAAGAGTTGACCTGAGTCCACATCCTGACCCTTGCTCTCTGCTATCTGATTGTCTCACTTACTCTGACGGCGAGAGATGATTTGGCCCAGCTCATAATCCTCTGGATTCTCCTCAGTAAGGAAGTGTAGGTCGAGGGCGCTGCGGATGAAGACAGGAGCCCTATCGTGGCAGGTCACCTGGAGCAGCATGGGAGACAGGCCTTCAGGAAATGGGCCTTGAAGTGACTACTCAAGGACAGTGGGCAGGGGCATTCTGGAGGCACCTCCACTCTAAATACAAGGGCAACATCCATGCCCCTACTACCAGAGGCTGACCTCCTGCTCATCGTGTGGGCTCTTCCCACAGGCTACTAGCCCAATCCTTGTACATAGGACTTCCTGGGCCTGCCATTGCTCTTTGTGGAGCTGCACTCCTCTCGGAGTGAAAGGACCCCACTACCTGCATACAGATGCAATCTCATCCCACAAGTTGGGAGGAATGGGACAATAGCCTCCAAGATCCCAGGTCTGCCCGAGGATGCAGGCGGCATTGGGAATGGCCTAGGCACAAAACCTAGAGGCTTTGGTCTGGATTGCCAGGGCCAAAAACAGACCCAGGAACATGACCACACACAGGAGAGCTGAAAGATAGCCACGAGAGCTCCTGGCCTCCAGAGGCTCAGTGCTGGCTGGGATGTAGGAGGGCACCTCATCCGGCAAGGGTGGTCATTGGGTTACCTGGACATTTAGTGTGCTTGCTCCACATCCATATCGACTCTGCAGAGAGACTCTCTCAGCTCCTTGTTCAAGGAACATGGAGAACCTCACACTGCTGTCCTCCTCCATAGACGTCAGCATCCCATACAAGGGAACCTGCAACCTAGTTCCTGTCCTATTCTCATCTGTCACCCATACCTGTCCCTGCCCTTCTGGACTGCATGCTGCCACCTGACACACAGACTCCCTCAGACATGGCAGTGGACAAGCTGCTGCACTCGCTCATCTCAGCTCCAGCCCTTCACACTGACCTCTCCCTTCTTGATTCCCATCTATCCTCCTGATCATCCAGAAGCTCCAAATTCAAGAGGGCATGAGTAGTCCATGGTATTGGACCAGTGTCTGCTCCCCACCCAGGTGTAAGCACCACGGGACACCCCTGCTCCCAGGCTTACCAGAACACTATTGGCCATCTCTGGACTTTGTGTTTCTAAGTGGACACGAATTAAGCAGGTGTGTCCCACCTGCTTGTGGGAAAGCGGCCTGGAGGACTTGCAGGTTGATTCTGAGAACTGTGGGGGATGGAACATCAGCAAACCCAGAAACAGAAAGCCACCCCAGACTGTCAGTTGGCTCTATGGGCTTCCAGCAAATATGTCCAGGTGCTGAGGCTTCTTATTTCCTCAGGTCGGAGTGGAATGGCAGCACATGCACAGCTTGAATAAGGTAGGTGTTTACCTCCTTTCCCTTGACCTGGGGGCGTTTCCTCACGATGAAATATTGTATTCCCAGATTCATGGACAGACACACGAGTGAGTGGTCAGAGACCTTGATTTCTGCAGAGCGAAGTGGAGAGAATTGTTAGGTGGCACTCAAGGATTATACCACAAAACACCCACAACCCCTGAGAGTCTCCGCCAGGCCCATCACACTTTGGTATTTTGGGGCCAAGGCCCACTTTCTCTTGGCTGTCAGTTATCCTGAGCCCACTGTGGATCATGTCTCCCCACTGTCTGATTGTCCTACTTACTCTCATCCTCAGACATCATATACAGCAGCTCAAAGTTGTCCACATCCTCATGCTGCAACAAATTTTGGTCCAAGGCCCTGCGGATGAGGCTTGTCACCGTCTCCTGAAAGGTCACCTGGATCAGGGTGGGACAAATGTCATCAGAGAATGGCTTTTAGAAGAGCTACCCAGAAGACTGTGGTCAAACATTCAGGAGAAATCTCAGCTACATATACAAGGGCACAATCTTGTTATCCTGCTACCTGAGTGTGTCCTCCATATACCACCTGGGTTCTTGCAATGTGCTACTAGAACAATCCTGGTACAAATATCTGCCTGTACCTGCCATCTTCCCTCCCCCTGGGGAGCCACATTCCACTCATGTCAAAGGACCAAACTGCCTATGCACAGACACACTCTCATCTCACTGAGATGAGAGCAATGGGCCAGGGATCTGCGCACAAAGTGTGATCTGGGATGCAGGCTGCCTTTGTGGGTGCAAGAGGCAGATGCACTGAAAACTTGGGTCCTGACTGCCACGACACAAAACAGACTCAGATACAAGAGTGTGCACTTGAGTGCTTCATGATAGCTTTGAGAGGCCCTGGCCTCTGGAAGCTCGGTGCGGGTCTGGTTGTCATGATGTACTTGACTCAGCACTGGCAGTCACTGAACATGTCTCCTCTGCAGCTGGACACCTGCAGCATTAGCGTGTCTACTGCACATCCATAGAAATTCTGCCAAGAACCCCTTTAGCTCCGTATTTACATACATGCAAAGCCTAACATTCCGAAGCTTTGGCATGACCCCCCAGGTGATCCCGACCCCAAATTCCTACACCTAGTCATGCTAAGGAGGTTCTCTTCCCTGCCACCAGGAACACATCCCCTCCTACACATGTGACAAGTCACTGCCACCTCCTCTGCTCCAACTTTACTCATTGAGAATACCAAGTTCTAGGCACTGCAGCCTGCACCCTGGACATATCTCTGCCTTCATCTGTCCACAGCACTTCCGTCTGCATTCTGGCCTGCAAAACCCACAATACACAGGCCCACTCACCACTGAAGCTGGGCATGCTGATGCTCTCCCTCCTCAGGTCAAGCCCTTAAGACGGACCTCTCTCTTCTTTATTTCCCACCATAGCCCTGGGGTTGGCTGTGTCTCCTGCCTTCCACTGTGTGGACACCCAGGAGGCAGCCCTGCTGTCGGGCTTACCGGGATGCGCTTTGTCTCCCTCAGGCTCTGTCCCTCTAGGAGGACGTGAACAACGCGGCTGTCTTCCACCTGCTCGCTGGAGTGAAGCAGTGAGGAGCTGCTACTCACAGCTGCTGGGGTCCTGGATGCCACTGCCACAGAAGGTTCCAAGAACTGTGGGGGATGACAACATCAGCAAAGCCCAGCAACTGCACCCCACCCAGCCTGGCAGTTGCCTCTGTGGGCATTCTACAACATCCATCCAGAACCTGAGGTTCTTGTCCCCTTGGAGGATGTGGAGTGGCACCAGGAGTAAAGACTGAAGAAGGTGGCTGTTTTGGGAACAAGAGATCCAGCACCTGCTGGGTGGGGATGAAATCCCAGGAGATTAACCCCATGTTGCTGCTGAAATGTAGGTTCCTCCCACAAATGACAGGCAGGAGCTCATTCCTAAGCTGGTCCTGCCTGTAAGGATCAAGGCTCTGAACCCTGAAGGGCTCCTCCGTGTTCTGATCATTTTCACCCTGGGTTGGGACCAAGAATGGTGGGTTCAAAATGGAAATGGTGACAAACAGAAAAATGACTTGTGCCAATACACTAGAGTCAAAGCACAATGGGACAGTTCCCATCAGTACAAACACACACACACACACACACACACACACACACACACACACACACACACAGAGTCAGAATAGGAGTCCTGGGCCATTCATCAGGGATCAGACTAGAGGGCCTGCTGGGCTCACCTGCCCTGTGCTACTCACTGTTACTCTTGAGCTCCTCTGCGACAATCGCCAGAGGCTCTGGCGTCTAAGATGAAGCCTCACCCAGTGTATCCACAAAAGGGCTAGTTGGCCCCCCTGAGATTCCTGGGAGCCTGAGGCTCGGCATTGTCTGCAACCACAGGAGAACATCCTTCTCCCTCCAGTGGCTCCAACCAAGTGAGCTCGGATGGCTTGGTCAGTGAAGTGGGTGCCTGGATACCAGGGTTCCATGTTCTGTTTGATCCATTGTCAAGGCAATGATGTCATTTCCTGTGCCCATACCTGAGCCTCTTTTCACATAAGACCACTTTCAACAGCCCTATGGGCTGCCGATTTCTCCTCCATGCCTACCCATCTCAGGTGCGCAGGTGTTCACCAACAACTACCCAAACATCCCCACCAGCATCTGCCCTGCTTGGTGCCACTAGAGTTCCAGCTTGGAGCCTTCAAAAATGCATTCACAACCAGTCCTTCCCTCTCAGCAGCTTTTGGACCCTGGTCCCATCATTGTGCAACTCATGGTGTGCCCAGTCTTTTCTGGAAAGTAGGGTAGCATCTAATCTCTAGGGTTTATTGTGTCTATTGGCCCATAACACCCTCTGTTCTCTCTGAAACCAGAGATGGGACTCACAGGTGGCTAAAGCACAAATGTAGAGATGGGATAATCACAAGAAAGGGAGAGACAAAGAATGCACCCTAACTCAATCAGGCCTGTGTCCCACACAGGGACATGGCCAATGTCCGTCCCATCGTGGCTGCAGTTCCCTCTCTACACCATGGCAAGTTGGAGGGGACTGAGATGCAGAGGCTGCTCCCCTCTGCCACACAACTTCCCAAGGCTTCTCCTAAGATTTCAAAAGGGCCAAGTGTGTCTAGTGTTGGGGTCTCACAGAGACTCCGAGGTACCACAGCATCCTGCTGCCCAGAACCGGTTCACCCCTCACCTCAAGGGGGCTCAGCCTCTGGATTCATGGGAATTGAAGTGGGTACAGGTGATGGGATATCACCTCCAAGACTGAGTTATGCCAAGTCCATGACCCCTGTCTGCATCCCTGTCTCCAGCACCACTCCCCCCTCTCTCTTTCCTCCTCAGAGCAAACAAATCCATTTAGCAAGTGTGTCCTGTGATAAAGACATGACGGTCACCCATCCTCTCATTACAAAAACACTGAGGCTCAGCCAACATGGATCCTACAGGGAACACAGGCATAAACTCAGACTCCGATCCTCCCAGCCGAGCCTCAGTGGAGCCTGGACTCCCAGCCTCCTGAGTCAAGGAAACAGAGGTTCCTAGCCGAGCCACCTTGGATGCAGCCGCACACAAACTGAACTCATCAATGCTCTCAGTTGTGAGTAAGAGGGGAAGTGGTGTTTCACAACCCTGGACATCAAGGGCAGTCTCCAGGCTTTGGGGTGTGCCCTGGCCTCTGTCTATCTGCCCAGGCTCTCCAACCCACACTGGCCTCTTACCCAACCTCCTCCTAGGGCCAAACTCAATCCTGCCTCTCAATTTCTGCTGCCTTCCCCAACACACTGCTCCCCAAAATGAGCAGGGCTGGCTCTCGGTTATCATGCTGGTGCCAGCAGCAATGCCACCCCACTGACATAATTCTGAGTCCCAACCTAGGCACTCCAGCTGTCTTTGCCACACCTGGCCTGTTTGGGCTCTGGCTCTTGCTCTTTTCTTTCATGTGCATGTGTTTTGAGGTTTTGAGTTTCTCCCACTGCAGAACTGCAGCTGTGGCAGGGTAGAGCTCATGAGGGTGACATTCTGAGCCACATCCAATCCCATCAGGACTGTTCACTGGGGTGACTGCTGGAACACAGTGATGAGTGAACACATGGGAGGTGGTTGGACCCACCTTGCCTCTGGGTGGCTTCCTTTCAGGACAGGAATGTAGGCATGGGAGCCCCTGGCGTGGGATGCTTTGCACAAGGCGTGACCATGGGCTCTCTTTCCTGGCAAAAATGGCTCCACTCAGCATGGAGAGCACTGTCATTCCTGGTGGCTAACAACAGCCCTGGACCCCAGAAAGGAACCCACACTCAAGATTAACGTCTGAGTGTGCGTGTCCTCGAGGAAATGAGGTCTCCTGATCCCAGGTGCAAAGGGGTAAGTCCTCTAACTCCAGGGGCCATGAAGGGACATCTGAGTTTCCCTTGTCCTTCTTTCCCTCTCTAACTAACCACAGTTAGGACCCTGGCCTCATTCCCCAGTGAGGATCATTAGGCTCCATAAAGGACAGTCTCTAAGATGCTCAGTGGACCAACACCCTCTGCACAACCCATAACCCTATTCACCCAAGAGGCAAGAGGATTTCTATTCAGGAAAACCAGGAAAGGGAGAGCCTTTCTCAAGGACACAAGGACATTAGTGAGTGAGGGAGTGATTAATGGATGGAGAACTATTTCCAACACCAACTTCCAGGAGCATATATGGCCCCCTGGAGAATTCTGCAGTGTGTTGGTGATTAAGGAGAACGTGTGAATTCAGGGGTCACTAGGTCCTCTCAGCCATAAGGAGGGAAACTGCCATAAAGGAACTAGGACAAGGGTGCGAGGAATGCTCACTGGTGGGAGATCGGAAGGAAGGAAAGTGTACTCATTAGAAAAGTGTCGCCTGAAAATTCTTAGCCAGCCAAAAGTCGTGCGAACTTGTGTGGGAAAAGAGTCTTTGCACAGTGATGAAGCTAAGAGCTCACATGATGGAACACAGCATCAACTGGGACCAAATCCAATATCTGATATTCTTGTAGGAAGAGGAGAGTCTGGACCCAGATACCAGGGAGACTGGGGGATACCGGATATGTGAGGTTGGAGCCAGGGCGGGATGCCCATATGGGAACCACAGATCGTGTGCAGCAATAGGAGAGTGGGCAAGGGCTGGGAGAGTTGGGGAGACAGTCCCCTTGAAACCTGGGAGGGGTTATGGCACTGGGACAGCCCAACACCTACTGTGTTGAGCCTCTGGAGCTCAACGGAAGACACTTCCTCTGTTGTCGGCCACCCAGTTAAC
This sequence comes from Urocitellus parryii, assembly GCF_045843805.1. Classification (NCBI taxonomy): domain Eukaryota; kingdom Metazoa; phylum Chordata; class Mammalia; order Rodentia; family Sciuridae; genus Urocitellus; species Urocitellus parryii. Next base: position 65,051,532 of record NC_135548.1, read on the forward strand.
AGAGTTTGGTTGCAGCAGCCTAGGACCCAGCTGAAGGTCTGAGCATGTTGGCCATGCAGGTTGGATCTGGACCACAGACACCCTCATCAGAGATTGTAGGGTCTCAGCCCTGAGGCAAGACAGGCACTAAGTCAGGCCAGGTGGGGAAACGGATAGGCACACACTCTGGGGGCTGGTGCCTGTGTTACTGGGAGCACTTCTGATCGCAATTCCCTGATCTGCTGCCAACACAGGCTACAGAGGAGCGTACAGAAACACAGACCACGGATCTGCCCCACTCAGTGGGCCCAGGCCAACACCACACCCAGCAGCCTCGTGCCATACCCAATGAGTCTCGAAGCGGCCCCCTCTTCCCATCCTGAGAGCTCTTCCCTTCCTCATGTGCCAATAGCTCCCTACTGTCACTGGCAATATCTACTCTGTGAGATGTCAACATCCGTGGGTACTGTTCTCTCATCCCAGGACAGTGTGGTCCCACACACCCTGGTGAAATGGGCCACCTGGAGGCTGGACCTGGAGGTTGTTGAGGCTGAATGGCAGCGGTGGTCCTCTGGCACTTAATATTATTTAAGTTAAAAAAAACAAAAACAAAAACAAAAAACGGGTCTTGGTGCTCAAAAATGTTTGATTTGCATATTCTCATCCCCTAACCCCAATATTTTCATTATTTCCTCACATATGAAATCTTACTAGCATAAAGGTAATTTCGTATTAAACAAAGTGGATTGAAATAACATTGGTAAAAATAATCAATCACCATACTTTCAATTTTTGTTCTGCTTTCCTATTAGAAACCACTTGGATACAAGAGAACAGAGGACAGACTCATGGAAATGCTTGAAATGACAAGAAGCTCCCACTCAAGCTCAGCATTCAGTCCTGGACAGGGTAAGACCAGGCCACTTTGACATCTGTGCCAAAGAGTCTACCAGACAGAATCCTCTGACTGATCCCTGACTGAGCCATAGGAACTGGCTAGAAAAGCCTTCACATCCTCAATACATTCTTCACGTCAGAATACTTGACAACCATTGATATCCATCTCTCGTTAACTTGCTCCCCAGCCAACCATTCTTCAACAAATTCAAAGGAGTAACTCATGCAAGCACACAGAAAGGGGTGTTCACTACACACATCCATGTGCGAAAAAGACAACTGGTATTTCTTGTTTGGGCTATTTCAAATGAAATCCCTTCTGCATGACCTCCACAAACCAAAGGAAAATATTTGTGAAAATCCCACGTAGAAGACAAGATACACTTGCCAAGGAGGCAGTGGCAAGAATTTTGACACTCCAAATGTAGAGTGTGTGTTTAGGAAGCAGTCACAGTTTCCATGAGAGAGTCCCATGAAATCAATTAGGAAGATCCATGCTCTAGCCCTACCATGCAAGTGATGTGACTTGAAAGAGTCACTTAGTCTTAGTAACCATCATCACTAACAAGTAAGTCAATGAATAAAGGTCCTCAGGTGCCAAGCTACAAAATGTGGGATGAGCATGGATGAGGATGGGTGGGAGAAGTCTCCAACTCTAACACAATTAGGGAAGGATGTGCTGACCTCAAGTGGCTGGGGGGGCTGGGATCCTGCCACAGAGGGGGATTCCAAACCTCACATCCCCTGACCCAGGCCAGAAGACCAGGTAGAGTCCAAGGACCCTGGGGTGGCCCAATGGCAATAAAGGTCAAAAGGAACTAGGGATCTTCCTGGTCCCTCAATCCCCTACTCTGAGCAGGGCTGCATGACGAGGCCAGAGGCCATCCACAGCAATCTGCCTTTACAGGAAAACAGGGACTGCAGGCTGCCTCTGGCTCACTGAATCAGGGTGGTGTTTTCATAAAGCAAGACCACTTCCTCACATTTGACCAGCAGCTCATGTGTTGACAGCACAATGACTGACTTGACTCAGGCCCTGATGAATGAAATAGAAAATTCATAGCAAACCCATCTTTAGCTCTTCCACATCATCAGGGGCTCTGATTCAATTCCGTCCAGAAAGGTGTCTGAAATGATTTCTAAACATGCTGGGGACTCACCTCTGTGTGGAACTTTTCAGGAAAAAGGGGATCAAATCTCATGAAGCAACTCTTCTCTCTTCTAGCCCATGGGCAATGCAAGGAACCTGCATGATACCAGAGGCTCACTTCTCTCTTCTCATGTCTTCTGGAAAGGATTCGTTAATGCTTCCTGCAAGGTGAAGCAGAAGCCTGCATCCCCAGCTGCACAGAAGTGTTTTAGGGCAGTGTCTCCCTTAAAACCCAAAAATAAAAAAAACAGGTCATTCAACAGGCACATGGATTCGAGTACATGTTCAATGATCCCTCCTCCCTGGAGCCTTCCACATGCCCATCTTCCACATTCACAGAGCAATGCTTGGCCATTCTCAAGACCAGGAGACCATGATGCTCATCACCAGGAAGTCAATAAGGAACATGAAGAGAGCAGCATGGATTGCAGAAGGTGGCACATCAAGGATCTTCAGCTCTGCTGCTAGAACACAAGAGCTTAACTTCAGTATTGACTTTTTGCCAACTACCAAGTACGATAGCAGTGTCAAGCCCAATATGCAGATATGCAAGTAGTAGGTGACACCCCGCATCCATTCACAAAAGTGGGCAACATCTGCATCAGAACAAGGAAGTATCTTACCCTTACTCATAAAAATCATCAGAAACAAAATAAAATGGATGCAAGACTTCTCATTTCACTATTAGGTAGCTGTTGGAATTCCCTATTAAATAATACCTCCTCCAAAATAAAAAGTATCTCAGACATGTGTCAACTATTCAATGGATGACATTTTAAAAACTATGGACTTTACTTAATATTTATGTATGCTATATCCCTGCCTAAGGCTCTATGAGAAAGGAGCACATAGAATTGGATCTTTGAAAATCTCACATTTGCTGATAAATATTACTGCTGATCTCAGGCATGGCGAAGTGAAAAGTGGGACTTTGGATATTCCAAGAATGCTATGTTGTGGGATTGGTGTCCCTGATTCATACATAGCATATGGTTTCTATGAAATCCAGTGAGGGAGCAGGAGTAACGAAGCTGATTGCACAGATGACCTCAGGGAATACTGACAGATAGGCCAAATGAAAAATATGCTCCAGCTAACCATTGGTATTTGGGCTTCTGATCTCAGTCCTGTTTTTAAAAAAGGTGCAGACAGGCAGTGTTCATTAAAAACTGTCTACCATGTAAAAGTGGGTAATTTAAATGGCATCTAGTTACACATCTGATAGAATGGTCTGGCAACATATGAATTTCATTCTAACAACAACAACAACAACAAAACATAGAAAATGAGACATAAAGATAAAACCTTGTCTTCACCAGGATGCCTAAAAATAGGTTTTATTTGGCTCATGCAAATAAATATCTTTCAATAGAATTTCTGATTTCTGAATGAATCCATTCAACTTCATACTGCACAGATCACAAGGTTTTCTTTACAGAATATTCTCTTCTTCTTCTTAAAGCCTCACATAGAAAATGTCTCACAGGACATAGGAGGGGAATGACCCAAAGGATGAGAGAATGGCTGGAACCGTTCTCAAATGTGCCCATGTAGCCTAAAGTTTGAAGGCATCTAATTGTACTCTAAAACAATTATGAACCTATTCGATCCATTATTAATAAATATCACCACTTTACCACTTGAACCAAATCACAGAAAATTGGAAACAGATGATCATTGGCTTTGATACCTTTACTTCTGTTTCATTACTCAGAGTCGATCAACTCTATACTTCAAGTGACACAGATTTATTACAGAATGCCTAAGATCCTAAGGATCTATTTTAGCTCAGCCCATGGTATTGCTTCATTATTTTATTATTTTGTAAGTAATAAAATATAACTTCATGTTGGATGACATATTCAAGCCATGAATATATCATCCAACATTGTTCTTCCCAAAATATTAGCCCAATTTCTGCGCGCGCTCACTTACTGTTCAGGAATTTTACTAATTGTTTGAAGGTTCTAGAGGACCTGTTAGACTCCTAATGGACAAACCATACAACATACTCCAGAGAACGGACGAGTGCCATAAGAAGAAAATAAGGTCAGCCTACAGCAATGGGCAGCTGCCTGCCCTCGGCTGGGAGGAGCCCTGGCCATGGCACCAGGGCTGCTGGGCAGCAGAAGCCTCCACAGCCCTGCAGGGAGCCTGGAGCACAGCTCTGCCTAACCATGCTCAGCCCTGGACAGATGCACATGAGTTCCCATCACAGGCTCGAGTGTGACAGTCCCAGGTGCATGCCTGTCATGCCAGCCACCAGGGAGGCTGAGGCAAGAGGAACGTTTGAGGTCAGCCTTGGCAACTTAGACCCCGAGGCAAAGGGGAAATACTTTTACAGGGGTCTCTGAGGGTGTAGCTCAGGTAGGTCACTTGCCTCACAGGCTCAAGGCCCTGGGTTCAATCCCCAGAACCCACGTACACACAAAAAGTGAACTTGGAATATTGTTTAAAATGATGGGTCAGGTACACACAAGGACTTCAATATGACCTCTCAGAGGAGCTCAATTTGAGATCAGACTGAACAAAAGACCACCTGGACCATTGACTCAGTGTCTGAAACCCTCTGTGAGCATGGGAAGCACTGCTGGCAAGACACCAGAGGGCCAAAGCACTTGTGCCCCCTGCAGGGGCGTCTCTTGTCTACCGCCAAAGACTGTTCCCCTCCTGGGGCAGCTGAGAGCAAGCTGGGCCTTGGAGCAAGGACTAGTGCTTTAGATATAGACTGCAAGCAAGGGGCAATGTCTTTAATAAAACTAAAATTAAAAAGTCACATTGATAAAATTTTAAAAAGAAGAAAATAAGGTCAAGTAGAGGAAGCCCATTTTCACAGGAAAAAATCCCCCAGTGAAAAGCATCAGAATAGATACCAAGAAAAATACCAACAAAAACAGTGTGCTCCCACTATGTATCTACTCAACATGCAAAAGTTAGAAAGCTAGATAATACAATCCTGGCCACAGGTAGAGCTATGCAGAAGAGCCACCTGGCAGTGCTTAGTCAAAGAAGTAAACATGCACACTTTGACCTAGAAATTCCACCTGTGTGTAAACCAGGCGGTGCTTAAGCAGTTTCACAAGGGGACATGCACAGGGAAATTTATCCTCAGGTTCTTATAGAGTTGTCTGTGCTTACAGGGAGTTGATGGTTGTCAAGATGCCCACAGCTGCGAAAGTCAAAAGCTAAAAAAATAATAGATGCCAACCTGGATATATTAATAATCCCGTATCTATGATCACCTTCATAAGGTAGCTTCCCAACTTCTGTGTGGAAGTGAGTTCCTCCTTGGCCCTTACACTGTTGTGGAGACCACTAGGAGTTCAGCTTTGTGCAGGATCATCTGACCTGGACTTTTGGCAAGACCTGTACAGCCCTCACACATGCTCAGATGCTACAGGACTTTTCAGACCAGTCCAGACAACAGTAGGCATCCATTCATTGTCTGCACTCTACAGATTCCTAGATGCACGACATTCATTACCATCAAATGCAGAATTTTCATCAAAAACTAATATATATATCATTCCAATCTGAATCAAGAAAATCGGAAATATCCCCAAATCCAAAGAGTGGATCCCCATTGTGATGCTACAAGTTGAAAATTCCACAGCTGACCTCATGGGATGGTTCACAGTCAAAAGACAGCTGCATGAAAAATATTACATGACCTTCCTGCTATGTGAAAAGTGGCATGTGAAGTACACATGCATGTCTTCCTCAGACATGGGTTCATTTGCAAGACACCTTGTGCAATTGAAAATACTCCAAAAGGGGAGAAATCAGAACCATGTCTCCAAAGTATTTCAGCAGAGACCAACTCCATCTGTCTATCTATCTCTCAGTGAGTGTGTGTGCTCTTGTGTGTGTTTGTGTGTCTTTGTTTGTGTTTGTACCATCACAGCTGATACTTCATTGCCCCCATTGGAAAACTGACTCAGATAATGCCATCTGCCAAACTCCTAAAAACCAAAGTTCTTGCTGATAGAATGAAACATTCCTTCCTGTTGGTTTGGATGTGTCCTCTAGGAATCACTGCTACATTTAGTATACTCAAATCATCACAGCAGATCAGGTAACAAAAACATATATATTTTAAAATAATAATAATATATTAATGGAAACAACAAATACAGGATAGAGTAACAACTGTGTTACTAAACAAGGTCAAGGACAATGGCAAACTATAGATTCAAACTTTGAAGAAAATAGTAATCAATGTAAATATTCCTGGGCTGCCTCAGCCCCGCCCAGGCACACAGCAACAGAATGGTTTTGCAAGCATCCTCAGGAGGGCTGGAGCCTTCTTTGCAGGACGAGAGGGAGGTTGAGGCTCGATCCACCCATCATTCTTTTGGGAGAGGCTCCTTTTCCTCAGCACAAAGTTGGATTTTTTGTGAGGATTCTTGGCATAAAATACGTTGGCCTCTGCTGGAATCCTCAGCTCTGGGGAGAGAGGGGTGTACAAAAAGAAGGTGGCACTCAGGAGGTGCTCCCTAGGACACGCCAACATCTGAGAGCCTGTGCCAGAAAAGGCCAGAGCCACACACCTGAGAGCTCTCCAATTCAGCACCAATACCAACAAAGACAGCCTCCACAGTCCTCCCTGAGGAAGAACTAGGCAGAGCACTTCAACAGACCTAATGTCTGTTCCTACAGAAGGCTTTGGACTCCAGAATATCTCAGGTCCTCTTGCATCTGCCAAAGCACACCACTAGGGTTTGCATCTGAAATCTCCCACAAAAGGCTCCTGTGCCGAAGATTCAGTCCCCACATGAGCCATCTTCATAGGTGGGTTTGGAGGGAAGCATTGGATGGTGAGTGCTCTGATGTCAACATGAAATTCTCATTCAAGATGAATACACTACTGGGGGGTGGGAGGGACTGGAAGAAAGGTTGAGCATGGTTGGAGTAAGACCTAAACAGGGTTGTGCCCTGGGCAACAGTACCTTGGTCCTGTTGGCTCCACTGAATCCTCATTCTCCAAGGAGAGGTCCTCCCTCTCCATCTTTCTCTCTCTCCCTCTCTGCCAGCCTCGTTCTCTCTCTCCCAGTCTATGCCTTTGTGGCAAGGGCTGAGGAGCTCTCCACTGCCACACACTAGAGCTTTATGGACAGCCTCAGTGCACAACCAAAGAGAAAGCTATGAAACCCAGAGAAAAAAGGCCTAGGATTCCTCCTCTGAGTTATTTTCCTCAAGTATGGCCACAGTGAGGACAGGCTGACCAGCGCGGATACCACGTTAGAGCCATGCTTCTGCGTTGGTGGAGCCCGCCTCCATGTGAACCAGGCTTCTGAGAATGGAGGCCACATTCCAAATACTGCCCTACTGAGAACAATGGTTCCAAAGACCAGCAAAGGGACTGCTTCCCTCCAACATGGTGTATGGCCCAGTGGTGCCATGACCCCGAGTGGGGCAATACAACAGCCGCTTCTCCTTCCTCTGAACATGTGTTTCCTGTCGCCCTCCTCTAACCTAGAGCCTGTTCTCCATCCCTTCTGGGTTGGATGTGGAGATCTCTGCTATGAATTTCTTAGGCTACCAAGGCCCCAGACAGACTTCCTCTTCCATAGACTCTACTAACCTAACAGTAGGTTAAGATAGGAGACAAGTGATCCTAGAACTCATAGGGATGATGGTCTTCAGGGTACATAGGCTGGGATAATGGCTGCTGTGGTGTTTGGCTCACAAAAACCAACCAACCAACCAACGAAAAAGCGCTGGCATTATTATCAGATGAGCTCTGTGGCTACGTGCTCAGGAAGCCCTCATCTGACTTTAGTTAGGGATCACAACCTGGCTATTGTGATCACTCCTTGCCTAGTGGACTCAGGTGCGTAAGACCATGGAATTTATGCAAAAACAGATGATTCAGGCTGTCTCCCAGGCTGTGTTTTCTTCCCAATTTCATCCTTTTACTGCTTGCTAGAATCCTGGCAATGCTCTGCCCAGGCAGTGGTTTTTTGGTCACACAGAAGGCTTTCAATAGTACTGCTTCAGTCCACAAAATGCCAGTTCCCTCTTTAGCCCATGCATTCCCATGTTCCTTTGAAACCACTCCTATCCCAGACCATGAAAACATACTGCTCCTTGAGAGAGGCTTTCCTCCTCACTCCTCAAAGATGTCAGCTTTGGATGCCTGTTCATGTCCAGGGGAGGGCACCTGGTGGGGAGCCGCAATATCCACCGGGGTATACGATTGGACCTCAAGACCTTCCACCAGCAGAAGTGCAGTTGGCTTTGTGCACGAACCCAACACACCTGTTGGAGTGTTCTTGGGGGTCAGAGACTACTCTTTGTTGCTAAGAGTTGACCTGAGTCCACATCCTGACCCTTGCTCTCTGCTATCTGATTGTCTCACTTACTCTGACGGCGAGAGATGATTTGGCCCAGCTCATAATCCTCTGGATTCTCCTCAGTAAGGAAGTGTAGGTCGAGGGCGCTGCGGATGAAGACAGGAGCCCTATCGTGGCAGGTCACCTGGAGCAGCATGGGAGACAGGCCTTCAGGAAATGGGCCTTGAAGTGACTACTCAAGGACAGTGGGCAGGGGCATTCTGGAGGCACCTCCACTCTAAATACAAGGGCAACATCCATGCCCCTACTACCCGAGGCTGACCTCCTGCTCATCGTGTGGGCTCTTCCCACAGGCTACTAGCCCAATCCTTGTACATAGGACTTCCTGGGCCTGCCATTGCTCTTTGTGGTGCTGCACTCCTCTCGGAGTGAAAGGACCCCACTAGCTGCATACAGATGCAATCTCATCCCACAAGTTGGGAGGAATGGGACAATAGCCTCCAAGATCCCAGGTCTGCCCGAGGATGCAGGCGGCATTGGGAATGGCCTAGGCACAAAACCTAGAGGCTTTGGTCTGGATTGCCAGGGCCAAAAACAGACCCAGGAACATGACCACACACAGGAGAGCTGAAAGATAGCCACGAGAGCTCCTGGCCTCCAGAGGCTCAGTGCTGGCTGGGATGTAGGAGGGCACCTCATCCGGCAAGGGTGGTCATTGGGTTACCTGGACATTTAGTGTGCTTGCTCCACATCCATATCGACTCTGCAGAGAGACTCTCTCAGCTCCTTGTTCAAGGAACATGGAGAACCTCACACTGCTGTCCTCCTCCATAGACGTCAGCATCCCATACAAGGGAACCTGCAACCTAGTTCCTGTCCTATTCTCATCTGTCACCCATACCTGTCCCTGCCCTTCTGGACTGCATGCTGCCACCTGACACACAGACTCCCTGAGACATGGCAGTGGACAAGCTGCTGCACTCGCTCATCTCAGCTCCAGCCCTTCACACTGACCTCTCCCTTCTTGATTCCCATCTATCCTCCTGATCATCCAGAAGCTCCAAATTCAAGAGGGCATGAGTAGTCCATGGTATTGGACCAGTGTCTGCTCCCCACCCAGGTGTAAGCACCACGGGACACCCCTGCTCCCAGGCTTACCAGAACACTCTTGGCCATCTCTGGACTTTGTGTTTCTAAGTGGACACGAATTAAGCAGGTGTCTCCCACCTGCTTGTGGGAAAGCGGCCTGGAGGACTTGAAGGTTGATTCTGAGAACTGTGGGGGATGGAACATCAGCAAACCCAGAAACAGAAAGCCACCCCAGACTGTCAGTTGGCTCTATGGGCTTCCAGCAAATATGTCCAGGTGCTGAGGCTTCTTATTTCCTCAGGTCGGAGTGGAACGGCAGCACATGCACAGCTTGAATAAGGTAGGTGTTTACCTCCTTTCCCTTGACCTGGGGGCGTTTCCTCACCATGAAATATTGTATTCCCAGATTCATGGACAGACACACGAGTGAGTGGTCAGAGACCTTGATTTCTGCAGAGCGAAGTGGAGAGAATTGTTAGGTGGCACTCAAGGATTATACCACAAAACACCCACAACCCCTGAGAGTCTCCGCCAGGCCCATCACACTTTGGTATTTTGGGGCCAAGGCCCACTTTCTCTTGGCTGTCAGTTATCCTGAGCCCACTGTGGATCATGTCTCCCCACTGTCTGATTGTCCTACTTACTCTCATCCTCAGACATCATATACAGCAGCTCAAAGTTGTCCACATCCTCATGCTGCAACAAATTTTGGTCCAAGGCCCTGCGGATGAGGCTTGTCACCGTCTCCTGAAAGGTCACCTGGATCAGGGTGGGACAAATGTCATCAGAGAATGGCTTTTAGAAGAGCTACCCAGAAGACTGTGGTCAAACATTCAGGAGAAATCTCAGCTACATATACAAGGGCACAATCTTGTTATCCTGCTACCTGAGTGTGTCCTCCATATACCACCTGGGTTCTTGCAATGTGCTACTAGAACAATCCTGGTACAAATATCTGCCTGTACCTGCCATCTCCCCTCCCCCTGGGGAGCCACATTCCACTCATATCAAAGGACCAAACTGCCTATGCACAGACACACTCTCATCTCACTGAGATGAGAGCAATGGGCCAGGGATCTGCGCACCAAGTGTGATCTGGGATGCAGGCTGCCTTTGTGGGTGGAAGAGGCAGATGCACTGAAAATTTGGGTCCTGACTGCCACGACACAAAACAGACTCAGATACAAGAGTGTGCACTTGAGTGCTTCATGATAGCGTTGAGAGGCCCTGGCCTCTGGAAGCTCGGTGCGGGTCTGGTTGTCATGATGTACTTGACTCAGCACTGGCAGTCACTGAACATGTCTCCTCTGCAGCTGGACACCTGCAGCATTAGCGTGTCTACTGCACATCCATAGAAATTCTGCCAAGAACCCCTTTAGCTCCGTATTTACATACATGCAAAGCCTAACATTCCGAAGCTTTGGCATGACCCCCCAGGTGATCCCGACCCCAAATTCCTACACCTAGTCATGCTAAGGAGGTTCTCTTCCCTGCCACCAGGAACACATCCCCTCCTACACATGTGACAAGTCACTGCCACCTCCTCTGCTCCAACTTCACTCATTGAGAATACCAAGTTCTAGGCACTGCAGCCTGCACCCTGGACATATCTCTGCCTTCATCTGTCCACAGCACTTCCGTCTGCACTTCTGGCCTGCAAAACCCACAATACACAGGCCCACTCACCACTGAAGCTGGGCATGCTGATGCTCTCCCTCCTCAGGTCAAGCCCTTAAGACGGACCTCTCTCTTCTTTATTTCCCACCATAGCCCTGGGGTTGGCTGTGTCTCCTGCCTTCCACTGTGTGGACACCCAGGAGGCAGCCCTGCTGTCGGGCTTACCGGGATGCGCTTTGTCTCCCTCAGGCTCTGTCCCTCTAGGAGGACGTGAACAACGCGGCTGTCTTCCACCTGCTCGCTGGAGTGAAGCAGTGAGGAGCTGCTACTCACAGCTGCTGGGGTCCTGGATGCCACTGCCACAGAAGGTTCCAAGAACTGTGGGGGATGACAACATCAGCAAAGCCCAGCAACTGCACCCCACCCAGCCTGGCAGTTGCCTCTGTGGGCATTCTACAACATCCATCCAGAACCTGAGGTTCTTGTCCCCTTGGAGGATGTGGAGTGGCACCAGGAGTAAAGACTGAAGAAGGTGGCTGTTTTGGGAACAAGAGATCCAGCACCTGCTGGGTGGGGATGAAATCCCAGGAGATTAACCCCATGTTGCTGCTGAAATGTAGGTTCCTCCCACAAATGACAGGCAGGAGCTCATTCCTAAGCTGGTCCTGCCTGTAAGGATCAAGGCTCTGAACCCTGAAGGGCTCCTCCGTGTTCTGATCATTTTCACCCTGGGTTGGGACCAAGAATGGTGGGTTCAAAATGGAAATGGTGACAAACAGAAAAATGACTTGTGCCAATACACTAGAGTCAAAGCACAATGGGACAGTTCCCATCAGTACAAACACACACACACACACACACACACACACACACACACACACACACACAGAGTCAGAATAGGAGTCCTGGGCCATTCATCAGGGATCAGACTAGAGGGCCTGCTGGGCTCACCTGCCCTGTGCTACTCACTGTTACTCTTGAGCTCCTCTGCGACAATCGCCAGAGGCTCTGGCGTCTAAGATGAAGCCTCACCCAGTGTATCCACAAAAGGGCTAGTTGGCCCCCCTGAGATTCCTGGGAGCCTGAGGCTCGGCATTGTCTGCAACCACAGGAGAACATCCTTCTCCCTCCAGTGGCTCCAACCAAGTGAGCTCGGATGGCTTGGTCAGTGAAGTGGGTGCCTGGATACCAGGGTTCCATGTTCTGTTTGATCCATTGTCAAGGCAATGATGTCATTTCCTGTGCCCATACCTGAGCCTCTTTTCACATAAGACCACTTTCAACAGCCCTATGGGCTGCCGATTTCTCCTCCATGCCTACCCATCTCAGGTGCGCAGGTGTTCACCAACAACTACCCAAACATCCCCACCAGCATCTGCCCTGCTTGGTGCCACTAGAGTTCCAGCTTGGAGCCTTCAAAAATGCATTCACAACCAGTCCTTCCCTCTCAGCAGCTTTTGGACCCTGGTCCCATCATTGTGCAACTCATGGTGTGCCCAGTCTTTTCTGGAAAGTAGGGTAGCATCTAATCTCTAGGGTTTATTGTGTCTATTGGCCCATAACACCCTCTGTTCTCTCTGAAACCAGAGATGGGACTCACAGGTGGCTAAAGCACAAATGTAGAGATGGGATAATCACAAGAAAGGGAGAGACAAAGAATGCACCCTAACTCAATCAGGCCTGTGTCCCACACAGGGACATGGCCAATGTCCGTCCCATCGTGGCTGCAGTTCCCTCTCTACACCATGGCAAGTTGGAGGGGACTGAGATGCAGAGGCTGCTCCCCTCTGCCACACAACTTCCCAAGGCTTCTCCTAAGATTTCAAAAGGGCCAAGTGTGTCTAGTGTTGGGGTCTCACAGAGACTCCGAGGTACCACAGCATCCTGCTGCCCAGAACCGGTTCACCCCTCACCTCAAGGGGGCTCAGCCTCTGGATTCATGGGAATTGAAGTGGGTACAGGTGATGGGATATCACCTCCAAGACTGAGTTATGCCAAGTCCATGACCCCTGTCTGCATCCCTGTCTCCAGCACCACTCCCCCCTCTCTCTTTCCTCCTCAGAGCAAACAAATCCATTTAGCAAGTGTGTCCTGTGATAAAGACATGACGGTCACCCATCCTCTCATTACAAAAACACTGAGGCTCAGCCAACATGGATCCTACAGGGAACACAGGCATAAACTCAGACTCCGATCCTCCCAGCCGAGCCTCAGTGGAGCCTGGACTCCCAGCCTCCTGAGTCAAGGAAACAGAGGTTCCTAGCCGAGCCACCTTGGATGCAGCCGCACACAAACTGAACTCATCAATGCCCCTTGCTCTCAGTTGTGAGTAAGAGGGGAAGTGGTGTTTCACAACCCTGGACATCAAGTGCAGTCTCCAGGCTTTGGGGTGTGCCCTGGCCTCTGTCTATCTGCCCAGGCTCTCCAACCCACACTGGCCTCTTACCCAACCTCCTCCTAGGGCCAAACTCAATCCTGCCTCTCAATTTCTGCTGCCTTCCCCAACACACTGCTCCCCAAAATGAGCAGGGCTGGCTCTCGGTTATCATGCTGGTGCCAGCAGCAATGCCACCCCACTGACATAATTCTGAGTCCCAACCTAGGCACTCCAGCTGTCTTTGCCACACCTGGCCTGTTTGGGCTCTGGCTCTTGCTCTTTTCTTTCATGTGCATGTGTTTTGAGGTTTTGAGTTTCTCCCACTGCAGAACTGCAGCTGTGGCAGGGTAGAGCTCATGAGGGTGACATTCTGAGCCACATCCAATCCCATCAGGACTGTTCACTGGGGTGACTGCTGGAACACAGTGATGAGTGAACACATGGGAGGTGGTTGGACCCACCTTGCCTCTGAGTGGCTTCCTTTCAGGACAGGAATGTAGGCATGGGAGCCCCTGGCGTGGGATGCTTTGCAAAAGGCGTGACCATGGGCTCTCTTTCCTGGCAAAAATGGCTCCACTCAGCATGGAGAGCACTGTCATTCCTGGTGGCTAACAACAGCCCTGGACCCCAGAAAGGAACCCACACTCAAGATTAACGTCTGAGTGTGCGTGTCCTCGAGGAAATGATGTCTCCTGATCCCAGGTGCAAAGGGGTAAGTCCTCTAACTCCAGGGGCCATGAAGGGACATCTGAGTTTCCCTCGTCCTTCTTTCCCTCTCTAACTAACCACAGTTAGGACCCTGGCCTCATTCCCCAGTGAGGATCATTAGGCTCCATAAAGGACAGTCTCTAAGATGCTCAGTGGACCAACACCCTCTGCACAACCCATAACCCTATTCACCCAAGAGGCAAGAGGATTTCTATTCAGGAAAACCAGGAAAGGGAGAGCCTTTCTCAAGGACACAAGGACATTAGTGAGTGAGGGAGTGATTAATGGATGGAGAACTATTTCCAACACCAACTTCCAGGAGCATATATGGCCCCCTGGAGAATTCTGCAGTGTGTTGGTGATTAAGGAGAACGTGTGAATTCAGGGGTCACTAGGTCCTCTCAGCCATAAGGAGGGAAACTGCCATAAAGGAACTAGGACAAGGGTGCGAGGAATGCTCACTGGTGGGAGATCGGAAGGAAGGAAAGTGTACTCATTAGAAAAGTGTCGCCTGAAAATTCTTAGCCAGCCAAAAGTCGTGCGAACTTGTGTGGGAAAAGAGTCTTTGCACAGTGATGAAGCTAAGAGCTCACATGATGGAACACAGCATCAACTGGGACCAAATCCAATATCTGATATTCTTGTAGGAAGAGGAGAGTCTGGACCCAGATACCAGGGAGACTGGGGGATACCGGATATGTGAGGTTGGAGCCAGGGCGGGATGCCCATATGGGAACCACAGATCGTGGGCAGCAATAGGAGAGTGGGCAAGGGCTGGGAGAGTTGGGGAGACAGTCCCCTTGAAACCTGGGAGGGGTTATGGCACTGGGACAGCCCAACACCTACTGTGTTGAGCCTCTGGAGCTCAACGGAAGACACTTCCTCTGTTGTCGGCCACCCAGTTAACAGAGTTTGGTTGCAGCAGCCTAGGACCCAGCTGAAGGTCTGAGCATGTTGGCCATGCAGGTTGGATCTGGACCACAGACACCCTCATCAGAGATTGTAGGGTCTCAGCCCTGAGGCAAGACAGGCACTAAGTCAGGCCAGGTGGGGAAACGGATAGGCACACACTCTGGGGGCTGGTGCCTGTGTTACTGGGAGCACTTCTGATCGCAATTCCCTGATCTGCTGCCAACACAGGCTACAGAGGAGGGTACAGAAACACAGACCACGGATCTGCCCCACTCAGTGGGCCCAGGCCAACACCACACCCAGCAGCCTCGTGCCATACCCAATGAGTCTCGAAGCGGCCCCCTCTTCCCATCCTGAGAGCTCTTCCCTTCCTCATGTGCCAATAGCTCCCTACTGTCACTGGCAATATCTACTCTGTGAGATGTCAACATCCGTGGGTACTGTTCTCTCATCCCAGGACAGTGTGGTCCCACACACCCTGGTGAAATGGGCCACCTGGAGGCTGGACCTGGAGGTTGTTGAGGCTGAATGGCAGCGGTGGTCCTCTGGCACTTAATATTATTTAAGTTAAAAAAAAAAAAAAAACAAAAACAAAAAACGGGTCTTGGTGCTCAAAAATGTTTGATTTGCATATTCTCATCCCCTAACCCCAATATTTTCATTATTTCCTCACATATGAAATCTTACTAGCATAAAGGTAATTTCGTATTAAACAAAGTGGATTGAAATAACATTGGTAAAAATAATCAATCACCATACTTTCAATTTTTGTTCTGCTTTCCTATTAGAAACCACTTGGATACAAGAGAACAGAGGACAGACTCATGGAAATGCTTGAAATGACAAGAAGCTCCCACTCAAGCTCAGCATTCAGTCCTGGACAGGGTAAGACCAGGCCACTTTGACATCTGTGCCAAAGAGTCTACCAGACAGAATCCTCTGACTGATCCCTGACTGAGCCACAGGAACTGGCTAGAAAAGCCTTCACATCCTCAATACATTCTTCACGTCAGAATACTTGACAACCATTGATATCCATCTCTCGTTAACTTGCTCCCCAGCCAACCATTCTTCAACAAATTCAAAGGAGTAACTCATGCAAGCACACAGAAAGGGGTGTTCACTACACACATCCATGTGCGAAAAAGACAACTGGTATTTCTTGTTTGGGCTATTTCAAATGAAATCCCTTCTGCATGACCTCCACAAACCAAAGGAAAATATTTGTGAAATTCCCACGTAGAAGACAAGATACACTTGCCAAGGAGGCAGTGGCAAGAATTTTGACACTCCAAATGTAGAGTGTGTGTTTAGGAAGCAGTCACAGTTTCCATGAGAGAGTCCCATGAAATCAATTAGGAAGATCCATGCTCTAGCCCTACCATGCAAGTGATGTGACTTGAAAGAGTCACTTAGTCTTAGTAACCATCATCACTAACAAGTAAGTCAATGAATAAAGGTCCTCAGGTGCCAAGCTACAAAATGTGGGATGAGCATGGATGAGGATGGGTGGGAGAAGTCTCCAACTCTAACACAATTAGGGAAGGATGTGCTGACCTCAAGTGGCTGGGGGGCTGGGATCCTGCCACAGAGGGGGATTCCAAACCTCACATCCCCTGACACAGGCCAGAAGACCAGGTAGAGTCCAAGGACCCTGGGGTGGCCCAATGGCAATAAAGGTCAAAAGGAACTAGGGATCTGCCTGGTCCCTCAATCCCCTACTCTGAGCAGGGCTGCATGACGAGGCCAGAGGCCATCCACAGCAATCTGCCTTTACAGGAAAACAGGGACTGCAGGCTGCCTCTGGCTCAGTGAATCAGGGTGGTGTTTTCATAAAGCAAGACCACTTCCTCACATTTGACCAGCAGCTCATGTGTTGACAGCACAATGACTGACTTGACTCAGGCCCTGATGAATGAAATAGAAAATTCATAGCAAACCCATCTTTAGCTCTTCCACATCATCAGGGGCTCTGATTCAATTCCGTCCAGAAAGGTGTCTGAAATGATTTCTAAACATGCTGGGGACTCACCTCTGTGTGGAACTTTTCAGGAAAAAGGGGATCAAATCTCATGAAGCAACTCTTCTCTCTTCTAGCCCATGGGCAATGCAAGGAACCTGCATGATACCAGAGGCTCACTTCTCTCTTCTCATGTCTTCTGGAAAGGATTCGTTAATGCTTCCTGCAAGGTGAAGCAGAAGCCTGCATCCCCAGCTGCACAGAAGTGTTTTAGGGCAGTGTCTCCCTTAAAACCCAAAAATAAAAAAACAGGTCATTCAACAGGCACATGGATTCGAGTACATGTTCAATGATCCCTCCTCCCTGGAGCCTTCCACATGCCCATCTTCCACATTCACAGAGCAATGCTTGGCCATTCTCAAGACCAGGAGACCATGATGCTCATCACCAGGAAGTCAATAAGGAACATGAAGAGAGCAGCATGGATTGCAGAAGGTGGCACATCAAGGATCTTCAGCTCTGCTGCTAGAACACAAGAGCTTAACTTCAGTATTGACTTTTTGCCAGCTACCAAGTACGATAGCAGTGTCAAGCCCAATATGCAGATATGCAAGTAGTAGGTGACACCCCGCATCCATTCACAAAAGTGGGCAACATCTGCATCAGAACAAGGAAGTATCTTACCCTTACTCATAAAAATCATCAGAAACAAAATAAAATGGATGCAAGACTTCTCATTTCACTATTAGGTAGCTGTTGGAATTCCCTATTAAATAATACCTCCTCCAAAATAAAAAGTATCTCAGACATGTGTCAACTATTCAATGGATGACATTTTAAAAACTATGGACTTTACTTAATATTTATGTATGCTATATCCCTGCCTAAGGCTCTATGAGAAAGGAGCACATAGAATTGGATCTTTGAAAATCTCACATTTGCTGATAAATATTACTGCTGATCTCAGGCATGGCGAAGTGAAAAGTGGGACTTTGGATATTCCAAGAATGCTATGTTGTGGGATTGGTGTCCCTGATTCATACATAGCATATGGTTTCTATGAAATCCAGTGAGGGAGCAGGAGTAACGAAGCTGATTGCACAGATGACCTCAGGGAATACTGACAGATAGGCCAAATGAAAAATATGCTCCAGCTAACCATTGGTATTTGGGCTTCTGATCCCAGTCCTGTTTTTAAAAAAGGTGCAGACAGGCAGTGTTCATTAAAAACTGTCTACCATGTAAAAGTGGGTAATTTAAATGGCATCTAGTTACACATCTGATAGAATGGTCTGGCAACATATGAATTTCATTCTAACAACAACAACAACAACAAAACATAGAAAATGAGACATAAAGATAAAACCTTGTCTTCACCAGGATGCCTAAAAATAGGTTTTATTTGGCTCATGCAAATAAATATCTTTCAATAGAATTTCTGATTTCTGAATGAATCCATTCAACTTCATACTGCACAGATCACAAGGTTTTCTTTACAGAATATTCTCTTCTTCTTCTTAAAGCCTCACATAGAAAATGTCTCACAGGACATAGGAGGGCTAAAGTTTGAAGGCATCTAATTGTACTCTAAAACAATTATGAACCTATTCGATCCATTATTAATAAATATCACCACTTTACCTCTTGAACCAAATCACAGAAAATTGGAAACAGATGATCATTGGCTTTGATACCTTTACTTCTGTTTCATTACTCAGAGTCGATCAACTCTATACTTCAAGTGACACAGATTTATTACAGAATGCCTAAGATCCTAAGGATCTATTTTAGCTCAGCCCATGGTATTGCTTCATTATTTTATTATTTTGTAAGTAATAAAATATAACTTCATGTTGGATGATATATTCAAGCCATGAATATATCATCCAACATTGTTCTTCCCAAAATATTAGCCCAATTTCTGCGCGCGCTCACTTACTGTTCAGGAATTTTACTAATTGTTTGAAGGTTCTAGAGGACCTGTTAGACTCCTAATGGACAAACCATACAACATACTCCAGAGAACGGACGAGTGCCATAAGAAGAAAATAAGGTCAGCCTACAGCAATGGGCAGCTGCCTGCCCTCGGCTGGGAGGAGCCCTGGCCATGGCACCAGGGCTGCTGGGCAGCAGAAGCCTCCACAGCCCTGCAGGGAGCCTGGAGCACAGCTCTGCCTAACCATGCTCAGCCCTGGACAGATGCACATGAGTTCCCATCACAGGCTCGAGTGTGACAGTCCCAGGTGCATGCCTGTCATGCCAGCCACCAGGGAGGCTGAGGCAAGAGGAACGTTTGAGGTCAGCCTTGGCAACTTAGACCCCGAGGCAAAGGGGAAATACTTTTACAGGGGTCTCTGAGGGTGTAGCTCAGGTAGGTCACTTGCCTCACAGGCTCAAGGCCCTGGGTTCAATCCCCAGAACCCACGTACACACAAAAAGTGAACTTGGAATATTGTTTAAAATGATGGGTCAGGTACACACAAGGACTTCAATATGACCTCTCAGAGGAGCTCAATTTGAGATCAGACTGAACAAAAGACCACCTGGACCATTGACTCAGTGTCTGAAACCCTCTGTGAGCATGGGAAGCACTGCTGGCAAGACACCAGAGGGCCAAAGCACTTGTGCCCCCTGCAGGGGTGTCTCTTGTCTACCGCCAAAGACTGTTCCCCTCCTGGGGCAGCTGAGAGCAAGCTGGGCCTTGGAGCAAGGACTAGTGCTTTAGATATAGACTATGCAAGCAAGGGGCAATGTCTTTAATAAAACTAAAATTAAAAAGTCACATTGAAAAAATTTTAAAAAGAAGAAAATAAGGTCAAGTAGAGGAAGCCCATTTTCACAGGAAAAAATCCCCCAGTGAAAAGCATCAGAATAGATACCAAGAAAAATACCAACAAAAACAGTGTGCTCCCACTATGTATCTACTCAACCTGCAAAAGTTAGAAAGCTAGATAATACAATCCTGGCCACAGGTAGAGCTATGCAGAAGAGCCACCTGGCAGTGCTTAGTCAAAGAAGTAAACATGCACACTTTGACCTAGAAATTCCACCTGTGTGTAAACCAGGCGGTGCTTAAGCAGTTTCACAAGGGGACATGCACAGGGAAATTTATCCTCAGGTTCTTATAGAGTTGTCTGTGCTTACAGGGAGTTGATGGTTGTCAAGATGCCCACAGCTGCGAAAGTCAAAAGCTAAAAAAATAATAGATGCCAACCTGGATATATTAATAATCCCGTATCTATGATCACCTTCATAAGGTAGCTTCCCAACTTCTGTGTGGAAGTGAGTTCCTCCTTGGCCCTTACACTGTTGTGGAGACCACTAGGAGTTCAGCTTTGTGCAGGATCATCTGACCTGGACTTTTGGCAAGACCTGTACAGCCCTCACACATGCTCAGATGCTACAGGACTTTTCAGACCAGTCCAGACAACAGTAGGCATCCATTCATTGTCTGCACTCTACAGATTCCTAGATGCACGACATTCATTACCATCAAATGCAGAATTTTCATCAAAAACTAATATATATATCATTCCAATCTGAATCAAGAAAATCGGAAATATCCCCAAATCCAAAGAGTGGATCCCCATTGTGATGCTACAAGTTGAAAATTCCACAGCTGACCTCATGGGATGGTTCACAGTCAAAAGACAGCTGCATGAAAAATATTACATGACCTTCCTGCTATGTGAAAAGTGGCATGTGAAGTACACATGCATGTCTTCCTCAGACATGGGTTCATTTGCAAGACACCTTGTGCAATTGAAAATACTCCAAAAGGGGAGAAATCAGAACCATGTCTCCAAAGTATTTCAGCAGAGACCAACTCCATCTGTCTATCTATCTCTCAGTGAGTGTGTGTGCTCTTGTGTGTGTTTGTGTGTCTTTGTTTGTGTTTGTACCATCATAGCTGATACTTCATTGCCCCCATTGGAAAACTGACTCAGATAATGCCATCTGCCAAACTCCTAAAAACCAAAGTTCTTGCTGATAGAATGAAACATTCCTTCCTGTTGGTTTGGATGTGTCCTTTAGGAATCACTGCTACATTTAGTATACTCAAATCATCACAGTAGATCAGGTAACAAAAACATATATATTTTAAAATAATAATAATATATTAATGGAAACAACAAATACAGGATAGAGTAACAACTGTGTTACTAAACAAGGTCAAGGACAATGGCAAACTATAGATTCAAACTTTGAAGAAAATAGTAATCAATGTAAATATTCCTGGGCTGCCTCAGCCCCGCCCAGGCACACAGCCCCAGAATGGTTTTGCAAGCATCCTCAGGAGGGCTGGAGCCTTCTTTGCAGGACGAGAGGGAGGTTGAGGCTCGATCCACCCATCATTCTTTTGGGAGAGGCTCCTTTTCCTCAGCACAAAGTTGGATTTTTTTGTGAGGATTCTTGGCATAAAATACGTTGGCCTCTGCTGGAATCCTCAGCTCTGGGGAGAGAGGGGTGTACAAAAAGAAGGTGGCACTCAGGAGGTGCTCCCTAGGACACGCCAACATCTGAGAGCCTGTGCCAGAAAAGGCCAGAGCCACACACCTGAGAGCTCTCCAATTCAGCACCAATACCAACAAAGACAGCCTCCACAGTCCTCCCTGAGGAAGAACTAGGCAGAGCACTTCAACAGACCTAATGTCTGTTCCTACCGAAGGCTTTGGACTCCAGAATATCTCAGGTCCTCTTGCATCTGCCAAAGCACACCACTAGGGTTTGCATCTGAAATCTCCCACAAAAGGCTCCTGTGCCGAAGATTCAGTCCCCACATGAGCCATCTTCATAGGTGGGTTTGGAGGGAAGCATTGGATGGTGAGTGCTCTGATGTCAACATGAAATTCTCATTCAAGATGAATACACTACTGGGGGGTGGGAGGGACTGGAAGAAAGGTTGAGCATGGTTGGAGTAAGACCTAAACAGGGTTGTGCCCTGGGCAACAGTACCTTGTTCCTGTTGGCTCCACTGAATCCTCATTCTCCAAGGAGAGGTCCTCCCTCTCCATCTTTCTCTCTCTCCCTCTCTGCCAGCCTCGTTCTCTCTCTCCCAGTCTATGCCTTTGTGGCAAGGGCTGAGGAGCTCTCCACTGCCACACACTAGAGCTTTATGGACAGCCTCAGTGCACAACCAAAGAGAAAGCTATGAAACCCAGAGAAAAAAGGCCTAGGATTCCTCCTCTGAGTTATTTTCCTCAAGTATGGCCACAGTGAGGACAGGCTGACCAGCGCGGATACCACGTTAGAGCCATGCTTCTGCGTTGGTGGAGCCCGCCTCCATGTGAACCAGGCTTCTGAGAATGGAGGCCACATTCCAAATACTGCCCTACTGAGAACAATGGTTCCAAAGACCAGCAAAGGGACTGCTTCCCTCCAACATGGTGTATGGCCCAGTGGTGCCATGACCCCGAGTGGGGGAATACAACAGCCGCTTCTCCTTCCTCTGAACATGTGTTTCCTGTCGCCCTCCTCTAACCTAGAGCCTGTTCTCCATCCCTTCTGGGTTGGATGTGGAGATCTCTGCTATGAATTTCTTAGGCTACCAAGGCCCCAGACAGACTTCCTCTTCCATAGACTCTACTAACCTAACAGTAGGTTAAGATAGGAGACAAGTGATCCTAGAACTCATAGGGATGGTGGTCTTCAGGGTACATAGGCTGGGATAATGGCTGCTGTGGTGTTTGGCTCACAAAAACCAACCAACCAACCAACGAAAAAGCGCTGGCATTATTATCAGATGAGCTCTGTGGCTACGTGCTCAGGAAGCCCTCATCTGACTTTAGTTAGGGATCACAACCTGGCTATTGTGATCACTCCTTGCCTAGTGGACTCAGGTGCGTAAGACCATGGAATTTATGCAAAAACAGATGATTCAGGCTGTCTCCCAGGCTGTGTTTTCTTCCCAATTTCATCCTGTTACTGCTTGCTAGAATCCTGGCAATGCTCTGCCCAGGCAGTGGTTTTTTGGTCACACAGAAGGCTTTCAATAGTACTGCTTCAGTCCACAAAATGCCAGTTCCCTCTTTAGCCCATGCATTCCCATGTTCCTTTGAAACCACTCCTATCCCAGACCATGAAAACATACTGCTCCTGGAGAGAGGCTTTCCTCCTCACTCCTCAAAGATGTCAGCTTTGGATGCCTGTTCATGTCCAGGGGAGGGCACCTGGTGGGGAGCCGCAATATCCACCGGGGTATACCATTGGACCTCAAGACCTTCCACCAGCAGAAGTGCAGTTGGCTTTGTGCACGAACCCAACACACCTGTTGGAGTGTTCTTGGGGGTCAGAGACTACTCTTTGTTGCTAAGAGTTGACCTGAGTCCACATCCTGACCCTTGCTCTCTGCTATCTGATTGTCTCACTTACTCTGACGGCGAGAGATGATTTGGCCCAGCTCATAATCCTCTGGATTCTCCTCAGTAAGGAAGTGTAGGTCGAGGGCGCTGCGGATGACGACAGGAGCCCTATCGTGGCAGGTCACCTGGAGCAGCATGGGAGACAGGCCTTCAGGAAATGGGCCTTGAAGTGACTACTCAAGGACAGTGGGCAGGGGCATTCTGGAGGCACCTCCACTCTAAATACAAGGGCAACATCCATGACCCTACTACCCGAGGCTGACCTCCTGCTCATCGTGTGGGCTCTTCCCACAGGCTACTAGCCCAATCCTTGTACATAGGACTTCCTGGGCCTGCCATTGCTCTTTGTGGAGCTGCACTCCTCTCGGAGTGAAAGGACCCCACTACCTGCATACAGATGCAATCTCATCCCACAAGTTGGGAGGAATGGGACAATAGCCTCCAAGATCCCAGGTCTGCCCGAGGATGCAGGCGGCATTGGGAATGGCCTAGGCACAAAACCTAGAGGCTTTGGTCTGGATTGCCAGGGCCAAAAACAGACCCAGGAACATGACCACACACAGGAGAGCTGAAAGATAGCCACGAGAGCTCCTGGCCTCCAGAGGCTCAGTGCTGGCTGGGATGTAGGAGGGCACCTCATCCGGCAAGGGTGGTCATTGGGTTACCTGGACATTTAGTGTGCTTGCTCCACATCCATATCGACTCTGCAGAGAGACTCTCTCAGCTCCTTGTTCAAGGAACATGGAGAACCTCACACTGCTGTCCTCCTCCATAGACGTCAGCATCCCATACAAGGGAACCTGCAACCTAGTTCCTGTCCTATTCTCATCTGTCACCCATACCTGTCCCTGCCCTTCTGGACTGCATGCTGCCACCTGACACACAGACTCCCTCAGACATGGCAGTGGACAAGCTGCTGCACTCGCTCATCTCAGCTCCAGCCCTTCACACTGACCTCTCCCTTCTTGATTCCCATCTATCCTCCTGATCATCCAGAAGCTCCAAATTCAAGAGGGCATGAGTAGTCCATGGTATTGGACCAGTGTCTGCTCCCCACCCAGGTGTAAGCACCACGGGACACCCCTGCTCCCAGGCTTACCAGAACACTCTTGGCCATCTCTGGACTTTGTGTTTCTAAGTGGACACGAATTAAGCAGGTGTCTCCCACCTGCTTGTGGGAAAGCGGCCTGGAGGACTTGCAGGTTGATTCTGAGAACTGTGGGGGATGGAACATCAGCAAACCCAGAAACAGAAAGCCACCCCAGACTGTCAGTTGGCTCTATGGGCTTCCAGCAAATATGTCCAGGTGCTGAGGTTTCTTATTTCCTCAGGTCGGAGTGGAATGGCAGCACATGCACAGCTTGAATAAGGTAGGTGTTTACCTCCTTTCCCTTGACCTGGGGGCGTTTCCTCACCATGAAATATTGTATTCCCAGATTCATGGACAGACACACGAGTGAGTGGTCAGAGACCTTGATTTCTGCAGAGCGAAGTGGAGAGAATTGTTAGGTGGCACTCAAGGATTATACCACAAAACACCCACAACCCCTGAGAGTCTCCGCCAGGCCCATCACACTTTGGTATTTTGGGGCCAAGGCCCACTTTCTCTTGGCTGTCCGTTATCCTGAGCCCACTGTGGATCATGTCTCCCCACTGTCTGATTGTCCTACTTACTCTCATCCTCAGACATCATATACAGCAGCTCAAAGTTGTCCACATCCTCATGCTGCAACAAATTTTGGTCCAAGGCCCTGCAGATGAGGCTTGTCACCGTCTCCTGAAAGGTCACCTGGATCAGGGTGGGACAAATGTCATCAGAGAATGGCTTTTAGAAGAGCTACCCAGAAGACTGTGGTCAAACATTCAGGAGAAATCTCAGCTACATATACAAGGGCACAATCTTGTTATCCTGCTACCTGAGTGTGTCCTCCATATACCACCTGGGTTCTTGCAATGTGCTACTAGAACAATCCTGGTACAAATATCTGCCTGTACCTGCCATCTCCCCTCCCCCTGGGGAGCCACATTCCACTCATGTCAAAGGACCAAACTGCCTATGCACAGACACACTCTCATCTCACTGAGATGAGAGCAATGGGCCAGGGATCTGCGCACCAAGTGTGATCTGGGATGCAGGCTGCCTTTGTGGGTGGAAGAGGCAGATGCACTGAAAATTTGGGTCCTGACTGCCACGACACAAAACAGACTCAGATACAAGAGTGTGCACTTGAGTGCTTCATGATAGCTTTGAGAGGCCCTGGCCTCTGGAAGCTCGGTGCGGGTCTGGTTGTCATGATGTACTTGACTCAGCACTGGCAGTCACTGAACATGTCTCCTCTGCAGCTGGACACCTGCAGCATTAGCGTGTCTACTGCACATCCATAGAAATTCTGCCAAGAACCCCTTTAGCTCCGTATTTACATACATGCAAAGCCTAACATTCCGAAGCTTTGGCATGACCCCCCAGGTGATCCCGACCCCAAATTCCTACACCTAGTCATGCTAAGGAGGTTCTCTTCCCTGCCACCAGGAACACATCCCCTCCTACACATGTGACAAGTCACTGCCACCTCCTCTGCTCCAACTTCACTCATTGAGAATACCAAGTTCTAGGCACTGCAGCCTGCACCCTGGACATATCTCTGCCTTCATCTGTCCACAGCACTTCCGTCTGCACTTCTGGCCTGCAAAACCCACAATACACAGGCCCACTCACCACTGAAGCTGGGCATGCTGATGCTCTCCCTCCTCAGGTCAAGCCCTTAAGACGGACCTCTCTCTTCTTTATTTCCCACCATAGCCCTGGGGTTGGCTGTGTCTCCTGCCTTCCACTGTGTGGACACCCAGGAGGCAGCCCTGCTGTCGGGCTTACCGGGATGCGCTTTGTCTCCCTCAGGCTCTGTCCCTCTAGGAGGACGTGAACAACGCGGCTGTCTTCCACCTGCTCGCTGGAGTGAAGCAGTGAGGAGCTGCTACTCACAGCTGCTGGGGTCCTGGATGCCACTGCCACAGAAGGTTCCAAGAACTGTGGGGGATGACAACATCAGCAAAGCCCAGCAACTGCACCCCACCCAGCCTGGCAGTTGGCTCTGTGGGCATTCTACAACTTCCATCCAGAACCTGAGGTTCTTGTCCCCTTGGAGGATGTGGAGTGGCACCAGGAGTAAAGACTGAAGAAGGTGGCTGTTTTGGGAACAAGAGATCCAGCACCTGCTGGGTGGGGATGAAATCCCAGGAGATTAACCCCATGTTGCTGCTGAAATGTAGGTTCCTCCCACAAATGACAGGCAGGAGCTCATTCCTAAGCTGGTCCTGCCTGTAAGGTTCAAGGCTCTGAACCCTGAAGGGCTCCTCCGTGTTCTGATCATTTTCACCCTGGGTTGGGACCAAGAATGGTGGGTTCAAAATGGAAATGGTGACAAACAGAAAAATGACTTGTGCCAATACACTAGAGTCAAAGCACAATGGGACAGTTCCCATCAGTACAAACACACACACACACACACACACACACACACACACACACACACACACAGAGTCAGAATAGGAGTCCTGGGCCATTCATCAGGGATCAGACTAGAGGGCCTGCTGGGCTCACCTGCCCTGTGCTACTCACTGTTACTCTTGAGCTCCTCTGCGACAATCGCCAGAGGCTCTGGCGTCTAAGATGAAGCCTCACCCAGTGTATCCACAAAAGGGCTAGTTGGCCCCCCTGAGATTCCTGGGAGCCTGAGGCTCGGCATTGTCTGCAACCACAGGAGAACATCCTTCTCCCTCCAGTGGCTCCAACCAAGTGAGCTCGGATGGCTTGGTCAGTGAAGTGGGTGCCTGGATACCAGGGTTCCATGTTCTGTTTGATCCATTGTCAAGGCAATGATGTCATTTCCTGTGCCCATACCTGAGCCTCTTTTCACATAAGACCACTTTCAACAGCCCTATGGGCTGCCGATTTCTCCTCCATGCCTACCCATCTCAGGTGCGCAGGTGTTCACCAACAACTACCCAAACATCCCCACCAGCATCTGCCCTGCTTGGTGCCACTAGAGTTCCAGCTTGGAGCCTTCAAAAATGCATTCACAACCAGTCCTTCCCTCTCAGCAGCTTTTGGACCCTGGTCCCATCATTGTGCAACTCATGGTGTGCCCAGTCTTTTCTGGAAAGTAGGGTAGCATCTAATCTCTAGGGTTTATTGTGTCTATTGGCCCATAACACCCTCTGTTCTCTCTGAAACCAGAGATGGGACTCACAGGTGGCTAAAGCACAAATGTAGAGATGGGATAATCACAAGAAAGGGAGAGACAAAGAATGCACCCTAACTCCATCAGGCCTGTGTCCCACACAGGGACATGGCCAATGTCCGTCCCATCGTGGCTGCAGTTCCCTCTCTACACCATGGCAAGTTGGAGGGGACTGAGATGCAGAGGCTGCTCCCCTCTGCCATACAACTTCCCAAGGCTTCTCCTAAGATTTCAAAAGGGCCAAGTGTGTCTAGTGTTGGGGTCTCACAGAGACTCCGAGGTACCACAGCATCCTGCTGCCCAGAACCGGTTCACCCCTCACCTCAAGGGGGCTCAGCCTCTGGATTCATGGGAATTGAAGTGGGTACAGGTGATGGGATATCACCTCCAAGACTGAGTTATGCCAAGTCCATGACCCCTGTCTGCATCCCTGTCTCCAGCACCACTCCCCCCTCTCTCTTTCCTCCTCAGAGCAAACAAATCCATTTAGCAAGTGTGTCCTGTGATAAAGACATGACGGTCACCCATCCTCTCATTACAAAAACACTGAGGCTCAGCCAACATGGATCCTACAGGGAACACAGGCATAAACTCAGACTCCGATCCTCCCAGCCGAGCCTCAGTGGAGCCTGGACTCCCAGCCTCCTGAGTCAAGGAAACAGAGGTTCCTAGCCGAGCCACCTTGGATGCAGCCGCACACAAACTGAACTCATCAATGCCCCTTGCTCTCAGTTGTGAGTAAGAGGGGAAGTGGTGTTTCACAACCCTGGACATCAAGTGCAGTCTCCAGGCTTTGGGGTGTGCCCTGGCCTCTGTCTATCTGCCCAGGCTCTCCAACCCACACTGGCCTCTTACCCAACCTCCTCCTAGGGCCAAACTCAATCCTGCCTCTCAATTTCTGCTGCCTTCCCCAACACACTGCTCCCCAAAATGAGCAGGGCTGGCTCTCGGTTATCATGCTGGTGCCAGCAGCAATGCCACCCCACTGACATAATTCTGAGTCCCAACCTAGGCACTCCAGCTGTCTTTGCCACACCTGGCCTGTTTGGGCTCTGGCTCTTGCTCTTTTCTTTCATGTGCATGTGTTTTGAGGTTTTGAGTTTCTCCCACTGCAGAACTGCAGCTGTGGCAGGGTAGAGCTCATGAGGGTGACATTCTGAGCCACATCCAATCCCATCAGGACTGTTCACTGGGGTGACTGCTGGAACACAGTGATGAGTGAACACATGGGAGGTGGTTGGACCCACCTTGCCTCTGAGTGGCTTCCTTTCAGGACAGGAATGTAGGCATGGGAGCCCCTGGCGTGGGATGCTTTGCACAAGGCGTGACCATGGGCTCTCTTTCCTGGCAAAAATGGCTCCACTCAGCATGGAGAGCACTGTCATTCCTGGTGGCTAACAACAGCCCTGGACCCCAGAAAGGAACCCACACTCAAGATTAACGTCTGAGTGTGCGTGTCCTCGAGGAAATGAGGTCTCCTGATCCCAGGTGCAAAGGGGTAAGTCCTCTAACTCCAGGGGCCATGAAGGGACATCTGAGTTTCCCTTGTCCTTCTTTCCCTCTCTAACTAACCACAGTTAGGACCCTGGCCTCATTCCCCAGTGAGGATCATTAGGCTCCATAAAGGACAGTCTCTAAGATGCTCAGTGGACCAACACCCTCTGCACAACCCATAACCCTATTCACCCAAGAGGCAAGAGGATTTCTATTCAGGAAAACCAGGAAAGGGAGAGCCTTTCTCAAGGACACAAGGACATTAGTGAGTGAGGGAGTGATTAATGGATGGAGAACTATTTCCAACACCAACTTCCAGGAGCATATATGGCCCCCTGGAGAATTCTGCAGTGTGTTGGTGATTAAGGAGAACGTGTGAATTCAGGGGTCACTAGGTCCTCTCAGCCATAAGGAGGGAAACTGCCATAAAGGAACTAGGACAAGGGTGCGAGGAATGCTCACTGGTGGGAGATCGGAAGGAAGGAAAGTGTACTCATTAGAAAAGTGTCGCCTGTAAATTCTTAGCCAGCCAAAAGTCGTGCGAACTTGTGTGGGAAAAGAGTCTTTGCACAGTGATGAAGCTAAGAGCTCACATGATGGAACACAGCATCAACTGGGACCAAATCCAATATCTGATATTCTTGTAGGAAGAGGAGAGTCTGGACCCAGATACCAGGGAGACTGGGGGATACCTGATATGTGAGGTTGGAGCCAGGGCGGGATGCCCATATGGGAACCACAGATCGTGGGCAGCAATAGGAGAGTGGGCAAGGGCTGGGAGAGTTGGGGAGACAGTCCCCTTGAAACCTGGGAGGGGTTATGGCACTGGGACAGCCCAACACCTACTGTGTTGAGCCTCTGGAGCTCAACGGAAGACACTTCCTCTGTTGTCGGCCACCCAGTTAACAGAGTTTGGTTGCAGCAGCCTAGGACCCAGCTGAAGGTCTGAGCATGTTGGCCATGCAGGTTGGATCTGGACCACAGACACCCTCATCAGAGATTGTAGGGTCTCAGCCCTGAGGCAAGACAGGCACTAAGTCAGGCCAGGTGGGGAAACGGATAGGCACACACTCTGGGGGCTGGTGCCTGTGTTACTGGGAGCACTTCTGATCGCAATTCCCTGATCTGCTGCCAACACAGGCTACAGAGGAGGGTACAGAAACACAGACCACGGATCTGCCCCACTCAGTGGGCCCAGGCCAACACCAAACCCAGCAGCCTCGTGCCATACCCAATGAGTCTCGAAGCGGCCCCCTCTTCCCATCCTGAGAGCTCTTCCCTTCCTCATGTGCTAATAGCTCCCTACTGTCACTGGCAATATCTACTCTGTGAGATGTCAACATCCGTGGGTACTGTTCTCTCATCCCAGGACAGTGTGGTCCCACACACCCTGGTGAAATGGGCCACCTGGAGGCTGGACCTGGAGGTTGTTGAGGCTGAATGGCAGCGGTGGTCCTCTGGCACTTAATATCATTTAAGTTTAAAAAAAAAAAAAAACAAAAACAAAAACAAAAACAAAAAACGGGTCTTGGTGCTCAAAAATGTTTGATTTGCATATTCTCATCCCCTAACCCCAATATTTTCATTATTTCCTCACATATGAAATCTTACTAGCATAAAGGTAATTTCGTATTAAACAAAGTGGATTGAAATAACATTGGTAAAAATAATCAATCACCATACTTTCAATTTTTGTTCTGCTTTCCTATTAGAAACCACTTGGATACAAGAGAACAGAGGACAGACTCATGGAAATGCTTGAAATGACAAGAAGCTCCCACTCAAGCTCAGCATTCAGTCCTGGACAGGGTAAGACCAGGCCACTTTGACATCTGTGCCAAAGAGTCTACCAGACAGAATCCTCTGACTGATCCCTGACTGAGCCATAGGAACTGGCTAGAAAAGCCTTCACATCCTCAATACATTCTTCACGTCAGAATACTTGACAACCATTGATATCCATCTCTCGTTAACTTGCTCCCCAGCCAACCATTCTTCAACAAATTCAAAGGAGTAACTCATGCAAGCACACAGAAAGGGGTGTTCACTACACACATCCATGTGCGAAAAAGACAACTGGTATTTCTTGTTTGGGCTATTTCAAATGAAATCCCTTCTGCATGACCTCCACAAACCAAAGGAAAATATTTGTGAAATTCCCACGTAGAAGACAAGATACACTTGCCAAGGAGGCAGTGGCAAGAATTTTGACACTCCAAATGTAGAGTGTGTGTTTAGGAAGCAGTCACAGTTTCCATGAGAGAGTCCCATGAAATCAATTAGGAAGATCCATGCTCTAGCCCTACCATGCAAGTGATGTGACTTGAAAGAGTCACTTAGTCTTAGTAACCATCATCACTAACAACTAAGTCAATGAATAAAGGTCCTCAGGTGCCAAGCTACAAAATGTGGGATGAGCATGGATGAGGATGGGTGGGAGAAGTCTCCAACTCTAACACAATTAGGGAAGGATGTGCTGACCTCAAGTGGCTGGGGGGCTGGGATCCTGCCACAGAGGGGGATTCCAAACCTCACATCCCCTGACCCAGGCCAGAAGACCAGGTAGAGTCCAAGGACCCTGGGGTGGCCCAATGGCAATAAAGGTCAAAAGGAACTAGGGATCT
This sequence comes from Urocitellus parryii, assembly GCF_045843805.1. Taxonomy (NCBI): domain Eukaryota; kingdom Metazoa; phylum Chordata; class Mammalia; order Rodentia; family Sciuridae; genus Urocitellus; species Urocitellus parryii. The sequence goes on from NC_135548.1 coordinate 65,083,235, forward strand.
GCCTGGTCCCTCAATCCCCTACTCTGAGCAGGGCTGCATGACGAGGCCAGAGGCCATCCACAGCAATCTGCCTTTACAGGAAAACAGGGACTGCAGGCTGCCTCTGGCTCACTGAATCAGGGTGGTGTTTTCATAAAGCAAGACCACTTCCTCACATTTGACCAGCAGCTCATGTGTTGACAGCACAATGACTGACTTGACTCAGGCCCTGATGAATGAAATAGAAAATTCATAGCAAACCCATCTTTAGCTCTTCCACATCATCAGGGGCTCTGATTCAATTCCGTCCAGAAAGGTGTCTGAAATGATTTCTAAACATGCTGGGGACTCACCTCTGTGTGGAACTTTTCAGGAAAAAGGGGATCAAATCTCATGAAGCAACTCTTCTCTCTTCTAGCCCATGGGCAATGCAAGGAACCTGCATGATACCAGAGGCTCACTTCTCTCTTCTCATGTCTTCTGGAAAGGATTCGTTAATGCTTCCTGCAAGGTGAAGCAGAAGCCTGCATCCCCAGCTGCACAGAAGTGTTTTAGGGCAGTGTCTCCCTTAAAACCCAAAAATAAAAAAACAGGTCATTCAACAGGCACATGGATTCGAGTACATGTTCAATGATCCCTCCTCCCTGGAGCCTTCCACATGCCCATCTTCCACATTCACAGAGCAATGCTTGGCCATTCTCAAGACCAGGAGACCATGATGCTCCTCACCAGGAAGTCAATAAGGAACATGAAGAGAGCAGCATGGATTGCAGAAGGTGGCACATCAAGGATCTTCAGCTCTGCTGCTAGAACACAAGAGCTTAACTTCAGTATTGACTTTTTGCCAACTACCAAGTACGATAGCAGTGTCAAGCCCAATATGCAGATATGCAAGTAGTAGGTGACACCCCGCATCCATTCACAAAAGTGGGCAACATCTGCATCAGAACAAGGAAGTATCTTACCCTTACTCATAAAAATCATCAGAAACAAAATAAAATGGATGCAAGACTTCTCATTTCACTATTAGGTAGCTGTTGGAATTCCCTATTAAATAATACCTCCTCCAAAATAAAAAGTATCTCAGACATGTGTCAACTATTCAATGGATGACATTTTAAAAACTATGGACTTTACTTAATATTTATGTATGCTATATCCCTGCCTAAGGCTCTATGAGAAAGGAGCACATAGAATTGGATCTTTGAAAATCTCACATTTGCTGATAAATATTACTGCTGATCTCAGGCATGGCGAAGTGAAAAGTGGGACTTTGGATATTCCAAGAATGCTATGTTGTGGGATTGGTGTCCCTGATTCATACATAGCATATGGTTTCTATGAAATCCAGTGAGGGAGCAGGAGTAACGAAGCTGATTGCACAGATGACCTCAGGGAATACTGACAGATAGGCCAAATGAAAAATATGTTCCAGCTAACCATTGGTATTTGGGCTTCTGATCCCAGTCCTGTTTTTAAAAAAGGTGCAGACAGGCAGTGTTCATTAAAAACTGTCTACCATGTAAAAGTGGGTAATTTAAATGGCATCTAGTTACACATCTGATAGAATGGTCTGGCAACATATGAATTTCATTCTAACAACAACAACAACAACAAAACATAGAAAATGAGACATAAAGATAAAACCTTGTCTTCACCAGGATGCCTAAAAATAGGTTTTATTTGGCTCATGCCAATAAATATCTTTCAATAGAATTTCTGATTTCTGAATGAATCCATTCAACTTCATACTGCACAGATCACAAGGTTTTCTTTACAGAATATTCTCTTCTTCTTCTTAAAGCCTCACATAGAAAATGTCTCACAGGACATAGGAGGGCTAAAGTTTGAAGGCATCTAATTGTACTCTAAAACAATTATGAACCTATTCGATCCATTATTAATAAATATCACCACTTTACCTCTTGAACCAAATCACAGAAAATTGGAAACAGATGATCATTGGCTTTGATACCTTTACTTCTGTTTCATTACTCAGAGTCGATCAACTCTATACTTCAAGTGACACAGATTTATTACAGAATGCCTAAGATCCTAAGGATCTATTTTAGCTCAGCCCATGGTATTGCTTCATTATTTTATTATTTTGTAAGTAATAAAATATAACTTCATGTTGGATGATATATTCAAGCCATGAATATATCATCCAACATTGTTCTTCCCAAAATATTAGCCCAATTTCTGTGCGCGCTCACTTACTGTTCAGGAATTTTACTAATTGTTTGAAGGTTCTAGAGGACCTGTTAGACTCCTAATGGACAAACCATACAACATACTCCAGAGAACGGACGAGTGCCATAAGAAGAAAATAAGGTCAGCCTACAGCAATGGGCAGCTGCCTGCCCTCGGCTGGGAGGAGCCCTGGCCATGGCACCAGGGCTGCTGGGCAGCAGAAGCCTCCACAGCCCTGCAGGGAGCCTGGAGCACAGCTCTGCCTAACCATGCTCAGCCCTGGACAGATGCACATGAGTTCCCATCACAGGCTCGAGTGTGACAGTCCCAGGTGCATGCCTGTCATGCCAGCCACCAGGGAGGCTGAGGCAAGAGGAACGTTTGAGGTCAGCCTTGGCAACTTAGACCCCGAGGCAAAGGGGAAATACTTTTACAGGGGTCTCTGAGGGTGTAGCTCAGGTAGGTCACTTGCCTCACAGGCTCAAGGCCCTGGGTTCAATCCCCAGAACCCACGTACACACAAAAAGTGAACTTGGAATATTGTTTAAAATGATGGGTCACGTACACACAAGGACTTCAATATGACCTCTCAGAGGAGCTCAATTTGAGATCAGACTGAACAAAAGACCACCTGGACCATTGACTCAGTGTCTGAAACCCTCTGTGAGCATGGGAAGCACTGCTGGCAAGACACCAGAGGGCCAAAGCACTTGTGCCCCCTGCAGGGGTGTCTCTTGTCTACCGCCAAAGACTGTTCCCCTCCTGGGGCAGCTGAGAGCAAGCTGGGCCTTGGAGCAAGGACTAGTGCTTTAGATATAGACTATGCAAGCAAGGGGCAATGTCTTTAATAAAACTAAAATTAAAAAGTCACATTGAAAAAATTTTAAAAATAAGAAAATAAGGTCAAGTAGAGGAAGCCCATTTTCACAGGAAAAAATCCCCCAGTGAAAAGCATCAGAATAGATACCAAGAAAAATACCAACAAAAACAGTGTGCTCCCACTATGTATCTACTCAACCTGCAAAAGTTAGAAAGCTAGATAATACAATCCTGGCCACAGGTAGAGCTATGCAGAAGAGCCACCTGGCAGTGCTTAGTCAAAGAAGTAAACATGCACACTTTGACCTAGAAATTCCACCTGTGTGTAAACCAGGCGGTGCTTAAGCAGTTTCACAAGGGGACATGCACAGGGAAATTTATCCTCAGGTTCTTATAGAGTTGTCTGTGCTTACAGGGAGTTGATGGTTGTCAAGATGCCCACAGCTGCGAAAGTCAAAAGCTAAAAAAATAATAGATGCCAACCTGGATATATTAATAATCCCGTATCTATGATCACCTTCATAAGGTAGCTTCCCAACTTCTGTGTGGAAGTGAGTTCCTCCTTGGCCCTTACACTGTTGTGGAGACCACTAGGAGTTCAGCTTTGTGCAGGATCATCTGACCTGGACTTTTGGCAAGACCTGTACAGCCCTCACACATGCTCAGATGCTACAGGACTTTTCAGACCAGTCCAGACAACAGTAGGCATCCATTCATTGTCTGCACTCTACAGATTCCTAGATGCACGACATTCATTACCATCAAATGCAGAATTTTCATCAAAAACTAATATATATATCATTCCAATCTGAATCAAGAAAATCGGAAATATCCCCAAATCCAAAGAGTGGATCCCCATTGTGATGCTACAAGTTGAAAATTCCACAGCTGACCTCATGGGATGGTTCACAGTCAAAAGACAGCTGCATGAAAAATATTACATGACCTTCCTGCTATGTGAAAAGTGGCATGTGAAGTACACATGCATGTCTTCCTCAGACATGGGTTCATTTGCAAGACACCTTGTGCAATTGAAAATACTCCAAAAGGGGAGAAATCAGAACCATGTCTCCAAAGTATTTCAGCAGAGACCAACTCCATCTGTCTATCTATCTCTCAGTGAGTGTGTGTGCTCTTGTGTGTGTTTGTGTGTCTTTGTTTGTGTTTGTACCATCATAGCTGATACTTCATTGCCCCCATTGGAAAACTGACTCAGATAATGCCATCTGCCAAACTCCTAAAAACCAAAGTTCTTGCTGATAGAATGAAACATTCCTTCCTGTTGGTTTGGATGTGTCCTTTAGGAATCACTGCTACATTTAGTATACTCAAATCATCACAGTAGATCAGGTAACAAAAACATATATATTTTAAAATAATAATAATATATTAATGGAAACAACAAATACAGGATAGAGTAACAACTGTGTTACTAAACAAGGTCAAGGACAATGGCAAACTATAGATTCAAACTTTGAAGAAAATAGTAATCAATGTAAATATTCCTGGGCTGCCTCAGCCCCGCCCAGGCACACAGCCCCAGAATGGTTTTGCAAGCATCCTCAGGAGGGCTGGAGCCTTCTTTGCAGGACGAGAGGGAGGTTGAGGCTCGATCCACCCATCATTCTTTTGGGAGAGGCTCCTTTTCCTCAGCACAAAGTTGGATTTTTTGTGAGGATTCTTGGCATAAAATACGTTGGCCTCTGCTGGAATCCTCAGCTCTGGGGAGAGAGGGGTGTACAAAAAGAAGGTGGCACTCAGGAGGTGCTCCCTAGGACACGCCAACATCTGAGAGCCTGTGCCAGAAAAGGCCAGAGCCACACACCTGAGAGCTCTCCAATTCAGCACCAATACCAACAAAGACAGCCTCCACAGTCCTCCCTGAGGAAGAACTAGGCAGAGCACTTCAACAGACCTAATGTCTGTTCCTACAGAAGGCTTTGGACTCCAGAATATCTCAGGTCCTCTTGCATCTGCCAAAGCACACCACTAGGGTTTGCATCTGAAATCTCCCACAAAAGGCTCCTGTGCCGAAGATTCAGTCCCCACATGAGCCATCTTCATAGGTGGGTTTGGAGGGAAGCATTGGATGGTGAGTGCTCTGATGTCAACATGAAATTCTCATTCAAGATGAATACACTACTGGGGGGTGGGAGGGACTGGAAGAAAGGTTGAGCATGGTTGGAGTAAGACCTAAACAGGGTTGTGCCCTGGGCAACAGTACCTTGGTCCTGTTGGCTCCACTGAATCCTCATTCTCCAAGGAGAGGTCCTCCCTCTCCATCTTTCTCTCTCTCCCTCTCTGCCAGCCTCGTTCTCTCTCTCCCAGTCTATGCCTTTGTGGCAAGGGCTGAGGAGCTCTCCACTGCCACACACTAGAGCTTTATGGACAGCCTCAGTGCACAACCAAAGAGAAAGCTATGAAACCCAGAGAAAAAAGGCCTAGGATTCCTCCTCTGAGTTATTTTCCTCAAGTATGGCCACAGTGAGGACAGGCTGACCAGCGCGGATACCACGTTAGAGCCATGCTTCTGCGTTGGTGGAGCCCGCCTCCATGTGAACCAGGCTTCTGAGAATGGAGGCCACATTCCAAATACTGCCCTACTGAGAACAATGGTTCCAAAGACCAGCAAAGGGACTGCTTCCCTCCAACATGGTGTATGGCCCAGTGGTGCCATGACCCCGAGTGGGGGAATACAACAGCCGCTTCTCCTTCCTCTGAACATGTGTTTCCTGTCGCCCTCCTCTAACCTAGAGCCTGTTCTCCATCCCTTCTGGGTTGGATGTGGAGATCTCTGCTATGAATTTCTTAGGCTACCAAGGCCCCAGACAGACTTCCTCTTCCATAGACTCTACTAACCTAACAGTAGGTTAAGATAGGAGACAAGTGATCCTAGAACTCATAGGGATGGTGGTCTTCAGGGTACATAGGCTGGGATAATGGCTGCTGTGGTGTTTGGCTCACAAAAACCAACCAACCAACCAACGAAAAAGCGCTGGCATTATTATCAGATGAGCTCTGTGGCTACGTGCTCAGGAAGCCCTCATCTGACTTTAGTTAGGGATCACAACCTGGCTATTGTGATCACTCCTTGCCTAGTGGACTCAGGTGCGTAAGACCATGGAATTTATGCAAAAACAGATGATTCAGGCTGTCTCCCAGGCTGTGTTTTCTTCCCAATTTCATCCTGTTACTGCTTGCTAGAATCCTGGCAATGCTCTGCCCAGGCAGTGGTTTTTTGGTCACACAGAAGGCTTTCAATAGTACTGCTTCAGTCCACAAAATGCCAGTTCCCTCTTTAGCCCATGCATTCCCATGTTCCTTTGAAACCACTCCTATCCCAGACCATGAAAACATACTGCTCCTGGAGAGAGGCTTTCCTCCTCACTCCTCAAAGATGTCAGCTTTGGATGCCTGTTCATGTCCAGGGGAGGGCACCTGGTGGGGAGCCGCAATATCCACCGAGGTATACCATTGGACCTCAAGACCTTCCACCAGCAGAAGTGCAGTTGGCTTTGTGCACGAACCCAACACACCTGTTGGAGTGTTCTTGGGGGTCAGAGACTACTCTTTGTTGCTAAGAGTTGACCTGAGTCCACATCCTGACCCTTGCTCTCTGCTATCTGATTGTCTCACTTACTCTGACGGCGAGAGATGATTTGGCCCAGCTCATAATCCTCTGGATTCTCCTCAGTAAGGAAGTGTAGGTCGAGGGCGCTGCGGATGACGACAGGAGCCCTATCGTGGCAGGTCACCTGGAGCAGCATGGGAGACAGGCCTTCAGGAAATGGGCCTTGAAGTGACTACTCAAGGACAGTGGGCAGGGGCATTCTGGAGGCACCTCCACTCTAAATGCAAGGGCAACATCCATGACCCTACTACCCGAGGCTGACCTCCTGCTCATCGTGTGGGCTCTTCCCACAGGCTACTAGCCCAATCCTTGTACATAGGACTTCCTGGGCCTGCCATTGCTCTTTGTGGAGCTGCACTCCTCACGGAGTGAAAGGACCCCACTACCTGCATACAGATGCAATCTCATCCCACAAGTTGGGAGGAATGGGACAATAGCCTCCAAGATCCCAGGTCTGCCCGAGGATGCAGGCGGCATTGGGAATGGCCTAGGCACAAAACCTAGAGGCTTTGGTCTGGATTGCCAGGGCCAAAAACAGACCCAGGAACATGACCACACACAGGAGAGCTGAAAGATAGCCACGAGAGCTCCTGGCCTCCAGAGGCTCAGTGCTGGCTGGGATGTAGGAGGGCACCTCATCCGGCAAGGGTGGTCATTGGGTTACCTGGACATTTAGTGTGCTTGCTCCACATCCATATCGACTCTGCAGAGAGACTCTCTCAGCTCCTTGTTCAAGGAACATGGAGAACCTCACACTGCTGTCCTCCTCCATAGACGTCAGCATCCCATACAAGGGAACCTGCAACCTAGTTCCTGTCCTATTCTCATCTGTCACCCATACCTGTCCCTGCCCTTCTGGACTGCACGCTGCCACCTGACACACAGACTCCCTCAGACATGGCAGTGGACAAGCTGCTGCACTCGCTCATCTCAGCTCCAGCCCTTAACACTGACCTCTCCCTTCTTGATTCCCATCTATCCTCCTGATCATCCAGAAGCTCCAAATTCAAGAGGGCATGAGTAGTCCATGGTATTGGACCAGTGTCTGCTCCCCACCCAGGTGTAAGCACCACGGGACACCCCTGCTCCCAGGCTTACCAGAACACTCTTGGCCATCTCTGGACTTTGTGTTTCTAAGTGGACACGAATTAAGCAGGTGTCTCCCACCTGCTTGTGGGAAAGCGGCCTGGAGGACTTGCAGGTTGATTCTGAGAACTGTGGGGGATGGAACATCAGCAAACCCAGAAACAGAAAGCCACCCCAGACTGTCAGTTGGCTCTATGGGCTTCCAGCAAATATGTCCAGGTGCTGAGGCTTCTTATTTCCTCAGGTCGGAGTGGAATGGCAGCACATGCACAGCTTGAATAAGGTAGGTGTTTACCTCCTTTCCCTTGACCTGGGGGCGTTTCCTCACCATGAAATATTGTATTCCCAGATTCATGGACAGACACACGAGTGAGTGGTCAGAGACCTTGATTTCTGCAGAGCGAAGTGGAGAGAATTGTTAGGTGGCACTCAAGGATTATACCACAAAACACCCACAACCCCTGAGAGTCTCCTCCAGGCCCATCACACTTTGGTATTTTGGGGCCAAGGCCCACTTTCTCTTGGCTGTCCGTTATCCTGAGCCCACTGTGGATCATGTCTCCCCACTGTCTGATTGTCCTACTTACTCTCATCCTCAGACATCATATACAGCAGCTCAAAGTTGTCCACATCCTCATGCTGCAACAAATTTTGGTCCAAGGCCCTGCGGATGAGGCTTGTCACCGTCTCCTGAAAGGTCACCTGGATCAGGGTGGGACAAATGTCATCAGAGAATGGCTTTTAGAAGAGCTACCCAGAAGACTGTGGTCAAACATTCAGGAGAAATCTCAGCTACATATACAAGGGCACAATTTTGTTATCCTGCTACCTGAGTGTGTCCTCCATATACCACCTGGGTTCTTGCAATGTGCTACTAGAACAATCCTGGTACAAATATCTGCCTGTACCTGCCATCTCCCCTCCCCCTGGGGAGCCACATTCCACTAATGTCAAAGGACCAAACTGCCTATGCACAGACACACTCTCATCTCACTGAGATGAGAGCAATGGGCCAGGGATCTGCGCACCAAGTGTGATCTGGGATGCAGGCTGCCTTTGTGGGTGGAAGAGGCAGATGCACTGAAAATTTGGGTCCTGACTGCCACGACACAAAACAGACTCAGATACAAGAGTGTGCACTTGAGTGCTTCATGATAGCGTTGAGAGGCCCTGGCCTCTGGAAGCTCGGTGCGGGTCTGGTTGTAATGATGTACTTGACTCAGCACTGGCAGTCACTGAACATGTCTCCTCTGCAGCTGGACACCTGCAGCATTAGCGTGTCTACTGCACATCCATAGAAATTCTGCCAAGAACCCCTTTAGCTCCGTATTTACATACATGCAAAGCCTAACATTCCGAAGCTTTGGCATGACCCCCCAGGTGATCCCGACCCCAAATTCCTACACCTAGTCATGCTAAGGAGGTTCTCTTCCCTGCCACCAGGAACACATCCCCTCCTACACATGTGACAAGTCACTGCCACCTCCTCTGCTCCAACTTCACTCATTGAGAATACCAAGTTCTAGGCACTGCAGCCTGCACCCTGGACATATCTCTGCCTTCATCTGTCCACAGCACTTCCGTCTGCACTTCTGGCCTGCAAAACCCACAATACACAGGCCCACTCACCACTGAAGCTGGGCATGCTGATGCTCTCCCTCCTCAGGTCAAGCCCTTAAGACGGACCTCTCTCTTCTTTATTTCCCACCATAGCCCTGGGGTTGGCTGTGTCTCCTGCCTTCCACTGTGTGGACACCCAGGAGGCAGCCCTGCTGTCGGGCTTACCGGGATGCGCTTTGTCTCCCTCAGGCTCTGTCCCTCTAGGAGGACGTGAACAACGCGGCTGTCTTCCACCTGCTCGCTGGAGTGAAGCAGTGAGGAGCTGCTACTCACAGCTGCTGGGGTCCTGGATGCCACTGCCACAGAAGGTTCCAAGAACTGTGGGGGATGACAACATCAGCAAAGCCCAGCAACTGCACCCCACCCAGCCTGGCAGTTGGCTCTGTGGGCATTCTACAACATCCATCCAGAACCTGAGGTTCTTGTCCCCTTGGAGGATGTGGAGTGGCACCAGGAGTAAAGACTGAAGAAGGTGGCTGTTTTGGGAACAAGAGATCCAGCACCTGCTGGGTGGGGATGAAATCCCAGGAGATTAACCCCATGTTGCTGCTGAAATGTAGGTTCCTCCCACAAATGACAGGCAGGAGCTCATTCCTAAGCTGGTCCTGCCTGTAAGGTTCAAGGCTCTGAACCCTGAAGGGCTCCTCCGTGTTCTGATCATTTTCACCCTGGGTTGGGACCAAGAATGGTGGGTTCAAAATGGAAATGGTGACAAACAGAAAAATGACTTGTGCCAATACACTAGAGTCAAAGCACAATGGGACAGTTCCCATCAGTACAAACACACACACACACACACACACACACACACACACACACACACACAGTCAGAATAGGAGTCCTGGGCCATTCATCAGGGATCAGACTAGAGGGCCTGCTGGGCTCACCTGCCCTGTGCTACTCACTGTTACTCTTGAGCTCCTCTGCGACAATCGCCAGAGGCTCTGGCGTCTAAGATGAAGCCTCACCCAGTGTATCCACAAAAGGGCTAGTTGGCCCCCCTGAGATTCCTGGGAGCCTGAGGCTCGGCATTGTCTGCAACCACAGGAGAACATCCTTCTCCCTCCAGTGGCTCCAACCAAGTGAGCTCGGATGGCTTGGTCAGTGAAGTGGGTGCCTGGATACCAGGGTTCCATGTTCTGTTTGATCCATTGTCAAGGCAATGATGTCATTTCCTGTGCCCATACCTGAGCCTCTTTTCACATAAGACCACTTTCAACAGCCCTATGGGCTGCCGATTTCTCCTCCATGCCTACCCATCTCAGGTGCGCAGGTGTTCACCAACAACTACCCAAACATCCCCACCAGCATCTGCCCTGCTTGGTGCCACTAGAGTTCCAGCTTGGAGCCTTCAAAATGCATTCACAACCAGTCCTTCCCTCTCAGCAGCTTTTGGACCCTGGTCCCATCATTGTGCAACTCATGGTGTGCCCAGTCTTTTCTGGAAAGTAGGGTAGCATCTAATCTCTAGGGTTTATTGTGTCTATTGGCCCATAACACCCTCTGTTCTCTCTGAAACCAGAGATGGGACTCACAGGTGGCTAAAGCACAAATGTAGAGATGGGATAATCACAAGAAAGGGAGAGACAAAGAATGCACCCTAACTCAATCAGGCCTGTGTCCCACACAGGGACATGGCCAATGTCCGTCCCATCGTGGCTGCAGTTCCCTCTCTACACCATGGCAAGTTGGAGGGGACTGAGATGCAGAGGCTGCTCCCCTCTGCCATACAACTTCCCAAGGCTTCTCCTAAGATTTCAAAAGGGCCAAGTGTGTCTAGTGTTGGGGTCTCACAGAGACTCCGAGGTACCACAGCATCCTGCTGCCCAGAACCGGTTCACCCCTCACCTCAAGGGGGCTCAGCCTCTGGATTCATGGGAATTGAAGTGGGTACAGGTGATGGGATATCACCTCCAAGACTGAGTTATGCCAAGTCCATGACCCCTGTCTGCATCCCTGTCTCCAGCACCACTCCCCCCTCTCTCTTTCCTCCTCAGAGCAAACAAATCCATTTAGCAAGTGTGTCCTGTGATAAAGACATGACGGTCACCCATCCTCTCATTACAAAAACACTGAGGCTCAGCCAACATGGATCCTACAGGGAACACAGGCATAAACTCAGACTCCGATCCTCCCAGCCGAGCCTCAGTGGAGCCTGGACTCCCAGCCTCCTGAGTCAAGGAAACAGAGGTTCCTAGCCGAGCCACCTTGGATGCAGCCGCACACAAACTGAACTCATCAATGCCCCTTGCTCTCAGTTGTGAGTAAGAGGGGAAGTGGTGTTTCACAACCCTGGACATCAAGTGCAGTCTCCAGGCGTTGGGGTGTGCCCTGGCCTCTGTCTATCTGCCCAGGCTCTCCAACCCACACTGGCCTCTTACCCAACCTCCTCCTAGGGCCAAACTCAATCCTGCCTCTCAATTTCTGCTGCCTTCCGCAACACACTGCTCCCCAAAATGAGCAGGGCTGGCTCTCGGTTATCATGCTGGTGCCAGCAGCAATGCCACCCCACTGACATAATTCTGAGTCCCAACCTAGGCACTCCAGCTGTCTTTGCCACACCTGGCCTGTTTGGGCTCTGGCTCTTGCTCTTTTCTTTCATGTGCATGTGTTTGAGGTTTTGAGTTTCTCCCACTGCAGAACTGCAGCTGTGGCAGGGTAGAGCTCATGAGGGTGACATTCTGAGCCACATCCAATCCCATCAGGACTGTTCACTGGGGGGACTGCTGGAACACAGTGATGAGTGAACACATGGGAGGTGGTTGGACCCACCTTGCCTCTGAGTGGCTTCCTTTCAGGACAGGAATGTAGGCATGGGAGCCCCTGGCGTGGGATGCTTTGCACAAGGCGTGACCATGGGCTCTATTTCCTGGCAAAAATGGCTCCACTCAGCATGGAGAGCACTGTCATTCCTGGTGGCTAACAACAGCCCTGGACCCCAGAGAGGAACCCACACTCAAGATTAACGTCTGAGTGTGCGTGTCCTCGAGGAAATGAGGTCTCCTGATCCCAGGTGCAAAGGGGTAAGTCCTCTAACTCCAGGGGCCATGAAGGGACATCTGAGTTTCCCTTGTCCTTCTTTCCCTCTCTAACTAACCACAGTTAGGACCCTGGCCTCATTCCCCAGTGAGGATCATTAGGCTCCATAAAGGACAGTCTCTAAGATGCTCAGTGGACCAACACCCTCTGCACAACCCATAACCCTATTCACCCAAGAGGCAAGAGGATTTCTATTCAGGAAAACCAGGAAAGGGAGAGCCTTTCTCAAGGACACAAGGACATTAGTGAGTGAGGGAGTGATTAATGGATGGAGAACTATTTCCAACACCAACTTCCAGGAGCATATATGGCCCCCTGGAGAATTCTGCAGTGTGTTGGTGATTAAGGAGAACGTGTGAATTCAGGGGTCACTAGGTCCTCTCAGCCATAAGGAGGGAAACTGCCATAAAGGAACTAGGACAAGGGTGCGAGGAATGCTCACTGGTGGGAGATCGGAAGGAAGGAAAGTGTACTCATTAGAAAAGTGTCGCCTGTAAATTCTTAGCCAGCCAAAAGTCGTGCGAACTTGTGTGGGAAAAGAGTCTTTGCACAGTGATGAAGCTAAGAGCTCACATGATGGAACACAGCATCAACTGGGACCAAATCCAATATCTGATATTCTTGTAGGAAGAGGAGAGTCTGGACCCAGATACCAGGGAGACTGGGGGATACCTGATATGTGAGGTTGGAGCCAGGGCGGGATGCCCATATGGGAACCACAGATCGTGGGCAGCAATAGGAGAGTGGGCAAGGGCTGGGAGAGTTGGGGAGACAGTCCCCTTGAAACCTGGGAGGGGTTATGGCACTGGGACAGCCCAACACCTACTGTGTTGAGCCTCTGGAGCTCAACGGAAGACACTTCCTCTGTTGTCGGCCACCCAGTTAACAGAGTTTGGTTGCAGCAGCCTAGGACCCAGCTGAAGGTCTGAGCATGTTGGCCATGCAGGTTGGATCTGGACCACAGACACCCTCATCAGAGATTGTAGGGTCTCAGCCCTGAGGCAAGACAGGCACTAAGTCAGGCCAGGTGGGGAAACGGATAGGCACACACTCTGGGGGCTGGTGCCTGTGTTACTGGGAGCACTTCTGATCGCAATTCCCTGATCTGCTGCCAACACAGGCTACAGAGGAGGGTACAGAAACACAGACCACGGATCTGCCCCACTCAGTGGGCCCAGGCCAACACCAAACCCAGCAGCCTCGTGCCATACCCAATGAGTCTCGAAGCGGCCCCCTCTTCCCATCCTGAGAGCTCTTCCCTTCCTCATGTGCTAATAGCTCCCTACTGTCACTGGCAATATCTACTCTGTGAGATGTCAACATCCGTGGGTACTGTTCTCTCATCCCAGGACAGTGTGGTCCCACACACCCTGGTGAAATGGGCCACCTGGAGGCTGGACCTGGAGGTTGTTGAGGCTGAATGGCAGCGGTGGTCCTCTGGCACTTAATATCATTTAAGTTTAAAAAAAAAAAAAAAACAAAAACAAAAACAAAAACAAAAAACGGGTCTTGGTGCTCAAAAATGTTTGATTTGCATATTCTCATCCCCTAACCCCAATATTTTCATTATTTCCTCACATATGAAATCTTACTAGCATAAAGGTAATTTCGTATTAAACAAAGTGGATTGAAATAACATTGGTAAAAATAATCAATCACCATACTTTCAATTTTTGTTCTGCTTTCCTATTAGAAACCACTTGGATACAAGAGAACAGAGGACAGACTCATGGAAATGCTTGAAATGACAAGAAGCTCCCACTCAAGCTCAGCATTCAGTCCTGGACAGGGTAAGACCAGGCCACTTTGACATCTGTGCCAAAGAGTCTACCAGACAGAATCCTCTGACTGATCCCTGACTGAGCCATAGGAACTGGCTAGAAAAGCCTTCACATCCTCAATACATTCTTCACGTCAGAATACTTGACAACCATTGATATCCATCTCTCGTTAACTTGCTCCCCAGCCAACCATTCTTCAACAAATTCAAAGGAGTAACTCATGCAAGCACACAGAAAGGGGTGTTCACTACACACATCCATGTGCGAAAAAGACAACTGGTATTTCTTGTTTGGGCTATTTCAAATGAAATCCCTTCTGCATGACCTCCACAAACCAAAGGAAAATATTTGTGAAATTCCCACGTAGAAGACAAGATACACTTGCCAAGGAGGCAGTGGCAAGAATTTTGACACTCCAAATGTAGAGTGTGTGTTTAGGAAGCAGTCACAGTTTCCATGAGAGAGTCCCATGAAATCAATTAGGAAGATCCATGCTCTAGCCCTACCATGCAAGTGATGTGACTCGAAAGAGTCACTTAGTCTTAGTAACCATCATCACTAACAACTAAGTCAATGAATAAAGGTCCTCAGGTGCCAAGCTACAAAATGTGGGATGAGCATGGATGAGGATGGGTGGGAGAAGTCTCCAACTCTAACACAATTAGGGAAGGATGTGCTGACCTCAAGTGGCTGGGGGGCTGGGATCCTGCCACAGAGGGGGATTCCAAACCTCACATCCCCTGACCCAGGCCAGAAGACCAGGTAGAGTCCAAGGACCCTGGGGTGGCCCAATGGCAATAAAGGTCAAAAGGAACTAGGGATCTGCCTGGTCCCTCAATCCCCTACTCTGAGCAGGGCTGCATGACGAGGCCAGAGGCCATCCACAGCAATCTGCCTTTACAGGAAAACAGGGACTGCAGGCTGCCTCTGGTTCACTGAATCAGGGTGGTGTTTTCATAAAGCAAGACCACTTCCTCACATTTTACCAGCAGCTCATGTGTTGACAGCACAATGACTGACTTGACTCAGGCCCTGATGAATGAAATAGAAAATTCATAGCAAACCCATCTTTAGCTCTTCCACATCATCAGGGGCTCTGATTCAATTCCGTCCAGAAAGGTGTCTGAAATGATTTCTAAACATGCTGGGGACTCACCTCTGTGTGGAACTTTTCAGGAAAAAGGGGATCAAATCTCATGAAGCAACTCTTCTCTCTTCTAGCCCATGGGCAATGCAAGGAACCTGCATGATACCAGAGGCTCACTTCTCTCTTCTCATGTCTTCTGGAAAGGATTCGTTAATGCTTCCTGCAAGGTGAAGCAGAAGCCTGCATCCCCAGCTGCACAGAAGTGTTTTAGGGCAGTGTCTCCCTTAAAACCCAAAAATAAAAAAACAGGTCATTCAACAGGCACATGGATTCGAGTACATGTTCAATGATCCCTCCTCCCTGGAGCCTTCCACATGCCCATCTTCCACATTCACAGAGCAATGCTTGGCCATTCTCAAGACCAGGAGACCATGATGCTCCTCACCAGGAAGTCAATAAGGAACATGAAGAGAGCAGCATGGATTGCAGAAGGTGGCACATCAAGGATCTTCAGCTCTGCTGCTAGAACACAAGAGCTTAACTTCAGTATTGACTTTTTGCCAACTACCAAGTACGATAGCAGTGTCAAGCCCAATATGCAGATATGCAAGTAGTAGGTGACACCCCGCATCCATTCACAAAAGTGGGCAACATCTGCATCAGAACAAGGAAGTATCTTACCCTTACTCATAAAAATCATCAGAAACAAAATAAAATGGATGCAAGACTTCTCATTTCACTATTAGGTAGCTGTTGGAATTCCCTATTAAATAATACCTCCTCCAAAATAAAAAGTATCTCAGACATGTGTCAACTATTCAATGGATGACATTTTAAAAACTATGGACTTTACTTAATATTTATGTATGCTATATCCCTGCCTAAGGCTCTATGAGAAAGGAGCACATAGAATTGGATCTTTGAAAATCTCACATTTGCTGATAAATATTACTGCTGATCTCAGGCATGGCGAAGTGAAAAGTGGGACTTTGGATATTCCAAGAATGCTATGTTGTGGGATTGGTGTCCCTGATTCATACATAGCATATGGTTTCTATGAAATCCAGTGAGGGAGCAGGAGTAACGAAGCTGATTGCACAGATGACCTCAGGGAATACTGACAGATAGGCCAAATGAAAAATATGCTCCAGCTAACCATTGGTATTTGGGCTTCTGATCCCAGTCCTGTTTTTAAAAAAGGTGCAGACAGGCAGTGTTCATTAAAAACTGTCTACCATGTAAAAGTGGGTAATTTAAATGGCATCTAGTTACACATCTGATAGAATGGTCGGGCAACATATGAATTTCATTCTAACAACAACAACAACAACAAAACATAGAAAATGAGACATAAAGATAAAACCTTGTCTTCACCAGGATGCCTAAAAATAGGTTTTATTTGGCTCATGCCAATAAATATCTTTCAATAGAATTTCTGATTTCCGAATGAATCCATTCAACTTCATACTGCACAGATCACAAGGTTTTCTTTACAGAATATTCTCTTCTTCTTCTTAAAGCCTCACATAGAAAATGTCTCACAGGACATAGGAGGGCTAAAGTTTGAAGGCATCTAATTGTACTCTAAAACAATTATGAACCTATTCGATCCATTATTAATAAATATCACCACTTTACCTCTTGAACCAAATCACAGAAAATTGGAAACAGATGATCATTGGCTTTGATACCTTTACTTCTGTTTCATTACTCAGAGTCGATCAACTCTATACTTCAAGTGACACAGATTTATTACAGAATGCCTAAGATCCTAAGGATCTATTTTAGCTCAGCCCATGGTATTGCTTCATTATTTTATTATTTTGTAAGTAATAAAATATAACTTCATGTTGGATGATATATTCAAGCCATGAATATATCATCCAACATTGTTCTTCCCAAAATATTAGCCCAATTTCTGCGCGCGCTCACTTACTGTTCAGGAATTTTACTAATTGTTTGAAGGTTCTAGAGGACCTGTTAGACTCCTAATGGACAAACCATACAACATACTCCAGAGAACGGACGAGTGCCATAAGAAGAAAATAAGGTCAGCCTACAGCAATGGGCAGCTGCCTGCCCTCGGCTGGGAGGAGCCCTGGCCATGGCACCAGGGCTGCTGGGCAGCAGAAGCCTCCACAGCCCTGCAGGGAGCCTGGAGCACAGCTCTGCCTAACCATGCTCAGCCCTGGACAGATGCACATGAGTTCCCATCACAGGCTCGAGTGTGACAGTCCCAGGTGCATGCCTGTCATGCCAGCCACCAGGGAGGCTGAGGCAAGAGGAACGTTTGAGGTCAGCCTTGGCAACTTAGACCCCGAGGCAAAGGGGAAATACTTTTACAGGGGTCTCTGAGGGTGTAGCTCAGGTAGGTCACTTGCCTCACAGGCTCAAGGCCCTGGGTTCAATCCCCAGAACCCACGTACACACAAAAAGTGAACTTGGAATATTGTTTAAAATGATGGGTCAGGTACACACAAGGACTTCAATATGACCTCTCAGAGGAGCTCAATTTGAGATCAGACTGAACAAAAGACCACCTGGACCATTGACTCAGTGTCTGAAACCCTCTGTGAGCATGGGAAGCACTGCTGGCAAGACACCAGAGGGCCAAAGCACTTGTGCCCCCTGCAGGGGTGTCTCTTGTCTACCGCCAAAGACTGTTCCCCTCCTGGGGCAGCTGAGAGCAAGCTGGGCCTTGGAGCAAGGACTAGTGCTTTAGATATAGACTATGCAAGCAAGGGGCAATGTCTTTAATAAAACTAAAATTAAAAAGTCACATTGAAAAAATTTTAAAAATAAGAAAATAAGGTCAAGTAGAGGAAGCCCATTTTCACAGGAAAAAATCCCCCAGTGAAAAGCATCAGAATAGATACCAAGAAAAATACCAACAAAAACAGTGTGCTCCCACTATGTATCTACTCAACCTGCAAAAGTTAGAAAGCTAGATAATACAATCCTGGCCACAGGTAGAGCTATGCAGAAGAGCCACCTGGCAGTGCTTAGTCAAAGAAGTAAACATGCACACTTTGACCTAGAAATTCCACCTGTGTGTAAACCAGGCGGTGCTTAAGCAGTTTCACAAGGGGACATGCACAGGGAAATTTATCCTCAGGTTCTTATAGAGTTGTCTGTGCTTACAGGGAGTTGATGGTTGTCAAGATGCCCACAGCTGCGAAAGTCAAAAGCTAAAAAAATAATAGATGCCAACCTGGATATATTAATAATCCCGTATCTATGATCACCTTCATAAGGTAGCTTCCCAACTTCTGTGTGGAAGTGAGTTCCTCCTTGGCCCTTACACTGTTGTGGAGACCACTAGGAGTTCAGCTTTGTGCAGGATCATCTGACCTGGACTTTTGGCAAGACCTGTACAGCCCTCACACATGCTCAGATGCTACAGGACTTTTCAGACCAGTCCAGACAACAGTAGGCATCCATTCATTGTCTGCACTCTACAGATTCCTAGATGCACGACATTCATTACCATCAAATGCAGAATTTTCATCAAAAACTAATATATATATCATTCCAATCTGAATCAAGAAAATCGGAAATATCCCCAAATCCAAAGAGTGGATCCCCATTGTGATGCTACAAGTTGAAAATTCCACAGCTGACCTCATGGGATGGTTCACAGTCAAAAGACAGCTGCATGAAAAATATTACATGACCTTCCTGCTATGTGAAAAGTGGCATGTGAAGTACACATGCATGTCTTCCTCAGACATGGGTTCATTTGCAAGACACCTTGTGCAATTGAAAATACTCCAAAAGGGGAGAAATCAGAACCATGTCTCCAAAGTATTTCAGCAGAGACCAACTCCATCTGTCTATCTATCTCTCAGTGAGTGTGTGTGCTCTTGTGTGTGTTTGTGTGTCTTTGTTTGTGTTTGTACCATCATAGCTGATACTT
The DNA here is from genome assembly GCF_045843805.1 of Urocitellus parryii. Lineage (NCBI taxonomy): Eukaryota > Metazoa > Chordata > Mammalia > Rodentia > Sciuridae > Urocitellus > Urocitellus parryii. The sequence continues at coordinate 65,102,386 of NC_135548.1, forward strand.
CATTGCCCCCATTGGAAAACTGACTCAGATAATGCCATCTGCCAAACTCCTAAAAACCAAAGTTCTTGCTGATAGAATGAAACATTCCTTCCTGTTGGTTTGGATGTGTCCTTTAGGAATCACTGCTACATTTAGTATACTCAAATCATCACAGTAGATCAGGTAACAAAAACATATATATTTTAAAATAATAATAATATATTAATGGAAACAACAAATACAGGATAGAGTAACAACTGTGTTACTAAACAAGGTCAAGGACAATGGCAAACTATAGATTCAAACTTTGAAGAAAATAGTAATCAATGTAAATATTCCTGGGCTGCCTCAGCCCCGCCCAGGCACACAGCCCCAGAATGGTTTTGCAAGCATCCTCAGGAGGGCTGGAGCCTTCTTTGCAGGACGAGAGGGAGGTTGAGGCTCGATCCACCCATCATTCTTTTGGGAGAGGCTCCTTTTCCTCAGCACAAAGTTGGATTTTTTGTGAGGATTCTTGGCATAAAATACGTTGGCCTCTGCTGGAATCCTCAGCTCTGGGGAGAGAGGGGTGTACAAAAAGAAGGTGGCACTCAGGAGGTGCTCCCTAGGACACGCCAACATCTGAGAGCCTGTGCCAGAAAAGGCCAGAGCCACACACCTGAGAGCTCTCCAATTCAGCACCAATACCAACAAAGACAGCCTCCACAGTCCTCCCTGAGGAAGAACTAGGCAGAGCACTTCAACAGACCTAATGTCTGTTCCTACAGAAGGCTTTGGACTCCAGAATATCTCAGGTCCTCTTGCATCTGCCAAAGCACACCACTAGGGTTTGCATCTGAAATCTCCCACAAAAGGCTCCTGTGCCGAAGATTCAGTCCCCACATGAGCCATCTTCATAGGTGGGTTTGGAGGGAAGCATTGGATGGTGAGTGCTCTGATGTCAACATGAAATTCTCATTCAAGATGAATACACTACTGGGGGGTGGGAGGGACTGGAAGAAAGGTTGAGCATGGTTGGAGTAAGACCTAAACAGGGTTGTGCCCTGGGCAACAGTACCTTGGTCCTGTTGGCTCCACTGAATCCTCATTCTCCAAGGAGAGGTCCTCCCTCTCCATCTTTCTCTCTCTCCCTCTCTGCCAGCCTCGTTCTCTCTCTCCCAGTCTATGCCTTTGTGGCAAGGGCTGAGGAGCTCTCCACTGCCACACACTAGAGCTTTATGGACAGCCTCAGTGCACAACCAAAGAGAAAGCTATGAAACCCAGAGAAAAAAGGCCTAGGATTCCTCCTCTGAGTTATTTTCCTCAAGTATGGCCACAGTGAGGACAGGCTGACCAGCGCGGATACCACGTTAGAGCCATGCTTCTGCGTTGGTGGAGCCCGCCTCCATGTGAACCAGGCTTCTGAGAATGGAGGCCACATTCCAAATACTGCCCTACTGAGAACAATGGTTCCAAAGACCAGCAAAGGGACTGCTTCCCTCCAACATGGTGTATGGCCCAGTGGTGCCATGACCCCGAGTGGGGGAATACAACAGCCGCTTCTCCTTCCTCTGAACATGTGTTTCCTGTCGCCCTCCTCTAACCTAGAGCCTGTTCTCCATCCCTTCTGGGTTGGATGTGGAGATCTCTGCTATGAATTTCTTAGGCTACCAAGGCCCCAGACAGACTTCCTCTTCCATAGACTCTACTAACCTAACAGTAGGTTAAGATAGGAGACAAGTGATCCTAGAACTCATAGGGATGGTGGTCTTCAGGGTACATAGGCTGGGATAATGGCTGCTGTGGTGTTTGGCTCACAAAAACCAACCAACCAACCAACGAAAAAGCGCTGGCATTATTATCAGATGAGCTCTGTGGCTACGTGCTCAGGAAGCCCTCATCTGACTTTAGTTAGGGATCACAACCTGGCTATTGTGATCACTCCTTGCCTAGTGGACTCAGGTGCGTAAGACCATGGAATTTATGCAAAAACAGATGATTCAGGCTGTCTCCCAGGCTGTGTTTTCTTCCCAATTTCATCCTGTTACTGCTTGCTAGAATCCTGGCAATGCTCTGCCCAGGCAGTGGTTTTTTGGTCACACAGAAGGCTTTCAATAGTACTGCTTCAGTCCACAAAATGCCAGTTCCCTCTTTAGCCCATGCATTCCCATGTTCCTTTGAAACCACTCCTATCCCAGACCATGAAAACATACTGCTCCTGGAGAGAGGCTTTCCTCCTCACTCCTCAAAGATGTCAGCTTTGGATGCCTGTTCATGTCCAGGGGAGGGCACCTGGTGGGGAGCCGCAATATCCACCGAGGTATACCATTGGACCTCAAGACCTTCCACCAGCAGAAGTGCAGTTGGCTTTGTGCACGAACCCAACACACCTGTTGGAGTGTTCTTGGGGGTCAGAGACTACTCTTTGTTGCTAAGAGTTGACCTGAGTCCACATCCTGACCCTTGCTCTCTGCTATCTGATTGTCTCACTTACTCTGACGGCGAGAGATGATTTGGCCCAGCTCATAATCCTCTGGATTCTCCTCAGTAAGGAAGTGTAGGTCGAGGGCGCTGCGGATGACGACAGGAGCCCTATCGTGGCAGGTCACCTGGAGCAGCATGGGAGACAGGCCTTCAGGAAATGGGCCTTGAAGTGACTACTCAAGGACAGTGGGCAGGGGCATTCTAGAGGCACCTCCACTCTAAATGCAAGGGCAACATCCATGACCCTACTACCCGAGGCTGACCTCCTGCTCATCGTGTGGGCTCTCCCCACAGGCTACTAGCCCAATCCTTGTACATAGGACTTCCTGGGCCTGCCATTGCTCTTTGTGGAGCTGCACTCCTCACGGAGTGAAAGGACCCCACTACCTGCATACAGATGCAATCTCATCCCACAAGTTGGGAGGAATGGGACAATAGCCTCCAAGATCCCAGGTCTGCCCGAGGATGCAGGCGGCATTGGGAATGGCCTAGGCACAAAACCTAGAGGCTTTGGTCTGGATTGCCAGGGCCAAAAACAGACCCAGGAACATGACCACACACAGGAGAGCTGAAAGATAGCCACGAGAGCTCCTGGCCTCCAGAGGCTCAGTGCTGGCTGGGATGTAGGAGGGCACCTCATCCGGCAAGGGTGGTCATTGGGTTACCTGGACATTTAGTGTGCTTGCTCCACATCCATATCGACTCTGCAGAGAGACTCTCTCAGCTCCTTGTTCAAGGAACATGGAGAACCTCACACTGCTGTCCTCCTCCATAGACGTCAGCATCCCATACAAGGGAACCTGCAACCTAGTTCCTGTCCTATTCTCATCTGTCACCCATACCTGTCCCTGCCCTTCTGGACTGCATGCTGCCACCTGACACACAGACTCCCTCAGACATGGCAGTGGACAAGCTGCTGCACTCGCTCATCTCAGCTCCAGCCCTTAACACTGACCTCTCCCTTCTTGATTCCCATCTATCCTCCTGATCATCCAGAAGCTCCAAATTCAAGAGGGCATGAGTAGTCCATGGTATTGGACCAGTGTCTGCTCCCCACCCAGGTGTAAGCACCACGGGACACCCCTGCTCCCAGGCTTACCAGAACACTCTTGGCCATCTCTGGACTTTGTGTTTCTAAGTGGACACGAATTAAGCAGGTGTCTCCCACCTGCTTGTGGGAAAGCGGCCTGGAGGACTTGCAGGTTGATTCTGAGAACTGTGGGGGATGGAACATCAGCAAACCCAGAAACAGAAAGCCACCCCAGACTGTCAGTTGGCTCTATGGGCTTCCAGCAAATATGTCCAGGTGCTGAGGCTTCTTATTTTCTCAGGTCGGAGTGGAATGGCAGCACATGCACAGCTTGAATAAGGTAGGTGTTTACCTCCTTTCCCTTGACCTGGGGGCGTTTCCTCA